>NC_048282.1:26470577-26812020 GCF_009762535.1 Notolabrus celidotus | reverse complement strand
AAAATCATATTTCCTGAAATTATCTCACCAAGGAGGTAAAATGTTTGAGATAGGAGACTTTTCCCCTTGAATCATTTCTGAATATCTTTCCTCTTGACAGTGATTAATTTCGGATAGAAGTACTAGGTCACACAGGCAATAAAGATGTCTGATCACTGCACCAAACATGGGAAGACAGGTACAGCCTGTTCAGCCCACGTGCCACAGCCGCTGATAATGACAAGACAAAATCTTTCCAGGGAAAAAGATGTGAAACGTGTTAACAAAACAATACAGTGCACGATTAACAAGAATCATTAATCATTGTCGGGCTCAATAAAATTGCATCTGGTATGTAATTATCCAAAAGACTGTGTTTGTGAAGGAGCCCTTTGACTTAACCCCCCAGGAGAATGAAGGTTAATGATACACCACCTTGTTTACTCACTTGCATGTTAAAGAGAAGCCTCCAGTTAATTCTCTTATTCTTATGTGTAGATAGAAAGTCGTCGTGGGCCTTTGAGAGATGCCCCAAAGGTCATTTAATACAATACTAAGCTTTCTCTGTGTTTGTGTGTGCATACATGCATGTAACCTTTATCAGCGTGAGTGTTTGTTGCTAGGCTATGAGGAAGATATAATTAAATATGATATAAAGGGCAAAAGAAGAGCTTCAATCCAGGATGAGAAAGCCTTTGTTTACAAGTAAGACACAATGGTTGCTGTCTTTAAAGTTAAACTTATTAGAGAACATTGATGCAGATTAGAGTAATCAAACTCGTTTTGATTTTGTGAGTGCTCTGTGAAGTTGGTTTTCGAGAAGTGAGAAGAGCTTAATGTGAGATGTGATTTTTGACGCTGGTTTTGAAAACTTCTTTTTGATGTCTGTAGTGATTTGCACTTTGTGAGATTGGTTTGGAGGAGCTCTTTGTGTTGTCAGTTTTGAGGTATGCTTTGTTAATTTTGTGAGGAAGAGAGAGGAGCTTGGTCCTGGAGAGTTGTTTGATGTTAGCTTTGGCTTTTCACATTGAATTTGAAAAAGTCATTTTGTGAAGCATATTTTGAGAAGTGCCTAGTGAGTTTGGTTTTTGGAAGGCACTGTGCTGGTTTTGAGAGTGCTTCGACTATAGTTTTCAGAAACACTATTCATACATTGGTTTTTGAGAAGCATGTTTTTAGTGTTGATTTTGAGAAGCACAGTTTAACATTGCATAAGCACTTTGTGATATTGGTTTTCAGAAGTGTATTTGATAATGTATCCAGAGATATGCTTTGTGAAGCTGGTTTTGATCATAGACCGTATAATAAATGGACATAGACTACGTTTACATGAGACTTTTAATTCCTCTTTAATTCAGAATAAAAATTAAATCCTCTTTAAAAAGATTAAAAATGACCTTGTAAAGACCTAATTCTGAATGAGAATGACCATTCTGAATTAAACTTAAATCCGAAGTAAGTGTCTGTTTTATTCTGATTTTAAATCCGAATTGAATAATTCCTTGATCATGTATACATTCATTCCGCTTTAAATTAATTCGGGTCGTTCTGCGCATGCTCGCTCCCTTGTTCTGTAGTGATGACGCCCATATTCCGCGCTAGCGGGTACATATTCCAGGCTGAGCAGCTGTTGCACTAACCGGCTTTGATTCGCCAAAGTACGGTCTTCCGCCTCCCTTCTCCAGTCCTCTATCTCTCTTCTCCTCCTCAGCTGACGAAAGTGAAGCAGTATGTTTGTGTCCAGCTGCTTATTCAAAACTATTATCAAAATCAAAGCGAAAGTTGTACTTATTGTGTGGTCTTCAATGTTGTACCCGAAAATAAAAGAAGCAGGAACTGGAGTGTGTTTTCTTCCGGTAGACGTTAATACGTCACGCGCGCCCCTGTCCAATTAGAACCCTTCCCAACCCCCAGACCGTAAGCAGAATTGAATAAAGACAATTAAAGGTATTTTCCATGTAAACCTCAATTCAGAAAAAATAAACGCGAAGGAGAATACTTTAATTCCGAATTATTTAATTCTGAATAATTAATTCTAGATTTTAAAAAATCATGTCCCGTGGCCTAGTCTCTGTAACGTCACCCATCTGTTTCTGAAGCAATGTTTTGAAGCCCATCATCAGCAGCTGTCATATTGAAATGCAAACTTTGGTCGAAATAGTGTGACGCAAACGCATGGATTTTAGGCAGGCTCTTAAGCTTGTAAGTTATAATTGTATGCTTAATATCTTCATATAGTTTTAAAAACAATTCACCCTGCACAGTTTGTGCTGATGGAGAAATTATCAACTGTATTTTTAACCAGGCTGTAAACATGTTTATAATTGCTGTAAAGATTAGCTTTTTTAAATGGGTGTGTATGTAGTCAACCGATGAACTGCAGTTTCCTACTTCCGCGCTGGCTTCATATTTTAAGACCGGAGGTTGCCACTTGGAATTGATATGTCAAGTCAAGTCAAGTCAATTTATTTATAAAGCACATTTAAAAACACAGCAGAAGCTGACCAAAATGCTGTACAATACATACAAAAAGAGACAAACAGACAACAAGGAAAGCACATCATTGGGGATTGTAACCTATTTGGGGCTAGAGGACTCAAATGCTAAAATATGAAAGTGTGTTTTGAGGCGAGCCTTAAAAGAGTTGACAGAGGGGGCGGCCCTTATTGAGGAGGGGAGGCTGTTCCAGAGACGCAGGGCCTTGACACTAAAAGCGCTTTCGCCCTTCAGTTTATATTTTGACCGGGGAACTGCCAGGAGACCCATGTCAGAAGACCTCAGAGGCCTGGAGGTTTTGTAAGGGCTCAGGAGGTCAGTTGGATAAGGTGGGGCCAGACCATTCAGAGCTTTGAAAACAAAAAGCAAAATCTTAAAATTAATTCTAAAGCGAATTGGAGGCCAGTGGAGGGAAGCCAAGACAGGGCTTTTGTGATCCCTCTTCCTGAAACCCGTCAGAAGCCTGGCTGCAGCGTTCTGGACTAACTGCAGGCAAGACAAGGCCGACTGACTGATTCCAGAATACAGGGAGTTACAATAGTAAAGGCGTGATGAAACAAAAGCATGGATTACAATTTGAAGGTTGTTTTGAGAAAGAACTGGTTTTAACTTTGAGATGGCTCTGAGCTGGAAGAAACTATTTTTTACCACTGATTTTACCTGAGAGTCAAAAGTGAGGGCTAAATAGAGAAGGACTCCAAGGTTTTTAACAGATGGTTTGATGAAGGTTGACAGATCACTTAAATTATTGCAAATTAGTTTGGTGGCATCCTGAGGGCCAAAAAACACGGCTTCGTCATCCAGGTTTTTAAGTGGGATATGCTAGGTTTTAGGTGTGCTTTGTGACACCTGGCCACTGTTAAAAACCTTGTCGAAAAAACAACATCCATCACTGTAAGCATTATGGAGGCTCTCCACCTATCAATAAAACCTTCTGCAAAATAAGCTAGCATCCTGGTGGTTTGCTGATGGCAGTGGTCATCCATGTAAACCAACTCAATCACATGTGTCCTTCACAGTGAAGGTAAAGATAAAATACAGCATAAGCAGCATTCAGATGCAGTAAGAAAATTGCAAATAGTTAGCTAATGCAAGCTAAGGATTCAATATTTATTTTGCCTGGGGCTGTTTCAAATCTGTTTATGCTTTCACTATGAATGTTAAAAGTGCTTCTTCCCCTTCAGGTACTCACAGGGCTTCTCACTGTGTAATATTGCAAAGATGTCAATGTACTCATTTGTGTGTGTTGTAAATTCTTCCAGCAGTCAAAAAATGAATTCATGAAGACATGCTAGTTCCTCTTGTATAAGCCTTAGCTGGCCGCAAACTGCATAACGTCTCAACATAGATGTGACCTTCTCAGAGATATGTGAATTTTTAATAGGAATAAAATTGGCCTGTCGTGTCCATTCACTATTGCTTTGTATTATTCATGAATGTAGCAATAATGTTCTTGAACCATTCCTTGCCGTCTGTGGCAGCTTTTCATACTGCACACCTCCAGGACATGTTGCTTAACTTTGAAGATTTTCCCGTCCATAAAAAAGCAATGGTTGTCTTTCCAGTTTTCCTACAACCGAAAGAAAAAAATATAGGAATTCATACGTGTTATTCTTAGACTCTTTGACAACCTGATCAATACTTTAAGCATAAACAAATCTGTAACAAGAAAGATCCTAATTCTAGCCTTAGAAAGAGAGCAGCCCACTCTGTCTTTCTCATCAATCAGTGTCACAACTCATACAAATCAATGGATTGATTACCTTCACTGGAGACATACACAGCTTGTTCTAGGATAAATACAACAGAGCACACACACACACACACAAAGCAGATGCAATGCACTCTCAGCTTATTTCTATTTAAGAAATGAGTCGGTAATTGATGACGTTATCAGTTTCGCAGAGGCACATGATGACGAATGCCACTACTAAAGGATCTCATTCAGTCGGAACATTGCAACTCAGTTATTATTCTCCAGTCTGTTCAGAGAAACACATTATCTCCTGTCAGAGACACCATGTCCCCATGGCTTTTCAAGGAAAACAGCTATTAGGAGCTCACCATGCAATCCAAAGGTTTCACATCCACCCAATTTTCCCTGAAAAGCAACAGCATGCGCCCAGATTATTCAAAGCACCAAGAGACTTTCTTTATTTTTGAAGGCACACCTCCCACCCTCCATCAGTCCACAACTTCCCCTTAAAGCACAATCAATGTGTAATATATAAATTGTATTATTTGCTTACTGATGCTAACCAACAAGGTTGCCTAGCACCAGTTGCTTAGTAACCACCAGCCAGTCCATTGTTTTTCTACTACAGAGCGTCTCACTAATTCTGGTCAGAGCTATATTTAGAAACGCCTTTGATTTATCCCCCTCACTGGATTGACATAAATTGGCTGCACGGAGGGAGGCTTTCTCCAATGGTAGCAGGCTTGATTTTTCAATTTCAGCCTCGTTTTAAAAGCTTGCAGTTATTCGGCCTTTTAAAAAGCTTTGCAGAGGCAAATCTGCTGCTGTGCAGAGCTAATATGGTCAACAATGCTGAGCAGCTAAGTTTAAGACTCTGAATTTAAGGGGGATGCATTCAGGATGCCTTACCCCTTCGTCTATATTTTCTCTAAAGACGTCTGTCAGCCATTCCACAGACTTACCATCTTTTAATTTCCACTCTACAATCAACACTTTCTTTTAGATTGGCTGAGTGTTGAGACCTCTTGCTAAATGTTACAACAATTATCTCCAGTCACACACACTGAATGATGATGTAGCTGATTTGATTGCAACACAGCTGTCATTTCCCTCGGAGACAGAACCAGCCACAATTCACGTTGACAAACAAGTGAAAATTGGGTAAATTGACAGAGTCAAAGGTGGCTACAGTTAACAAATCTTACATTAACAGAAAGCTATGGAAGCATGCTGGATTAAAAGAGACAGGTCATCACAGTCTCAATCAGGACTGTGTTATCTTGTTGCCGTGGCACTGATGAAGCAGCGAGCGGGTTGTCTGTCTGTGCTCCTTAAGAGCTCTGACACGTTTATCTGCTCTTTTCTTTCTCTGCAAAGGGAAATGAATGGCCTGACTGGGACAACACATGCCATGTTCTCATTAGTCAGATAAAGCAAGGTGTTTGATTTACTGACAGAGGTGGTGGTCGGCTTGACAATGTCATGTGCTGCCCGTGATACTCAGGCTGGCATCCATAAATACCCCGTAGAGTAGAGTAGAGTAGAGTTGTTTCAAATGTTCATGTTTGGATTAAAACAGGTGTTAAGGACTTTTGTAAATTGCTTATTCCACCTATTCTTTTGTATAAGGTATTCAGAGCAAGTAAAAGCCAATCATGAACAAAAGTGTCTGTTAATGTAGCTGAGTGAATTGGTAGCTTTTAGCAGTGAAGCTACCTTTACTGGTGGCTGAGACATTCATGATACGTAGAATGTTACTTCCTGGTTTTAAAAATATGTCAAAGCCAAGACAAGAGCTATGCCCAGTGATGCATTACTTTTACACAACAGACGGAGCTAAATGCTAATGTTGGCATGCTAACAACACCATATGAGGCTCATAATAAAGAGGTTACAGTTGGTAGCTACTTTCTCAATGTTTAACATCTTCTACTAAGATCCCAAATACGGAGCGCTAAATTGTGTGTGCAATCTAAAAAACTGCATGTGCTATTAGTGGGCATGTTGCGGGTGATCTACTATGACTGTGTGCGCAATTGATAACAGGTGCAAAAGTGGTGCGGACTGCACTATTTAAATGAGGATTTTGCATGTGCTACCAGCTGTCACCATGGAGAGTTTGGCAGAGCAGAGTGTCCAGAAACGAAAAATGAAGTTTAAAGCATAGACTGTATAAAATATGGACATAGTATCCGTGACGTCACCCATCTGCTCCTGAGAGTTGTTTTGAAGCAAATCGCCGGCAGTAGCCATATTGGTAATGCGGAACTCAACTAGGCAGAGTGTGACGTACTGTGAGCCTCTTAGCCAATGGCTGTGTGTTCCCGACTGGGAGTCACGTCAGTCATGTCCTTATTTGGGCAAAACTCGTAATCTTAATATCTTCTGAACCGTCACGTTAGAAAAAAATTCACCCCCCGTACAGTGTGTGCCGATAGAGAGATTAGCTACGTAGGGCCAAGCCGTTATTTGAACCAGGCTGTAAACATGTTTATTAATGCTGCAAAGATCGTCTTTTTCCCATTCATATCTATGTGGTTTCCGATGTTTCTGCAGCCAGCCTCAAGCGGATTTTCGATGTATTGCAGTTTATAGCACTTCCGCATTGGCTTCATCGTTTGAGACCGGAGTTTGCCACTTGGTTTAAAGCCATGGAGTTGGAAGTCTTGGTGGAGGAGGCAAATAAACACACTGGTGGACTCCGGCAGAGACATCTCAGAGTTGCCGAAATAAAAGCGATTTGGGAGGCCATCTGTGAAAAGGTGAATGCTGTGAGCAAAACAAGAAGATCTGCCGATGAAATAAAAAGAAGATGGCAAGATAAAAGTCACTAGAAGCCGCTAAATGACGTCATTGCCTAATTTGCATAATCTGCATTGTGATAGACGCTGTCAGAAATACATGTAACGTTGAGGGAGAGACTTTGGGACGGGGGGCCACAGCAGCAATCTCTGATCACTTAGAACAATACATGTTTTAATTTCAGAGTCTCCAAAAGTCTCCAATAACACCAGAGAATGTCGCTAGATTTGTCACTAGTCGCTTTTTTGAAAAAGAGTCGCTAGAGGGATCTGAAAACTCGCTAAAGATAGCGACAAAGTCGCCAAGTTGCCAACACTGAGGAGAGCCGAGAGTGAGGAGAGTAAGCGGTAGATATTATTACCAGTGTATCAATGAAAAGTTTACTTTTGTGTGCCAATAAAGCCCACAACTCTGGACTCCTATGTGCTTACCGACTGCTGCTGACAAGTTAACGTGTATGGGGGATAGCCCAGTAGTTAGCATTCATTTCAGCCCTGGATCCAGCGAATAAGTCTCCAGTGTGCTTTCTGACTACAGTCTGGATGCTGAAGCAGGAAAGGCTCAAAAAGCTCAATCAAACAGCTTTCCCAGCAGGGCTCTTGTTCAGATGTTGGCAAAGCATTCATCCAACAAATACTAATTAAATACAAGCTTTTAACCACCAATCACTGACAGTTGCTGTTTGAATTATAAGAATTTACAGTAATGTTCCAATTTTCTGTTGCAAAGGGTAACATAAGATTGAAAAAGTTCTTTTTTATCTATTCAACATTTTTTAAACTTCTGTATGTCGCTCTTCAATTTTCAATTTCAAGGGCATTATCCATTCATTGAAGCACAATATATTAATCTTTTATTTATATTGAATCCATTAAACTTACCACATGTAGTGTTTTTTTAATGTCTCCACAACAGGCTGATTTGTAGTATTTCACCATCTAAACCCACTTTAAGTAGCAAGACTAGGTCCCATAAATCATGTAATGTGATTTACAACCTCACCATATATCATTTAGAAGTTACAGGGCAAGACTTATAGACTATATCAGTGCTTCGGTACAATCTATGTGGCTGCCTCACATGGTGGCAAAGAAGTAAAAAAATAAGCTAGAAGGTTGAAAGGTGTCTGTGATGGAGCAGCGGGCTAAGAGCACCTTACAAAGGCTCAGCTCACCACATGACACTGTATGCATGACCTTCGATCGCAGCATGACTGTCTTTTGTGCTGTACATTTTTGAGCACAGGCTAAAAGCTTTTCCAGGCTCCTTTGAGGAAATATATTTGGTCATGGAGAGATGAGAGTGTCACAGAATAGCAATCTATACTCTCAGATCTAGCATCTCTGCTCCTTTCGCTCATGTGTTGCCATGGCGCTGAGTACACAAGGTGCAGTAGATTGGAGTAAATGGAACAGGTATGAATATCATACTTGTAAGTGGAACAGTGGTAATTCCTCTGTTGCTGTGTTGATTGTTTCACCAATTATGATAAGCCACTGGAATGCATAGAATAAAATGAATTCGATGCTGTTTTTTTTGTATGTCTCTTACTTTGTCTTCCTGTGCTTTGTTGTATTTTTCTTTCTGTAATGACATTTCCTCGTTTTGTCTTTCCAATATTTCTGTTAAATTTCATTGTGTTAATTAGATTTATAATCATTATGTTCAATTCCAAAAAAAAAAAGAGATTTAAAATGCATTAATGATTATCAGAGTGGAACAAGGTGTCCCAGATATGCTCCTGTTTACACATGAAATGGGACAGATTGTGAAAATTAGGGTTACTTGAAGATAATTGCAGAAAGATGCCCCCAGGTCATTCCCCTCATTATATCTGCATATCGTTTATTCTGGTCACAGCAGCTCAGACTTGGCCCATGGGTTGTGAGAGACTGATGTCTTTATAGAGAAGACAGTTTTTTTTCTCTTTCATCTTACTTATTGACAGCCAACATGGACCAGACCAGAAACTGTTCCAGCTACGTGTGTGGAGATCAAACTGAGCACAAAAAAACCCCTCTTTTAACCTCCAGTGGAGTCCTTAGAGTGAGGCATGTTGAAATGCTCTGTGTGATGCATCTATGCTTGTGTGCTCGTGTGTGTTTGTGTGAGTAATAGAGAGGTTTTGCTAAGCAGGAGGCGCAGTAATTAGTAATCATCTAGTCGTACGTTACGTGCAGTGCTTCGTGTGCCTGCAGTGACAGATCTGGAGTGATGCAATGCAAAAGAGCAGAGGGAAACAGTGGAGGAACGCGACTGGACTACATAATACCTGCTATAGAAAATCATGTCTTTAAGATACCTGAAAAACATTTAAGTTAATGCTTGAGACTAAAAATACGTATGAAGCAAAGGAAAAGATTTAACCTGTGAATTAAAAAATAAAGAACATGTTCGTTCCTTGGATGGTTGATAGCATACAAGAAGGACAACAAATAGTTAATTGAAAACACTGTCTCTTTAAGCTTTTAAGTCTCAATCCTAACATGATATACTAAGTGAAATAGTATGGTTTAAACCTGATGCCTGCACTGGAGGATCACTAAGAGCATTAAAACGTCCTTAAGTGTTTATTAAAACCGCACTAAGCTTACCGGCACTCTGGCTCAAACTCTAACAACTGTTAGATATGTACAAATGGTTTCTTTTTGGGGGTTTTTTTAAACAGAGTTTTATTGTTTTTTGTTTTTCCACAAAAAGAAGAGAATTAAATCAAATCATACATCTTGCCTTCAAACCACATTACACACTTAAAATAAAACATTAAGAGTGGATTATATAAAGACATGTACATTAGAAAGAGTAGAGAAGGAAGAGGAAAAAAAAGAAAAAAGAAAATACATAAATAAAACAAAATAACCTACTGCCACCATATCATACTGTGCATTCCAAAAAAGGAAAACACAGCCGCCAGACCACTCCCACAGGTCGATGTCATGCAAATTGCCGTTATAATACGTTTTCACATACCAAGTACAAGCAAATATAATACCTGATAACAAAAGGCAAAGCTAGCTAAGCTATACCGACATTAGAGAGACTCAAAGAAAAAAAGAAAAACTAGGATGCTTATTGATTTGCTCCCTGCAGGTTTGGCCATTTTATCTCATTTTGTCCCCTCATCATAAGTTTAGTCAGTTCTTTAGATAAATAACTGAACACAGGATACAAATGGTTTCAAACTAAAATCCCACACCAAATCAAGAATTATATATGACACCATCCTTCATTTCTTGCGACAGTAAAGACGAGACAGCAGACTGACAGATTAACTCTTAAATAGAACGCAAACTCCCTCATGTCACAGAGAGTCACCTCAGCAGAAAGTTATTTCAAACTACTACCATTAATTGCCCCTTCTGACGATAGCTTCCAGAAAAATGAGACATCTCTCACAAAGGAAGTCCTTCCAAAAGCCAAAAAATTGTTCCAACTTATATCAAGAAAAGTGGTTGGCACTGAAAGACAGGTAAATTGTATTTGCTGCACGAAACTCTGCCTAAGGGCACTTTAAATGATGTCAGTTTGGCTGGACAGTTTGCTCTCAGTTACTCTCTCACTCTGTTTGAACCTGCGCTAATCTTTTTCCTGGTCTGAAAATATTTTAGACATGCTTAAGAACTGCAAAACCAACACCATCAATTATTATGGCCTTGAGAGTTCGATCAAAACCACTTTATATGGTGTAAAAATAACTGTGGTGGTAGTAGTATAATTAGCAGTAGTGTATCAGTAGAAGAACTTGTGGAATATAGTAGTAGAACTGTTTGTAGAATTTTTCAGTTGTAGTAGTAGAAATCTTATATTTAGAAGTTTAGTCAGTTTAAGTACTAGTAATTGTGTTTTCCTTATTTTGTAATCTGTCTTTGATTACTTAGTCTAGTCTATGGTGTTTCCTGTTTTATTTTGTAGTTCGTGATCCCTGTGTGTCCAGTTTGGTGTCACTTCCTGTCCTTGTGTGTTTCCCTCCTTTTTGATGAACTTAATTACTTTCACCTGTGTCCCCACCTGTTGCTCGTTACCTTGAGTGTAGTTAGTTTCTCTGTTTCCTCTCTCCTGTGTTGGATCATTACATCTTCTCCAGTGTTTCCCATCCTCTCATACTTCCTGTGTTGTACTCCAAGTGTTGTTGTTTCATGTTTATTTTTTGACATTTGGGGATTTTGGTTTTCTTGGATATTTAAGTAAGTTTTGTTTGTACCTTTTGCCTTTTTTTTGTTATCTCCCTATTCTGCCTCTGGATCCTCCTTCATTTTTCACCCACTGTGACAGTAATATCATGAGTGGTGGAAGTTTTATTAGTACCAGTACAAGTGGTAGTATCTATGCAGTACCATCAGTATTAGTAGAGGTAATATAATTCATAGTAGTAGCTGTGTTGTGGTGGTACTATTATCATAAGGAGGGGTAGCATTATGAGTATTAGTGGCAGCGGTATCACAAGTATTGGTAGTATTATCATATGCAGTGGTAGCAGTATAACTGTCATTAGCAATGTCATTTAAAGTACTTGTTGTAATGTTAGAAGCAGAGGTATCATAGTTTGAAGTTTGAAGTTTTTATTTTATTATTGTGTCATGCATACAATCATATGCCCAGCCTGCATGGGCTTACAAGTCACCATACATTTGTACAGTCCGGGGTCAGAGCACACAGCATGATCATTCCTTGTAAGGAAACTGAGGGAGAAAATAATAACAGGAAAAAAAATGAATACAAATAAAAAAAAGCACACTACTTAAAAAGACTATCTTGTCTTCTCTTCCAGGCTTTTGATATAAAATTAGCAAGTTTAAACACGTCAAAATTAAACAACCAATTGAGTTTTTGCACATCAGTCCACCACAATATTTCAGGCTTTTCACAGGCGATTTCTTCAAATAATAACTCTCTGAGTTCATCATAACTTGAACTGTACAAAAGAAAATGGGACTCTGTTTCCACTTCATTCAAATCACACATCTCACAGAGTCTGTTTTCTTCTGTGATATTTTTGAATGGACCGACCTCAATGGCCAGAGGAAGAATACCAGATCTTAACCGTGTAACAAAGATCTTTGGCTTCTAGATAAATGAGACTTTACATATAATTTGGGGATGAAATTATGCTTGATCTTCACATATGTCCTTAGTTTTGGTTTGGACAGAACATTTTCAACCCATTTTACTTAATATTTCAATGTGAGCTTATCTTTCACAGAGTTATCATAAGTAGTAGTACTATTTGCAGTGGTAGATGTGTCATTAGTAGTAGTAGCATTGCCAGTAACAGCAGCCGTATCAGTTTTTACAATGATCATGTTACTGTTGTTCCCTTCTTTTTTCAAAACTCAGGAAAGACTGCCACAATTAACAAATAATGCATTATATTTATTCATTAAATACCATAGGGAAAAATAATGCTTATGAGGTGTGTAAAAGTAGTAGTAGTATGCATGAGAGTATGGTGTAGTGTAAGGTGTTAACCTTGTGGATACAAAACAGGTGCAAAAGCTGGCCACGAAGAGATACGAGCAGGAAGTCAAATGTCTATATCCAGTGGAGCAAAGATCTCAGATGCTCTACATCTGGGTGGATATATCAAACAGCCCCTCGGGTACCTCCAAGAAAACCTATTCACACAAGTTCAAATCTGAAAAAGCATATTCTTTTTCCAAGCAGGGGTCATAAATGAAAATAATCTAACATGAGCTTCCCTTTCGATCCAGCCAAGCCTGTGCTGTTAGAACTTTTTTGCAAGAAGTACCCATGATAGATCCAGTTCAACAACTGAGGAGTGCAACACTCTGAAAACAACCCAGCACTATTTTTAAACCCCAATTAGCAAAATGTAAACCTGCAGTAATGAGAGATATGGAGAGTGAAAATGAATCAGCAGTCCAAGAATAAGAAATGCTTTACTGTTGCTGAGCATTTCACACAAACCCAAGAAACGTCTTTATTACAAAATCAAATGATTCTCAGGTCAATCTTTACACTATGGAATGACAAAGTAAAACACTCTAATACAATAGTCAAGCTAGAGTTGATTCTCTCTCACGTCAATCCCCATCCGGCCATGACGAGGAGCTCCCAATTCAGTGAGGGGCATTTAAGTACACATGTTAATGAGAGCACTAACCAACCAGGAGGTAGACCCTGGAGTGAACAATGATTATAAACAAAAGCAAACAATTTAAATTAAAAAAAAATTAAAAAATGTACTTAAATGACAACACAATAAATTAAGCAATTTTTTTAATCAACTGAAGTGGATCCTAATTCTAGCTGCTAAACACATTTTCCTCTGATCAAATTACACTCTCCCCCTGCTGGAGCCCGCTGACCACTCCTCAAAGTCTTCCTACAGATGCTGTTAAAAGAGCGTTTTGAGTATGAAACGTTAGGAAACATAAACATACTGTACTACTAACTGCTGCAGCCATTATAGCCATAGAGGAAATATACCAAATATTAACAATTTAATACTCCTAAATTTAGATTGATAGATAGATCTTTATTTGTCCTTAATAAGGAGATTTGTTGTCTCCGTCTGTACAAGAATACATGTATGAAACACAAATAAACAATAAACATCCACCCAGCCTCACAACAATGGTGCACATCATCCCACATATATATACACACTGGACACTAGGGCTGGGTATCACCAGGTCCATCGCAATACAATACTATCACGATATTTTGCCCACAATAACAATACTATCACGATACAGCGATTCTGCGATAATCGATATATCAAGAAATATCATCCACGATACATCACGGTATCTGTGTAACTGAGGAAATTCAGAATTTATTGAGTGCACTGAATCCATTTCACAGGAATTACAAAACATTGTCAATCAATTTCACATGGAAGACAGCTAAGTAAAACAAAGTATCTACTGCACATATGGTCTAACAGATGGTCTATACGTTTTGGTCGGATCAGAACGTGTATACAGCGACTTGTCTCCATGCCAACGATACGCAGACAGCATGTTACTGGGTCACTTAGAGTTCACTGCTGCTAGTGCAATTTTCACTTTTGTTTTCTCTGCTGTTTGCTAATCCTCCGCCTTGCACCATTTTCTTTTTCTTCTTGTTATTTCCTTTTCAAAGAGTACTCTACCGCAGCACCCACTCTTATTCATGCTAAGCGACATCATGTGGAGGCTTGAAGTAGTGACTCTGTAAATCAAAATTGGAGCAGGCTTTTGTGTGAGAATCTGTTTAGAACAGCTGTATGTTTATTGTTTAAATATCGATATTTGGGGCCAGTGTATCGATAACGTATGGAAAGATGAAATCTCGCGATATATTGTAGTATCGATATTTTGGCACACCCCTACCGGACACATATGAACACACAGGACACATATATGCACGCCGGACACATATGAACACACCTGACACATTACATGGGCAATTTATTTAGAAGTGCTATGGCGGACGGGACAAAGCTTCTGCCAAACCGGGCTCGCCAACAGTATGAGGATCTGTATCTGCGACCAGATGGGAGTAGTGTGAAGACTGAGTAGAGGGGGTGTTGGTGGTCCAGTGTTATAGTGCGTGCTCTGCGTATGATGGCTCTGTTGTTGAGGTCAGACAGATAGTGTGTGGGGAGGTGGATGATTTTGGTGGCAGTGTTTGTGGTGCGTATGAGTTTGGGTTTTTTGGAGACACTTAGCATGTTGTAGTAGCAGGGGGAACACTAGAGGAGAATGGGTGGGATGATGCTTTGGTACAGTAACAGTAAATTTAACCTGCTGGAAATGCATAGTTTTTCTCAATCATGTTTAATTTTTCAAGGAATTTTCCAACTTTGAAGCAGATCAAGGCTCACTATTTCATGAAAGTGATTTCAATTGTCATGGTACTTCTATCCCTAAAACATGAATCCGTTTCCTTGTGTCCCTTTTACTGGATTTTGTTATTTTTGTTTGTCCAGCTGTATTCTTATTGCCTTATTTTGTGTGTGTGTGTTTATATAGCTAGTGTGTGTTCTTATGTACACTTGCACTTAGGCTGCTCTAACAGGCAGCCAAGAAGTGACAGAGGCATAAATAAATAAGCAACATGGCCTTATATCTGTCACAAAGATACACACATCAAGACTTGCAACAGTGTTGTGAGCCATGTTCAACCAACGACAGGGAGGAACAATCCCACATGGAAATAAAAGCACACTGGTGCACACACACACACACACAGAATTCCAATATTATCACTGTTTCTTATTTTTGTTGTTCAGCTTATTGTACACAAATTCTTATATTACTTGACACTTATTACTATAAATCTATTTTTAGACATTGATCGAAAGAATGTCCAACCACCACTGATTATTTGTGTGTGTTGAGAGGACTCCTGCACATGTTTTGCCACTATGTGGTAATGGTTTTAATGGATGGTGGGTCAGCATGGGAGGCTGTGTGATCCATGAGCAGTGAGCGTCCGTCACCACACCGACAGGCAAGGCTGGAGTATGATTAATCCCCTCTTTCTCTGGGAATTTGTCCTGAAGTGTAAAAGTATGTCTTTTCCCACAATGCACTTGTTTCCATGCTGACGAAAAAGGCAATTTGCTGAGGATGGGGTGTGAAACCGATCACTTGGCATCTTTCTCCAGGATGATAGTCTCATTTATGGAAGTTATAACTGCTTAGGTTTGGTATAGTTTTTGTCAGTTATGATGGTATCAAGCAAAAACACAACAATTTAGCGATCTTATGATAACTGTTTTGGTAGGAAGTGTATTTGAAATGTCTCACAGTTCCTCATGGCGCAGGGAGACTGTGGGTACAGCATGACTGTAGGTCAAAGCTGAATTAAGAGGTTGATGTTTACAAGGCAGCATCCTGACATGTGCAGACATTGAATCTCCTGAGAAGAGTTTTTAGTAGGGGTGTAACGATTCTTTTTTAAAAACGATTCGATTCATATCACGATTCGTGGTTGGTGATACGATTAAAGGACGATATTGGTTCATTTAGAACGATAGGATCTGAAACGATTCAGTGACTTGAAATCGATTCAGTAACTTTTCAGCCAAAAATTCAACCAGTGTGACCGTGCATTAAATACCTTGAAACTTGTTGTTCCATGTTTTTCACTCGAGCCGAGTTTTGGCCTCTCTGACTGAACATGCTGGGGAGACCTGAGGCTTCTGCAGAGCTGATGTTACCTTGCGCTGCTGCTGCAGCAGGAATGCTGTAAGAGGTGCCTGGACGGTCGGCGTTGTATGAAATCCCATGGCGCCTTAGTAAGTGGTTGGATAGATTTGTCGTGTTGCCGTGGTACTTTACTTGACCTTCACATATCATACGAACAGCAAGCAACTTATTTGGAACATCTCCATCTTTGCATAAGCCAAAGTGTTTCCACACTGGACCGCAATGGGGGCTTGATAATTTCTCGCTCACCGGCTTCTCCTCTGCCATCCGCCATGCTATGTTTTGTTGTCTGCTGGCGCATGGCGATAACGTCACAGACCGGCAGCCTGAATTGAGTAACGTTTAACGTCTTTACCATTAAAAGTGCAAAAAAACCACATCCATATAAAGTCTGCTGTGCTTAAATCCACTGTGTTATTTCCTGGTATCGATACAATCGATTTATTACCTTTTACACCCCTAGTTTGTAGCACTTTTGAAGCTCTACGTATATGACCTACAAAAGCAAACAAGACTACCAGAGGAGACCATCAAAACTGACCCCAGATCCCAAAGAAACCTTTTTATTCTAAAACCTTCCTGTTCCCTCTTTTGCAGATTGTAGAGCCTATCTTTAAGGGTTAAGTGAGATAAGTGTGACACACGTCACACAGACATGTTTTTTTCTCCTCCCACATGATGAAAATAGCATATGTGTGTCTGTAATGTGTGTATTTTACACTTGATGCGCATTTCTGAGAATCTCAAACAGGGATCAGTGTCAGGAAGGCTGAAGCTTTGGGGGGCTTTAGTATGAGAACAGCTGTGTCATCCTATACATCTCAATAAGCCCCAGACTGTCTCACACACACACACAAACACACACACACACACACACACACACACACACACACACACACACACACACACACACACACAGCTGCAGGGGAGATACAGAATCACACACAAACACAAACATAGGAGAGAGGCGTGTTGTTGAGAGGTGATAGACAGACACATATAACAGACAGATGGACAGACAGACGGACAACAGAAGAACTGTCTGTTCTGGGACTTATTGTGTTGTGACTGGGGATGATGAGGATGGACACTAGAGATGCTGTCTGTGCAGACACTTTACTAATGTTTTAACGACGTTGAAGATAATGCATAAGAATAAATTATCACCCTCACTGCTGTTGCGCCACAAGACAAAGGACAAAGAGAGGTCTACAATTTAAAGTCTGCGTTGAAAACATAACGACATTTTCTTTCAACAAAACATATTCTATTTACAATGTGTTATAGGCTCACAGTTACAGGAAGCAAACAATCATACTAAACGGAATATGAGAAAATGAAGAAAGAGAGGCTAGTCTAAACAACATTCAGAGATGCAATCTGCCGTACTAGTCCCATGACAGCACATCGTAAAAGCCCGAAAGTTGTTACCAGAGCTCAACAAACTGGTCCTCTGTCTCATAGTTCCATGTCTCAGCACCAGCAGCATCATTCTTCTTCCCAGAGTCCCAGATGAGGCCTTTATTGTGTTTTACTATTACACACTGCATGGGATAAAATAATGTGACAGTTCCCATAACCCCACGTCTGCCGAATTGGGCTATAATCATACTGTAACATGTAGTCTAACCTCCACATACGGCATACCAAGCTTTATTGTCTATCCAAAGCTTCAGCGGGGAACTTCATGCATGTGCTGACTTTGGCGCCCCCTTGTGGAGAAAGTGATACCCTTTATATCTCATGTCCTGAACATGTGTAAGTAATGTTCTCTGACAAAAAATCTCATCTTGCTTTCTTTTAACAGTCAAATTCATCATTCATCATGAATGTTTACAGTGGTGAAAGACGGGTTGCCTTCAATGCTGTAAATTCCTTGTCCGACACTTGGCTCCTCGAAGCAGTTACCAGCTTTAAAAATGATACATAATTTTTTTTTTATCTTTTTCCTAATGGTCTGAATTGCTTTTGGAGATCATATAGAACAGAGGCCCTCAATAGGCGGCCCCCGGGCAGCCTATTTGTGGCCCCCGACTGTTATCCCTTCACTCTGTGTTTTTGTCGGGTCACCATGTGTTTACCGGGACTTGTCTCCATGTCAACGATACGCAGACAGGCTGTTACTGGGTCATTTGGAGTCCAATGCTGCAAGTGAAATGTTTAACTTTCACTTTCGTTTTTAGAGCAGTTTGCATATTGGCACTTTGCCAGCTGTAGGACCCTAGAATGCATGAAAATTACGTGTTCCAGGTTTGGTGCTCAAAGAAAATTTGAAGGTGAAAATCAGCGATTGAAAAAAGAATGGAGTGAAACTTTTGCATTCACTCACTCACCAACCACCACAAGACCCATGTGCTTAATATGCCAGGAGACTATAGCTGGGATGAAGATTTCCAATTTGAAACGGCATTATAGGACGAAGCATAGGAATTTTGAAGAGACATTTTCTCAAAATTTTGTAGTGAGAACTACAAAATAAATGCACTCAAATCTTTATATCAAGCTGCAAGCAGGACTCTTGACACATCTATGACACAAAAACACACACCAACATTCACAGTAGTTCATATTGTTGTTGTTATTTTGAACGAAAAGGACATTTTGTTTTGTATATTACAGTATTATTGCATATGGTCTGACCAACCTTATTAAATGGACCTTTGGTTCATTAAAAAAATATTTGTGGCCCTTTTAAGATTTGTATTTGAGTACCCCTGATATAGAGGCATCATTGCAAATTTTAGTCTGCTTCAGCACCAGTGAAAAACTCCTTACTAGAGCTTTAACTATAAATTATGAAAAAATAAACATCTTTGCATTTTCTTTGATACATAAAGGAAAATGTTTACTGAGTAGTAAATCAAGGTAGTTGACATCCATAGAATCAGATACTGTTCTGCAACCAGTGGAAGCCCCCTGCTGGCCATTTGAGAGGATGCACATTTTAAACACTTCTGTTTTGGCTTCACTTTTCAGCCCAGGTGCTTCATTTGCTTCTTAGTATATGGTTGTCAGTTTGTTTCAGTGAAAGGGACTGAATAAAAGCACCCTCACCAGATCAGGATTATAGTTACAACAACAACAACAAAAAACTTCTCCTGATGAGCTGAACTTTGTATTATGCTGTGAGCCAGTGAAAGGATTTAAGTACTGGAATAATATTCTAAGCTTTTTGTACTTGGATTATGTATTCCACTGCTGTGATTTGCTTTTTTAGCAAAAAGAGCTTTGCAGTCAAAGATGAGATGAGTGCATGAACCAGTTTCTGGGAATCAGTAGGAAAAATGAATATAAATAAACTTCCTGAGGTTTTTTTTCAAGGGAAAAAGATGCCCTGTGTCAGATATTGATCTCAAGTCTGCTTTAGGGTTAAGTAACAACATCTTATTTGGATTATTATCAAGAATTAAAAGATTCAAAAGAAGAGTATAAGCAGCACTGATTTTGGAATCATTGCTGCTTTTCCCGTACCACTCTGCCATAGACCTCAATTTCCTCCAAAGCCTAAAAAAAATCAATCAAAGAGGAACAATGTTGCATTTTAGTGACATATTAATTAAACATTAAGAAATATGTCAGTGGGATCCCTTAGAACAACCTTCAGGATTATGATCACATGGGATGACATTTTAAAATATCTCCCACAAAGCCAGAAGTGGGCCAAATAAAAAAGTTTAAAAAGGGAGGACAAATAGCTACTGTGTATGTGACTGTGCTACTTTGAAAAGACATAACACAGACAAAAAGGATAAATCAAAATGACAGTGCACTTTTTTTTTCTGTGTGCCTGTATAACTGGGATTATGCAGGCTACCATTGTGGCTTTTTAGTGTAGCTGTGTGTCTGTGCGTGTATTTGTACTAATCTCTGCTGGGTCGCTTGCCAGTCAGACAGGGGTCATACATTTTGAACCCAGGCATGTGTCCAAGAAAAAACCCAAACTCTAAACCCTTCAAAACAACCCAAAGTTGGATTGAGAGATTATGATTTCTCATCTCCAGGCAGCTTTGACACATTCCAAAAATTCCTTCAGCATTAAAGAGCAATCTGCAGACATGACCCTGAAAAGCCCTCAGTGTATACAGCTGTAACTGTAGCCAGAGCACATATGTTGTTTTGGCTTGTCACGGTCATTAACTGCTTAATACCGCTCTGAGCAGACCACATACACATATTTCATGTGCTATTTTGAGATGAGGATTTATGGTTGATTCATACTCAATGATTCAGGACGGTGCTCCTCAATAAGGAGGTATGATATGATAAGAGTATGTAATATAAGAAATGTCTATAATCTTTACATTTTTGAATTCATGGTGACCTTTCCAGGGACTTCATAAGTCACCTATTATTAGAATTTTAACATAACTAGTGCAATAATTGTGTGGAAGTGGTATAACGATATAAACACATTATTTGCAGAACTAACAGTAACCATGCATTAAAATAGCTGTCAGATAAGGACACACACATCTGACCAAAGCTTTCTACCCTTAGGCTGTTTCGGCTTGGCACTCCATGGCGCTGGGATTTAGTCTCACAACTAACTGGCTCTGTACCTCTCAGAAATCCTTTGGACAGGCAAGTGAATGTGGATTTAGTGGATTTAGCACACGCCACCAACGGCTGTGATAGAGTCTTGCTCTTCACAGTGGAGATCTATGAAGGTGTTGCTGCCCCATCCTGCTCACTCTGCACTTTCCTAAGACTCCACACGTCAGACAAGAAACAATGTAATGGACTTGGGAGCCTTGTAGCCTGAGCAACCGAAAAACTTTGATCCAGCATTCTCCCAGAGCCTTGCTGGAGTAAAAATCTTCTCTCATGTAGCCGGTGTGTGTAATCAAGAGCGGCTGTGAGAGAGGGAATGACAGGCAATTTAGGAATGATTAAAAGCCACTAAATCACCCTGTCACTGTACAAAATGTGTGTTAGAGCTCTCCTGTTTCCTGGTGTGCTATCCACCAGCAAAGTTGCCTTTCAACACAGCCGCTTGCTTGGAAGAGCAGCCATAACTCATCGAAAGTGGCTGCCAGACGGAGGACATGATTTCCTGTCTGAATTAATGGGATAGATTGGACACCGGAGTTGGCATCGAACAAGTAAACATTACACACACGCCCTCAGAAGCTTGCATCGGTGTCTCTATCATCTTGGCATGTAGATCCCCCTCCCTTTACCTAATCGGGAAAACAAACTGTGCCTCTATTTCCTCATCTCACAAAATCTTGAGATATAAAGAGACAGACGGTTTAGAATCTGCCTTGTCTTGTCACGGTGATGCAGGTGTATGACTTGGCAGTATAGCTCAGTAGCTTGGACACAGTCACAGTGTTATTTAGCTCCCTGGGGTAGGGTTGGAGGGGTCCCTACACAGAGGCATATTGCACCAGCCTGACTGCCATTAACTCTCTCTGTATGACTACCCCCTGTGACTCAACTCTGCTGCGGTGCACCTCCTGAGAGATGCTGTCAATGGTCGAACAAGTGCAGACTCTTTGCTAAAGCAAAAGTGGAAATGTGTGATTAAAACTTTAAAAACAGAAAAGAAAAGGAAAATTAGAAATATGTTAAAAATAAAATTAAAATTTGCATTTAAAGTTAGTTACAATGAGCTAAAGGTTAAAGGTTAAAGTAATGCATTTAAAATCTAACAACGTTTAAATTACAGAAACATCAAAAGTGCAGTCATTGTGTTTATATAACTGAATTAGACAACATATGCTGTTGTGGCAGGTAGAGGTGGATTAGGTTTTAATTACTTTTACACTCGTACTCATAGATAGTTTTAATGTTTAACAACCAACAATTTGACCCTACCTTTCATATTAATCTTAAATCTGAAGATCTAACATTAACCTGTATGACTTGATTGAGCATTTCTAGGGAGGTAAATAACTGATGTAATAGCAACAATCCTACAGATCTGACACGTGACAACTCCAGGATGATTTTTGTGTATCAAAGGTCACAAATCAAAAAGGTTGGAGACCGCGCTAAGCTTTAATCCATTGTATTTTATAATCTGATTACACGTGTCTCTATTTGACACAATAATCCTTAAAGTGACTTGTGACTCAAAATGTCAGAGCTAAGGAGTTCTTGTACAATATTTCACCTTAGGGTACAAGTATGGAGTAGAATTAAATGTTAGTTTGCATATAAAGATTAAGACTCATTTGGTAAAGGTTCAGTCGGGAGAAATTAGCTGCTTCAGGCCAAATATAAGAAAAGGTGTGCCTCATCGTTTAATTTCATTAGAGCAAAGTGAGATAGAGTTGGTCTTTTTTTTTATCAATTATTATTTTATATGACCTTTAAAAATGCAGGAAAGGTTATCTGTGAAAGACAAGTAGCAGTTAATGTCTTCCAACTTCCAGCGACTCCCTTATGTGGCATCTATCCACTATAAATACTGCCCTGCACTGCCCTCTACTGGTGAAAATGTTCCAGATCAGCACATAGACCATGTCAAGTGTGAACACAGGATGATGCAAATGATATATAAGGAGTAGGTAGTGATATCAAGAAGAGCGAGTCAGTTTCTGGCTGTGCTTCTAAGTTAGTTATTCTGCTATAACATGACTTTGCTCTCACCTTTTTAACAACCTGGCACTAACAGTCATCTGCCTCCACTCTCCATGCTGCAATTTAAACATATCTTCCTCCTGTCCAACAGCTGCGGCCAGACATTCCCAGCTCTCCCCAGCATGACTCACCATGCGCTGCTTTCACAAGCTCGGCGCTAGAAGGAGTAAACGCCCGCACACATGCAAACACTCACCGGCTACAGAAGGTGACATTCACCAGGCTGCCCGCCAAATAACCAGGGCCGACCGCACAAGGGTGAAATTAACTTTTGGAGCTTCCTGCTCTACTACTTTTGCGAAAAATTTGGAGGGGGGGAAAAAAAAGTGGTGTGTGTGTGTGTGTGTGTGTGTGTGTGTGTGTGTGTGTGTGTGTGTGTGTGTGTGTGTGTGTGTGTGTGTGTGTGTGGAAAAAAGAGGGAGGGAGACAGAGATGGATGCAGGGAAAGTGAACCACTAAGGCTTGCTCCCAGATAGACAGGTGTCCCTTCCAATGTCACAGACTCTCCACAGCTCCAAGCTGACTGGCGGAGCTCAGACTTCATTAGCAGGTCAATTAACATCTCCCAGACATCATCTGGAGGACACACTGGCCACCCAGCTGCCATTACACACTTCCTAATCTCTCTTCCCCTCAGAATAGCATCAAAAACTATGTAACTGCAGCCTAATGACTCAGTCTACAACTTGTACTGAGTGTTTAACCGCAATACAGCATGTAATTGAGCAGAGAGTGGCAAGGTACCCATGAGCAGTGTTAGAAATGTGAGCTCTGGACTCCAGAGGAAATCTTACATCAACTAAATATAACGTTTTGTGTATTTCTGTGCATACAAATCTATATTTTACTTCTAAGTGCAGACGTCATGATTTCTTTCCTCCTCTATTTCCTCTGGCCTCCCTTCACACACCTTATATGTCTCACATGTCATTCTCTCACATCACAATAACACTGCTACTCATCTTTTCAAGATTGATCTGAGCCAAACAGAGAACAGCAGCATTATTGCCAGTTACTCAGTGTAGTGCTGCAGGCAGATAGGCTTTTGCAAAATTGTTGACATTGATGCATTCACATGGGATCACAGAAATACAAAAGCAGAAATGAGAAAAACAACTCGATTTATTCTCAGCTGACCCAGCCACAGCCAAAGGCAGCTTCTTCACATGACAATGTCACATTTCCCTTATTTTAATATTCTTTGCAAACTCAGCTGACTGTTTTTTCCTTTACTTATTAATTTTTTTTTCAGTCCTTTTCTTCATAATTTCTACAATTAAAGAAAATTAAATATCGTTCATGGTTAAAAGAAAGGTGTTTTATGAGTCTATGCAAAAGTGGTTTGTTCAACCAACCTGTTTTTCTGTGAAGAAGCTAGACTTACCATTGTTACAATAAATTACGCTAAGGATACGCTACGGTACAATGCGATATGATTTGATACGATACAATATGCTGTGATATCATACAATAAAATGCTGTAGGATCAGCTACCCTACGATGCAATACGATACAATGTGATACAATACAATATGGTATGGTACGATATGATACAATACAATATGATATGATATGTTATGATGCGGTACAATATGATACAATATGATGCGATACGATAAGCTAAGCAACACTCCGCTGCAATACGATTTAATTTGATAAGATGCAATTCAATACGATACAATACTTTGTGATGTAATGCAATACGACATGGTACGGTACAATATGATACAATGGGATTTGATGCAAAGCAATGCGATATGATATATGGAGTACAAACAACACAGTGCGACACAAAACAATGTTAAGCATGTTAAGCTACGCTACGGTACGCTACAATACGATGCTATATAATTTGATATGATACGATGTGATACAATATGATATGATACTAGGAAAATGCAATACCCAAGGGTACGATACGATGCGATACAATATAATAAGTCACAATATGATACTAGGAAATGCAATACAATATGGTACGGTTTGATACAAAGGGATGTGATGCAGCACGATGCAATGTGATTTTATACGATACCATGTGCTAAAAAACTATATGATATGATACAATAGAATATGCAATGCGATACAATAGGATGTGTTACAATTTCATATGATATATATATATATATACACACATTTATATATATATAGATATGAAATTGAAGGGGTAAGTATTGATCTGTTAAAAAATTCTTTGTTTTTTGTTGCAAGGGGATTTTTATCTTTGAATCTCAGCAGTGAAAAAGAGTGCCTTGCAAACAGTGTAGTGAAAACAATGGAACACTGGATCTTTCAAAGGATTATCAGAGAGCTGTGCTGAAGTAATAAACTTTCCAGCAGTAAACTGGCCACTGGATGGCTCATACAGTGGGTACGAAAAGTATTCATACCCCTTCACTTTTTCTACATTTTGTTTTGTTACCGCCATATTCCAAAATGGATTAAATTATTTTTTCCTCTCAACAATCTACACACAATACCCCATAATAACAAAGTGAAAAATGTTTGGCAGAATTTCTTTTAAAATTAATTAAAAATAAAACACTCAAATATGTCATGTACATAAGTATTCACACCCTTTGCTTTGAAACTCAAAATTGAGCTCAGGTTCATCCTTTTTCCTCTGACCTTCCTTGAAATGTTTCTACAACTTGATTGACTGCACCTGTGGTAAATTCAATTGATTGGACTTGATTTGGAAAGGCAGTTTAACATAAAACGCTGCAGAACTTGAAAGAATCCAGGCGTTTATACAGAGCCTGATTTCTGCCTTTGAGTTCAATTTTGTCTAAAAACTAAAAATTACATTATTAAAAATATGTATCAAGATTTTTAGGCTTATCCAGGATTACCAGCTTGACTGCACATGAGGCAGTGTAGTAAGACAGTAGACAGTAAACTTCAGTCCTAATGAGCTTGTTAGGACGACTAAAGGTTAGTAGTTATCATCCTCTGACTGTAGCTCTATCAGCATTACATCCAGAGCAAAGTTAAAAACAGTAAACCGTCACAGGTGTACATCCGTCAGAATGTGTAAAAAGTTCATTTTATCTACTCAAAAGACTGAGGTTCAGAGTCTTGGTTTCTGCATGATGACTCATATGATGAGTCAGCATGTTTGCTGTGGGAAAGGCATATCAGTTAGAAAGCTGAGGTATATATTATAAATCAATTGGAGAATATCTGTTTATATCCACTTCTCCACAGCAATGCTTTGCCTTTGTTAAAATCTTCATCCTTTTGGTGGTATTGTCCATTTGAACCATTAATATGTGCCCAACATATTCATATTCATAAATAACAAAAATAACCTGGTCCATGTTTTGTCAATTAGCACAGCCTTTGTATACTTTACCCAAAATAATTGATGCATGAAGTAACTCAGGGCCTACATTAGCAACTCAGTTTGATATGTTCGCACGAACCAAACACACCCCAGACCTGCAAAGATGAAGCTAACCAATAAAACAACAGAAACAAAAAGGAAAAAGAAAAGAAAAGCAGCAAATATCAATGATCATTATCAACCATGTTGAGGGAATAGCAATCATAGAATCAAACAGCTGTTATCTGACCATAATTTATTACTCTGGAAGTGATGGACATCTTCCAGCCCTGACTCTTTTCTGTGGTGTTTACAGTTCATCTAATAGGCTAACTTGAGTTGCTAGAATGGAGTTGGTGTTCAGAGACAGTAATGTTTGAGGTTTTTTTTTTTAGCAGCACTTGACTTAAGATTTTAAAAGATGTACATGAAGAGGTTAATCTTTGATGGATGACTGCCAGGGACAAGGGGTTCGTTTCAGTGCAGTGTTCAGCCTCATATGTTCCTGTTTACAAACAATCACCAGTGAAATGCTACAGTACCAAAATCCAGACACCTATGCAGATTTTAATTATCATTATTTTTTTAAACTTTGATTGTAAGTCAGATTGATGTCTCTTTCGTTGTTACAGTTTTTTTCTATACATTTTATATAACAAGTGGATATGGACTGATTTAATCTATTGCCTTTAAATAGAAGTTATATTATAGCAGGTCTCTGGGTGGTAACTTATTATTTTAAAAATAAAAGTGTACTCTGGACTGAAACAGCAAGAATGACCTATTACATAACGTGCATGTTTTCCTATCTGGTGGGACCGCCTCTGAGCAGAGTTGACACAAAAGCAAAGAGGGAAGTGATCAACCTCAGTTCACAGTGGCGTAATCGGCAGGAAAGATGGGCTGGATACCGGACTTTTCCATCGAGACCTGGACTTTAATAGTAATCGTCATTAGTCTCATCGCAATGTAAGTATGCAGCCGAACTTTTTTCTCTTACCTCTGTGTTTTCAAATGCTCAGAGAAAAACGTGACGGAACTGGAGATAAAGGTTGGGAAAGCCTGATCAAGTTTGCGTTAACCCTTCCCGGTTCGACGGTGGGTCAATATGAGGATTTTTAATTTAGATTGATTAACCCTGTGTTTAATCTATCATCAAAACTAATTTGAGATATTGAGTGTGAATTGACTTTTTTCTTTCTTTTTTTTTTTCTTTTATATAATTTTATTTTATTGAGTGTGCAGGTCCAAATACATCAGTACATCCTGTGATTCAAATAATTAGTCATCTTGATTCCAAAGAGTAAAAAATAAAATTAAAATAAAAACACAACAAACAAGCAAAAGACAAAAACAAAACAAAGAAATCAAATTTCATTTCGTAGATCCTGTGTTGTTCATTCACATTACAGTTATGTCAATTTGATCTCACAGGTAGTGGGTATCCCTTACACCCACTCTGTCATGTCTGACGAGTGTTTTATCACATTTGAAGCATAGGTGCTTCCTTATTTTTCCAATTTTTCAAAATAAGTTTCTGAAAAACTAATGATGAAAATAGAATGTGACATCCAAATGGTGAATTGACTTCTTTCTGTGGAATATTCAGAACGCTTCTGCAGTTCCACCTTATCAAAAAAGACAACATCAAAACTGAAGTCATCTTATCTGGTTGTAGGGACCACATGTATTGCTAATTTGCAAAAGAAGGCAAAAAACTCTTGATTTGAATAAATTAAATAAAAATGATTGAAGAAATCTAGCTTAGATATTAAATATATTCCATGACTCATGTTTATCTTGTTATCTTTAAGTTTTTTTATTATAGCTGACATACACTGGACTGATGATACAAGAGGCACACTATTACACCTAGTTACATAACCAATGGCAGGCAAATTAGTCTGTGAGCAAACATGGCCACCTCACTGACCACTAATACAAATAAGGATTCATATGTCAAGGAAAGAACTCCTCCCAAAAATAGTAGTAGGCAATGTTGTGTTGTGACAATATTTAATATTTTTCAAGGCTCTATACATCAACACAGGTGCCATTTATCTTTCTGGCTCACAAGCCCTCTCCCAGGTTTCACATTTCATGTAAATAAGAAAAGAAAATGTTGTCATACCTACAAAGTTTGAAAAGGGAAGGTATCAGTGACTCTACCCAGCCTTAGAGAACAATGCTGAGCAGAGGTCAGTCTAGGCAAAGCAGGCTTATCCTGTGTAGGTGTGACAAAGGTGTGTGGAAGATTTAGGTGTTTGTGCAAACCTTGATATATACTCTCTACAAGCCCATACAGGTTGTGTTTTTAAATAACAGTTCATTAGGCTTGTGGTCAGTTCAAACAGGGACAAATTCATGTTAGCAATTACAAGAAGACACAGAGATGTAATGAAAATGAATGATATAGGTAGAAGCTGTCAGAGGTATAGAGGCAGTAGAGCTAACAGGTAAGTGAAGGAGTTGTCTGCCAGGTTACATCTGTGCATTTCCACACAAGAGGTCAACCAGACACTTCAGATGACATGTGTTAGTGCACCAGAGGTGTGCAACAGCCTCCTTTAACAAGGCTAACATTATGACTTCAATAGCAGATATGCAGCTAATCTCATAGTTAGGTAATGCTATCTAGCTAATCAGTCAGTTCACAGCTTAACCGTAGGACCATATCTGTGATCATTTAGGAGCAATAAAACACAGCTGGAACTGGCATGACGAAGGAGGTGGATGACATATTGGTGTTTAATTATGTCATAAAGTAGACAGTGTATTGTTTCTGCCAATGCTTTGCAAGGCAAGGCAAGGCATATGTATTTATAAAGCGCATTTCAGCAACAAGGCAATTCAAAGTGCTTCACATAAAATGATCGGTATAGTTAAAAATCAGTTGAACATAAAAAGACAGTGGCAAACAGAAGAGTCTTCAGCTTTGACTCTTTGACTTAAAGGAGCTGAGAGTTGCAGTAGTTTGTTCCAGATATTTGGTGCATAAAAACTGAAGGATACACCATACTCTCCATGTTTAGTCCTGACTCTGGGGACAATAAGCAGACCTGTCCCAGATGACCTCAGAGGTCTGGATGGTTCATAATGTGTCAGAAGTTGCAGCGTTGAATGTTTATACCATGACTTTTAATACAGCTCTTAACTGTTTTTAGGAAATTAAAAATCAAAGAGTAAAGAAAGTGAGTCAAATAATCAAATTCAACAATCAAAAAATTAAAAATACTTAAATGAATAAAATGAAATAAAGCAACAAAATGAGCAAAAAAGTAGTTCAGTAATACATTTTGGTTTGAAACAGGCTTATTTAATACACTGGTCAGCATAAAGTGTATCATGTCACAATGGATTTCTCATCACAGTGTGGTAGATAGAGTTGTGGGACAGAATAACTGGTAGAAATCCATGTAAGAGATTTAAAACAACTGTTAAAAATTGCAAAAGGATTCGCTATTTTTTCTTTAAAAATGTTATTTTGATATAATTTCATCACACTCTTGATAAAGTAGGTATCATGAAAAACTCTGAAGTAATAGTAGGAAAATTGTTTAAGTATGAAGACCCTCTGAAATAAAAGAGTTGTTTTTTGTATCCTACTTTAATTCCCCAGATATGGATATTCTCCATATGGCTTTTTCAAGAAAATAGGCATCCCTGGACCAAAACCTCTGCCGTTCATCGGGACATTTTTGGAATACAGAAAGGTGAGACACATTTGCCTGATTGGTACGGGGATTTAGGAGGATGCTTTACAGAAAATGTTTTTGACTCCTTCAAGTTTCATCTGATTTTTTTAGGGCATCCACAATTTTGACACAGAATGCTTTCAGAAATATGGGAAGGTGTGGGGGTAAGTTGATGAATGTGATGTATTTTGTTTCATGTTAGTAAAACCAGAATATACCTAAGCAATACAACAATATCTGCTTTTGATTTGAAGACTCTACGATGGCAGGCAGCCTGTGTTGGCTGTAATGGACACAGCTATGATCAAGATGATCCTGGTCAAAGAGTGTTATTCTGTCTTCACCAACAGACGGGTAAGGAGAAACACTTTGGGGACAATTAGTTTTCCAATAACAGATTAAAGAGCCCAATATAAAGAAGTTATCTTTATATGTGGTTGTTGTTTAGGATTTTGGCCTAAATGGACCCTTGCGTGATGCTGTATCAGTGGTGGAAGATGAGCAATGGAAGAGGATTCGCAGTATACTGTCTCCTTCATTCACCAGCGGTCGACTGAAAGAGGTTAAAAGTCACTCTCTTCTCATCTTCATGCTTCTTTGTTTCATGCTCTGAAACAGGTTGGTCCTGCTTGACTTTCATATTTTCTTTTTGTGCTTTGGGGCAGATGTACAAGATAATGATGCACCACTCAGAAAACCTGACCAACATTCTTCGCAAGAAAACAGAGGCAGATGAAGTCATAGATGTGAAGGAGTGAGTGATGTTTTTCTTTTTCAAGAGGCTTTATCAGCAAAATTCTGTTTGTTTTTTAAACTTGGTTTGACCAGTTATGCTTTTTTTCTCAATTAAAAGTTACGTCTGACTTTCTTTGCAGATATTTTGGACCATACAGCATGGATGTTGTGACCAGCACCGCCTTCAGTGTGGACATAGACTCCATCAACCACCCCTCTGATCCATTTGTAGCAAACATTAAGAAGATGGTCAAGTTCAACTTCCTGAATCCCTTGCTGGTGATGTTGGGTATGCCATACATTACACTGTGATCACAATCTCTGCCTTGTACTCTTGAGCTCTATATCTTTTCAACTTCCCTTTGTTTCAGTCCTGTTTCCATTCCTCGGGCCTATTTTTGATAAGATGGATTTGTCATTCTTTCCTGCCCCGGTGTTGGAGTTCTTCTACAACTTTCTAAAGAGGGTCAAATCAGACCGCAGTAAGGATGAGCACAAGGTGAAAAGTTGATTGCTTGTTCGCTGATATTTAAAAACTGTTTCTAGAACACAGCCTGGACAGTCAAAGACATAATTCTCCCTTTCTTGTCTTGTAGAGCCGGGTGGACTTTATGCAGCTGATGGTGGACAATCAGGCATCAGAGGACAACAAGGAGGACACAAAGTCTGAAAAAAAAGGTTGGGACAGACCGTCATATAGTCGTGATTAAAGGGTGTTATCAGGATACCTTGCGTCTCTTTATGTGTGTGTGTTTAAAGTGGTTTCCCTTATATTGACATTATTACAACACACCTAGTTTTAAAATTAGTCACATACCAATCACAAATCAGACTGGAGAAATACACTACTGCTCATTCTAATGCATGTGTAGCCCTCCCAAACCACACGCTACAAGCTTTTGTTCCACTGTTATAGTTGCAGGGTTGACGGACAATGAGATCCTTTCTCAGGCCATGATATTCATCTTTGCTGGCTATGAAACCAGCAGCAGCTCACTGGGATTCGTGGCCTACAATTTGGCAACCAATCCTGAAATCCAAAAGAAGCTTCAAGAGGAGATTGATGAAACCTTCCCAGGAAAGGTTACTGCACTTTACGTTATTTTATTTTTATTCTGCAGCATTTTTTTGTGCTCCTAACTAATAATGACTTGACACTGTTTCCTCAACTCCACCTCCAGGTCAGACCATCCTATGAACCCCTGATGCAGATGGAGTATCTGGACATGGTTTTGAATGAATCATCAAGGCTTTACCCGATTGCTAACCGGTTAGAGCGGATGTCAAAGTCCTCGATTGAAGTGAATGGTATGACCATCCCTAAAGGAACCACTGTCATGATACCACTTTACACTCTCCAGCGTGACCCGTCTTTGTGGCCTGAGCCAGACACCTTCAAGCCAGAAAGGTACAATGATGGATTAATGTCAGATGAAGGTCTGATTTCACCAAAATTAAGTACTTTGACTAAGCCTCATGTTGTGTTTTCTCAGATTCAGCAAAGAGAACAAAGACAACATCGATCCTTATTCCTTCCTACCCTTTGGAGCAGGGCCAAGGAACTGTATTGGCATGCGATTTGCTCTCCTGATGATGAAGTTGGCCATAGTGGAGATCCTGCAGGAGTTCAGCTTTGTCACATGCAAGGAGACAGAGGTGAGATCACTTTTCATTACTTGTGGTTTTTAAAAGTGGGATAGCCCTATGCATGATTTGGTCTCAGAGGATCTAAACTTTGGTGTAGCTTCTTTTCAGAAACGTTTCTTGTCTCTTCTAGATTCCAATGGAACTTGGAGTTGACGGTTTTACGGCACCCAAGAATCCCATCAAATTGAGGCTGGAGCCAAGAACAGCTACTGCAGATTCTTTCTCAAGTTAACTCTGATTTATACACCCTGACAGCATTCAATTAACCTGCATCAAGTTACCACTACATGCTACTTCCCATGGAAAATTACACTAAAAGTTATCTGTGCACAAGCTAACCATTCACATGTAGTTATTTAGCCTTGACTGAACATTTTTAAAATGTAGCAGTTGTCTAAATAGAGCATATATTAAGAGGCTTGGCAAGTGGTTAAACCTTAACATTTAGATTGACATTAAAAATAACATTAAAAGGGAATTAACTTGATATAAAACATGCATTCTTTCAAAATTAATTTACTGTGAAGTAAACAAGTGCAATATATAAAACTAGTGAGGTCAGCCACTTCCCTCCTAAACCTAATTCTGCTTAAAAATATAAATCACTTTTATCTTTTTAAAAATTATCTCATCATTGGGTTTGATTTATATACATTTCTAATGTACTTCACATATTTTTTTTAATCTTATAATGATCTGACTATTACAGAATACCAACCTGGCAACATTCTTTTGTTGTTCCAGAGCCTTGTAACATATCCACTGAAGATTTAAACGGCTGTATATACCCACTAAATCCACATGTTGTGCTTCTGTTCTGTTGCCTCGCCTCCATGTTGGAAGTGTTTCCTTGTTGGCAGCGCTCCGTAGCTGAGCGCAGCTGAATAGGCGGGGGCTGTGGACGCAGTACAAACAAGCTGACATGATCTTGTTCTTTTGCTCTCATGTGCCTTTCAAATGATAACTTTGATTTATGCGTATAGTACATGTTACATATGATTCGCATTTATGGTGTTCTCCCAATCTAACCTGATATGTAACTTTTTTATGGAATAAAAATGCCTAAATTTAAGTTATTCAATGTGTGGTTTTGATGGTTTTTTTTTACAGTTTTTTTTTTTACTACAGTTTTAATAAATCAATCCACCTTTATTTATACCTGAAAGAGTATTTTATTTCTAATGACACAGAGTCAAAATCTGTAGAATCAAGTCTAAAAAATTAAGATACTTTGATTGAAGGCCTTTAAACAGAGGTTACTAAAAAATGTCCAAAAAGTAAAAGACACAGCTATTGACCTTTAGCCATATCTGATAAAAGCTACAATTCATAATGAAGTGTGCCTGTGTGGAAAAATGTAATGTACTTTAATAAAAGCACTATAATTTATTTAAAGCTATAGTTGGTTGTTACTTTGCTGAATACATCTAATACAAAGAAATTGGCCATTATAACATGAAGCTATGTTGCAGAGCTAATGGCCCATGTTTACACAAAGTAGCTCCAGTAAGCATCACTCTAACCAGACACAACATTTATATTCTTCTAAACTTCCCAAAAATAGCCCAGTACTAAAAAGTTGGATGTTTTTTTTTACTTTCTTTAGAATATTTAAGGAAGCATTGAATCACAATAGTTCTTTTTCTGTAATATTATACTAAGCTCCAAGATATAACAACATATTTACATTGGAAATGTATAGATTCTACATGTAACAGAGTTTTTGTTCACATACAGCACACTGTATGCCCTGTTTTTTATGCTAATTGAGGTGTTTACAACTTGATATAATACCTTGGAAATTCCTTGAGGACAAAGAGACTCTGAACTCTGACTTAAATACAGGATGACGTGTCTGGGATTAGGTACCTACAGTTGATGCTTTGAGTCAAGGGGAAGTTATCAGCACAGTCTGATGTGTTGTACAGAGTTAGAATACCATGCAGTATTCAGTGTGAGGATAAGGCTACCGATGTGGAGCTTTTTTTTTGTCTCTCGGCAACAAAGCCGGGGCACAATCTGGAGCAGATCCTTTAACAAAAACAAGTCGTCTATCAGGTTTGTGCACCCACTTTTCATAGAGACCCAGTATATGAAAAGACAGGAGAGGAACAAAACAAGGTCAAGAACATAGATTAGACTATTCAATGCCTGCCACTGTCTATTCTATGTCACTGAATAATTGGCCTACTTTGAGATGTCAGGACATTGTTTGAAGGGGTTAATGAATTCCAACGTGACCTAACACTCACAGTATTGTCAGACCAAACTAACACTATGCTTCCCCCATTTTCAAAGATAATCTGAAACAGGTTATGTGCCATAATGTGTGTAGCAGTTAATACACACAAATGGACATATGTTAACTCCACTTAACCATCTCATGGATGCCTCATGTGAGTCCTACAGCAGCAAAATTGCAGTACAGTACATTCTCTGAAGGAAAGGAACTCTTTAAACCAGATTGTTAAATGGTCAAGCAAGTTGATTGGTGAGCCACAGGCATCCACAGCAACCCTGTACACTAATCAGTTACAGCAGATAGCCACCTCTATTTTAAATTCTGCCTCACACCCTCTGCACAGTGATTTCCAGCTTCTAAACTCTGGACGACGGTTTTTAGTCCCAAGGTGCAGGACACAGCGTCACAAGAAAAGCTTTGTTCCTGCTTCTATCACTGAGCTGAACAAGCAATAGCTTTTATTTTCTCACACAGTCAGCTCCCAATTTTATGACTTGAGCCCAGATTGTCTTATTTATTAATGTGATTCTATCGTTTTTATCGGTTGACTGTTCTCTGATATGCATTTTAAATGGAACCTTTAGCACTTTTATCATTTTATCATGTCTATTTATTTTACAATTTTTTAGTGTTAGATTGGTTTTAGGATATTTTTGTATGTTTTGCACATCAAGTAGTTTGTTCTGTCTGAAGTCTATCTTGTAATTTTGTATCGACCTAACATCTCACTGGCTGCAAAACAAGTTTACCTACGGGTACAAATAAAGAAACCTGAACCTGAACCTTCAATTTGATCTGTTGAGCAGTTACAGAGATCTAAAGATTTTTTTTTTTTCAGATATACACGCTCACTCCCAGAGCCGTGGGAAGTGGCTTTAAGTTGGGGGTGCTGTAGTAAGAGGTGCATTTTTTTTTTCTTTTTGCATTTAGGTTACTTATGCAACTGATAGGCTATATCGCACATACATTTTATTTTTATTTCTCTGGTTTGATTACAAGCTTTCAAGAGAACTTTTCAATAAAAATTCAAAAAATGCAACTTCCATACCCCGTTGTACATCAAAGAGGAGATAAGCCAAACCTGGTAAAACAGGCCCAAAAGTCAGTAAAGCGCATTGAACAGAACTTATCCAAATACATTTAGTTCTTAAGCAGGCACATACACAGGGCCCATGCATCAGGTTATTTTAAAATGAATAATTAGTTAAAATTGCTATAATTATTTCTCAAATCTTCCTCAGGCATTACATTTTCAGAAAATAATACAATAAAAAAACTGATTTATTGTGTTAATGTATTTCTTTCAACTTATTTATGCATCCAGAAAAAAATGTGTGATGCCTTTTCCAACAGTGGGTGCTGCAGCACCTTCAGCACCCCTACTTCCCACGGCCATGCTCACTCCGTGACGGTATACCCACCAGAGACGTTCACGGTCGCAGCGTAGCGATACTGTCATCTGGCCATTAAGGGAGTTGAAGCACCATGTGAGACAAATTCAAGCCCAGAGAAGGCGTCAACTATGGAAGAATTATTTTGCAAAAAAAAATTGCAGTACCAATTTACATCGCATGTTTGGGTTTCTGCATGAGCTTTTTTTTTCATTTACACCCTACCCGAATAAATAGCCTTTCTGAATTTGGCCTTTGAATTACAAAAACTCACAGTTTGGGTGCATTTTATGCACTTTAAATAAAGGAACTACAAATCATAATTAGCAAACGTGCACATAAAGCGTAAATGAGGCCTAATCTACTGACAATTCAAGGATTGATACATAAATGTGCTGAAATCAACAACAAATTAACACTGGACGTCCGAAACAAAGAGGTTTATCTCACAGATCCAGGAACGCCCTTATCCCCGCCCCCTAGCGAGAAGCCCGCCTCTGATTGGTCACATTGTTGCTTTACGGCCTTTTGATTGGCTGGCGGCCTCGTCACTGAACGTCTGTTGTTTGCACTCGCCTCAGAGTAGTGGAAACAGTGGGCTGCTTTGATTCATGCTGCTGTGGAGCCTCATTTGGGGATTTTGGGAACAATTAATGCGGCTGGAACAGAGCGTATGAAGGTATGTTTCACACGGAAGGTTGTGCACAGCATTCGCAACTTGTGTCTAGAAGTTCTATCACCCAATTGGGACGTTTTGATAATAAAAAGCAAAATGCGGAAAGTCCATAGACAGGTTTCTGACACTGCCTGAAACTGCCTTGTAATGTATGGGGCTTGCTATTTCTAGGTGAGTTAAACTTTAGAGTCATTACAAGGAAGTAGGTTGAACTTGTGCTAAAATTCAATGCACTTATGTCTTTTGCATGAAAAGAGCATGGGTAGAGCAATTTGTAATACACACGTTGAGTTCACTTACAGGCTAATGGGTGTGATCACTTAACTATTATTGATGCTGTATTGATTTAACCATCATCACGCCACACAATCTAAATAATAGCTAATTGTGGTGTTTCGTGCTGTCTGCAACACTTACAAACTAAATGTTGCCTTCGCGGAAAATAATGACAGTCCCTTGTGCCAGACAAAGGCCTTGGACGGCAGGTGGATCCTCGCCTGTTCCTCAGCAACCACAAGGAAAATTCACTGCTTTGAACACACTGAGCAGCCTGTCTTGCACACTGAGCACATAAGAACAACAAGGTTGCGTAAAGTTTAACTGAGGCTTTGTTTGAGAGTGAAATGGCCGCAAAGAGAAAATGCACACAGAGAGAAGCAGACATTATTTTTTTTGACACTGTAACACTAAGTGCTGTCAGATGAGCTGTTGCCTCTGTCTGGACTTGTAGATCTGGCTTGGAACACCATTTGCATGATTGAACCGCCTCATAACAAGACTGTTCAGATTAAGTATCGGGTAATGAAGAAGTCAAACTGCAAGATTCAAAGTGTGAGGAATTCTGGGATGTGCTCCCATGGTGTGGGTATCCCTGGAATGCTGAACTGATTTTCCACACAGGGTTTTTTTTTTTCTTCCTTTTACAGATATCTAGTGACACATAACAAGTTTGGCCTACATTGACAGCCAAAAACACAGACATAGACTAATAATTAAACTTTTATCACAGTATGTGTGTGTGTGAGCCGCAGTGCTGGAAACCACCCTCCCAATACGTGTCACGTTAGTACTACTGATTGACACTGTGTTGCTTTCCTCTGAATGTGTGGCACACCACAGAATGCTCTGAGGAATTTGGACACTTCTGTTAGAAAGTAAACACTTTACTTGAGTTTTAGCCTTGTCTGGTAGCGAAGAGGTGAGGAGAGGCTTGCTTAAAGTGAAGAACACTTCTACTTTGAATACAGAATCACTTCAGGCTTCTGACTTCACACACCTTGTAAAACACAGGGACAACGCACCAAAAACAGAGCCACACTATTTTAAGGCACTGAAAAATAACCTGAGGGGTGACTTCACCTTTATTTTAAAAGATGAAGTCAGCTGTTTTTTGTCTCTGTCTTCATTTTAAGGATGAGGTAAGCTCTGTGGGGGGGGGGTGTTTTGTCTTGATCTCACGTGACTCAACCTAGCCGATGAATCACAGGATACAGTGGAGGATAGATCCAGAGGGTGTCCAAACTACTACATTACTTCACGTCGGACAGTGGAGGCTGAATAGAGCACACAGCAGCCCTCGGTCCCTCAGCAACTTAACATGCAGATATGCTAATCACTTCCTGTTTATAACCCTGAGCACAACCAAGTGAGGCCCCTCAAGTCTCATCCTATAGCAGCTCTTTGCCTCACATAGACTCAGTCACTCTTACCACCGTGATAGTGTTTCTGATTTTCTTATTTTTCTCCTCAGGATGAGAAGATGAATGCGGAGGCTCTAAGCAGGGCAGAGCTGCTGACTCTCCTCAGTATCTTGGAGGGTGAGCTGGAGGCCCAGGATGTGGTGATACATGCACTCAGGGTGAGTAAAATCAAACACGTGAAAGTATAAAGTCCCTGGTTTCATACTGAGGGACATCTAACACACATTTAAGAGGATAGAGCAACACTTCTGGCAACCTTTGAACACAATTTAATGCTTTGTTGTTTTGAATGTCGTCACCGTAGACATCTGTCTACACTGAGCTCTAAAATGAACCTGTTTCAGCACTACAGCCCCAAAAAAGAATGTGAGCAGACAGGGAGGGATATGTAAACAGGAAACTGAAGGAAACAGGGCCAGAAAAGACAATGGCACAGGAGTCATTCTGGTTTCCTAAGCCTTTCATTTCCACCAGAGCACCCAGCATTGTTGCTGATCAGGCTGATCTGAAAACTATTCTGTTTTCCTCTAATCTGAGCACTTCAGGAGTGGAAGTCTAACTTTTGTCCAAACTCAAGTCTGCAGATCCAACCTGGTTTGTTTCAAATGCAGGTAACTCGCCTTGATCATCAGTGAGGAGGCCTTTTGTGGCTATTTAATGCCTTGCCTCGGGTACATATTTGGAACTTTTGTAAGTTTGGCTCTGGCAAATGAGCTGTATCCAACTGTGATTCAAACTTTAAACACTGGCTACGAAGATGAGTGGGCAGTATTTTGTCGTTTCAGTAAAACGGCAATCAGAGTGCTATTTTATTCAGCATACATACTGTATGTGTTTCCTTTAGAAAGATTGAAAAGTAAGGAGTTTACAAAATTGATAAGTGGAAAAAGCAACAGAAGAAGATATATCTACTAGCTAGCTTTTGGGTCCAATTGAGTCATGGGGGAGGGGAGTACAAATTTAAAAGAGCTTTCCATCAAAGACGTAATCGGTTTACGCCAGGTGCAGGTTGATTTATCAGCATCTTTTTGCATTTTGCACAAGATTACAAATAACAAAGATATCCCCAAATGAACATTTTGTAATTTTTGCACAAGATTCAATCTCCTGCAGAATGCAAAAATATATTTTGGTGGAGATGAAACTTTAAAATGTTGTCAAAGATACATGTACCTCCAAAACAAATATTTTATAATCATAGAACCAGATACTTGAGTATACTGCAGGTTAAATCAATTCACAAAGTTGTTTTTGCATTTTACAGGAGTTCAAAACTTTAAGATATCGGCAAAGATACTGCCAAAATGAATCTTTTGTCATCATTGGATCAGATATTTGAGGTTAAAGAAACATCTTTTTTGATTTTAGGGGGAACATTGAGGCAGTCTTTTATGAGTTTGCATTTCAGGACTATTTCTTTACAGCTGTTCCTTTAACTTTAAGTTTGGTGCAGCTCATCTGTAGAACTAAGTGTCAGTTCTGCTTCTCTCCGTCTACAGTGCTCGGCTTTGTTTGACTTCGGTCTGGATCCCAGTCATGACCACAGCTGCTGCTCCATGAAGCAGCTTGACTCATTGTCTGAAGCAGCGATTGAGGCTGTAATGAGCATGACTGTCTTATTCTGATAAACAGGCCTTGATAGTCACTATTACATATCAGATCCACACAGTCATCCCCTTTAAATTAAACCACAGTCGCCTTTTTGTAGTTCTTATATACCACTTTCCACATCTCTACCCGTCTTGTTTTGTCCCCTCTCCCTCCTTTCCTCCTCCCCTTTCCTCACACACAGCCACATTACGGGGGGTCTTTCATGTTCGACCATGACCCATGTCCTCTCTGCCCACTCGCTCACTCACACACACACTCTCCGGTGGTCTCTGGTGGGCCACTTAGAGGCTGCAGTGTTTACTGAGGGGAGGATGTACAGAGTTGTAGGCTCAAATCTCTGACTTCCCTTGTCCCCACTGGGGGCCTGTACACCATTTTTACTGGCTGGGGCAGATTAAGTGCAGACATGTGGCTGCAGAGAGGAGTGTCAGGGGTTGATAGCAGGCTAATTTGTTCAACATCGAGCTGTGTGTGTGTGTGCATTGATCTTGCCTCACAGGAGGTCTGTTTGCACCTTCTTCTATTGTGGATGTTTTTCCTCAATCTTCATCCACCGCATACAGATAAAAGTGTTAATTTGCATGTTATGAAGAGGACAGACTCTCTTCTCTAACTTTAGATATTCTCTCCTCTGAGCAGCAAGCACTTGGGATGCTTTTAGATCGCCTGGGACAACCGCATTTGGGCACGTTCTAATTCTAACCACTTCCTTCCCCCAAAAATCCCCAGAAAACTCTCAACTCAATCAGGGTTTGCTTACGTACTAATAAGACGGCGTCACTTTTGGAACTTGTCTTTGCAGCGTCTTGATTGTATTGTGTTTGGCTCTCACTTCTAAGGGCACAGATAGCAGTTTTACTAGAGGGAACATTCCTGAAAACATGACACCATGGAACAGGTCTTGCATTCTAACAGGAGTGGCATTGCCCTTTGAGTTGATGATTGTCTATATCTATACTGGGACAGAGCTTGTATTATCTTTCCTTTGTCAGGCAAACATGGCATGTATCCAGCATAGAGTATACCTCACAGGAATGCTGTTTAAAGATACGAAAACATACCTTTAGTAGGTGACAGTAACATGCAGCTGAAACACCAATGAGGGAGGTAAACAACCAGTCATAGTTGACTCTTTTTCACCTGCTTTAACCAATGAGCACTGTGGGAAACAAACTTTGTGATGTTGAAAAATGTCTCAGATGCCCTTCACGGACAAATTTCAGCTTAGAGTAGTTTGGGGACATTTGTGGCCAGAAAACAAAATCACCATTTAGCCAATCTTGTGTGGTCAAAAAGTTTTACTCATGCTTTAATTGCTGATTTTCTGTCTAATTCATTATTCATGATTATTCCCTTTTTTATCGATTACTTAATTTCCGGTTTTGGGTTCATGGTAGGGATGTACCGATCCTACTTTTTAGGTCCTGATACCGATATCGATACCTGGGCTTTGGTATCTGCCGATACCGATACTAGCCGATCCGATCCCGGACCGGGATGCACCAATCTGATCCTGGTAGCGGAGATCGGCTAGATTGGGTATCGGTGACAAGGGGCCAATATATAGTGCCGATCCATATGGCAGATCTATTGATCTCAGTTCTATGCTATTCTGTGTTTACAATACACTGTCATCAGCACCGGCCAGTCTTTGGGAACTCCAGGCTTTTCTGACTTTGTAAACCAAAATAAAATAAACATTTTTAAACTGACTATCATTATTCAATGGATTATAAATATGTACCAGCAGTTTGGTGAGTTAATCTTCATAACCAACAGATATTACATGATTCTACCCTCACATTAAGGAGTAGAGATTGTTAAATCAATATTGGGATCGGATTGGCTAGTATCGGTATTGGCAGATACCAAAGCCCAGGTATCGATATCGGTATCGGGACCTAAAAAGTAGGATCGGTGCATCCCTAATCCCGGTATTGATTTAACAATCTCTTTTCCTTAATGTGAGAATAGAATCATGTATTGGCAACTTCAGACTTTTCTGACTTTGTAAACCAAAATAAAAATAAACATTTTTAAACTGACTATCATTATTCAAGAGATTATAAATATGTACCAGCAGTTTGGTGAGTTAATCTTCATAACCAACAGATATTACAATTCAACTGTTAACCTCTGCAGTGGATAAGAGGAATTAAATATTCTGTATAAAAAAAACTGCTTGAAATGAGGAAATAAAAAATATGTCAACGTAGTGTTTCCATAGAGTGTTTCCCACAGAAGTACAGTGTACCTGTGGCAGGGAGGAGGGTTATTAAAATCATTGAATACATTATCACTCTGCCAAGCTTTGCCCTTACTGTTTCCCTTCTTCACGTCTAATATTGTGACAATATTAATCAGCAGCACATTTTATAGTCCGATCTAGCCGATATCCGCTACCAGGATCAGATTGTTGCATCCCTAGTTCATGGGTGTGGTTAACCTTTTAAGTATCTGTGCAGTTGGGTGGCGGGAGGTATACAAAGAGGATGAGTGGGGTTGAATATTTTTTCTTGACCACCACCGGCATCGTCAATATCATTGTTGATTTCGATCTTTTTTGTGTTTTGTTAATAAATAGAAACCTTTCCTTGGACTTTGATTTTGATTTATGGCAAGACGCGTCACAAGCATGACCCCATTTAGTCTCTGCTGCACTTTTCAATCTGAGCCGCTTCACTTGGTATGCCCTGTTTTGTTATTCATATGATGTCATGTCCTGTAATCTTCAAATGCTTCGACTATTTTTGCAGGCTGACGTCTTTTCCTGACTCAGTAAAACAATAGGGCCTGGCCAGAATGTTTTCTCCAGATAAGAGTGTATATGCTGTGACTCAACAACAATCAAAAATTGCCCAGTTTGGACATGTTGTCTTGATCGGTGAGGGGAAAATGCGATAAGATATGAGAAATATTAAATAGAGCAATAAACAGGCAGAAAGGGGACTTTAAAGTAAAGTAATACTCAAGATAATACTGTAATGCACTCTGGCCCATGATGTCAGACACTGTAGTGCTTCCATAGTAGTAGACTGAGCCAGAGGCGTGTCAAGAGTAAAGCTCCCTGACCTGAAAATGCTCGGATGACATCAAAGTACCTGAAGCTACCTTCTTTTAGTCAAGGATCAGTCTGTATGAGCGACAAAGTATGGCTCGTTTTATGCCCAAGAATAACCTCATACCCCCCAGCCTCTCTTATTTTTTACCAAGTAGAAAGAAAGAAAGAAAGAAACAAACAAACAAAGAGGCTATATCTGTAATGGTAAAGAACTCCACCCTTCACTGAGCAGGGGAGTGCTCAGCAGCTACAAATGAAACAGTAATAGAAGAGGTAAGGCCACACATAAGATAAGATAAGATAAGATACTCCTTTATTCATCCCACAACGGGGAAATTCATGGAGTTACAGCAGCAAACAAGAAGGTGTACAGTACAATAATTCCAACAATGATATATATATATATATATATATATATATATATATATATATATATATATATATATATATATATATATATATATATATATATATATATATATATATATATAAATATATATATATATATATATATATATATATATATATATAAATATATATATATATATATATATATATAAATGATAGGCAGAGAATCACAGCTTTATCATTTTATCATGGTAGTTTCTGTCAGGCTCTGTGGATTCTTTCAGTTAACTTTCTGACCCAGTTTGAAGAAACACCAGAGCACTTCCTTGTTTCCCCGTAATGATATGTTATTTTCCAAAAGCTCGGTCTGACCAAAGGGTGACAGCTCCGTCCTACATATTTCATCACTAACCGCTGACAATACCGTCTGAGGCAGTTAAACATTACTTGGAAGTTGTCTCGCAGCACGGCCCATAAAGTAAAGGGAGGTTTGTGTTTAACGTCTTCCCAGTTATCTTTGTGCAATCTGTGGTTAATGTGTGGGCTGGAGGTGTGGAGGATACAGCTTCAACCCTGAAGCACACCTTAGTTTACACTTCAGAAAGCATGTTTAAGTTTAAAATCAAATTTCTCTCTCTCCTGCGGCCAACACAAGTTGCAGATTTGGTTGCCCAATACAAGAGAATAACACATACCACATCTTTTTAAATGAAATATCCCGATGGACCAAAACCATTTCCCAAATTTGAGAAACATTTTCCACTCACTTGACTAAAAGATGTTTACATTTTTTCCTACTCAAATGACTAGCAGCCTGAGTTAGCTGGTTTGCTTAGCTAGCTGGTGTGAGGTATAATTTTAAGGAATTGGTAGAGACCAAAAGAGAGCAAAAAAAGACTGAATATTGAGCTGAAATATATATATCATATATCTGAAAGTCGAGTTCCTAAGTTGTCAGCAAATAAGCTATAACAGCCTCATAGCATCATGTTAGCATTTCTGTCTTTTAGCATGTTGTAAAGCAATCAGCCTACTAGCGACTAAAGCTCTATAAATGCTCCTTTTAAGTTGGTTCCTTTCCAATTGTGCTTCTTCAGAGAATACATATATTCTTAAGTGTGCACTTTATTGTGGTTTTGCCCTTAGCTTAGCTAAGCTTACCATTCTGTTTCAAGTGTTTCACCAAACTTGGACACATTTACAGTAATCTTGCTACGCTAGATGTTATTTGTTTTAGAAAGAAAATAATTGTGTTATCTCAACTTTGGGCTCGGAGAAAGCCTTCATTGCACACAGCTCATCTCAGCCAAGGGCCTGTGTCCACAGCATTTTTTTGTGCTGGCAGCACCCACAACCTCAATTTCATAACACTTCTTACCAGTGCTTTTTGTTGCTAGGTTTGGAAAGTTGTACCATGGCACTGATGCTTCCAATAGTAGTGACCGTTAAGTCTATCTAAAAATCTCTGTATGCTTCATATGTACTTTTATTCAATGGAATTGTACAAACAAAAGGTAAACAACTGATAAAAATCATTGAAGATAACAATCCAGAAAAATGTTCAACAATCTTGAAAAAATAAGCCTGGGATAAGACACAAATCTGAAGGGTGGCATTTAACGTGTTTCCTAATAAGTCATCAACATAACCCAGTTGTTATGTTGTTGGTCAAATTGACCCATTCAAGTTAAAAAATCTAAAAAGAAATTTCAAAAGTATTATTTCGCTATGAAACTTACATTTGCAATATGTACATTTGCACTACTTAAAAAAAGAATTCAAAAATGTAAAATAAAATAAACAAAAATCTAAGTAATGTAAATTTATTGTATTTATATTCAGGGCTTTTCAATGTACATTTTAAAAAGTTTTAACATTAATTTACATGAAAACGAGTGAGTTATCCTCATTGAACCATGATCTGTGAGAACACCATTGCACTAAATATTGATTTAAATGGTTTGTAATGGAGTTAATAATGAGATTAAACAAAATATTTATTGGGATTTTTTGGGGTTCGGACACTTTTGGATCATTAAATATGCTCCAGTCAAGTTGACTCAGGAACATTATTGCTGTTCCAGAGAAACGAACATAACAGGAGGGTTAAACATCAACTTCTGTTCCTTGTAATCTTCATGTTCTCCTCACAGGCTGAGGCTAGTAGAGGTCAGAAAAGTTTGAATTTTCTAAAAACAAAAGTGTGGTTAACCAGTTGTCTGTTAGGACCAGTATGGGATAGCATGGACAAGCACACCAGGGTTCCAAAAGTTGAACAATTTTCAACTATGAATGCTGAGAGAGAACAGCAATCAAAACAGCTGAGGGTGTTTTATGCTTTGGACAATGAAAACTCTGAACTGCATCGGGTTTGTGTAGAAAACGGGCACTGCCAGTGCAAAAAAAAATGTTGTAGGTGGACACAGGCCCTTATATGTTATTAGGAATTGATTTAAAAGTAACAAACGACTATAAGAAATGAAAAATTGGAGCTTTCTTTATGGCTATGAGCACTTAGTCTTGTTTCCACTTCCTTTTTGAAACAAGTTTTTCCAGCAGACCAAGTAATTTTATTAACGCTCTAACGACTGGCACCAAGGAAATGGGTCAGAGCCCATTGTGTCGGTTAAAGTTTGCAGCTTCAGCAGCTCTGTTAAATCTGGTGTGACTGTCATTGGATTGATACCCCTCACCTGCCAAGGCCTGTTATTCCACACAACTGACGAGTGGTCATTACACTTATTTCCTGCCCTACTGTTAAGTAGTACAGAGTAGTTGTCCAACCCTTAGGAGTAGGAAACTGCACTACTAAATTCATGCTTCCTGGAGCATCCCCATGCCTAGTCCTTTGCCCTGCTGTTTTGAGGACGCTTGCTCTGAACCCCTTAAGTTCCCTTGAAAGAAGCTTTTCATATCGGACAGGTCTGGTCCTGCTGTCCTTTTGTCTCTCTGAGTCTAACTGTTCCTCTGGGAAGCGGACTAATTCAACAGGAATGCATACTTTTCCCATAACCCCCCACAGCAAAGCTTCTGGATTTGAGATGTTACCCTGGAGACAGCCGGTTGGGCTGAGAACCTTATGCAGCGTGGTGCACACATATGCCAGCTGCAGGCTCATAGATGCATGTGCACACAGATCTGTACTTGCATATGAATAATAAGGTTTGTCTTTCACTCAGTGTATTCTGTGGGAATCAGATTAAGGTCTAAATCTTGCATTTGTAACCTGAGATCTGCACTCAATACCATTCAGAGATGCAATTTCGTCCATGCTGGCTCCCAACATAATTGTGTGAGGCTCAGTGAGGAAACCGGAGTCCCTGGCTCTTTTCAGTGCACACAAGAACGTGATTGTGCCCTGAGGCTGTGGGTAACTGACTGACAGAGACTATTTCCAGGTGAAAAGCATCGGGTTGTCTTTCACACCTTGTTACAGCTGTGGAAATGCAGCAGAGGATACGGACTGTTGGAGAGGGAAATGCTTCAACAAGTTGCAGAACACCCCTTTCTATAGGTGCAACACTGTGTTATATTTCCAAGGAATTCTAACTTATCCGACGAAAACACAAAAACACAATGAATGATGGTGGAACATTGGCAAAAATAAAAATAAATCGCTGGCAAAACTTGGTCGTAGGAACATTTCCATGAGCTTTTGGTTAAGAAATGAGAGCGTTTGCAGCAGAGATGGTATGCTTGTGGTGTCCTCTCATAAAAGAAACAAGCTCTGTCATCATGATCAGAACTATCCTGAGAAAAGCCATAGGAGACCAGACCCCCTAAGCTTGGACACACACACACACGAACACACACACACACACACACACACACACACACACACACACACACACACACACACACACACACACACACACACACACACACACACACACACACACACACACACACACACACACACACACACACAATCCAATCTCAGCCCGGCCCTTAATGATCTCTTTAAACTGTTATTTACCTCAGGAAGCTGCAGATTTGATTCCTGCTAGTCGAAGGAGCTTTACAGCTTTACTCCAAAGCCCGGCACAAATACACATGCACACATGCACAGGTAAACACACAATATAGCCCACACTCACATACACATTTCAAGGCAAAAAAAGGCACCAAACACTACACACACACATACTTTTACGCGCTTTCGCCAAATGAAGCCGACCAAGCCAGACATGGAGACAATGCACGAGACTGAAGGCATTGAGACAGTGTCTTTGTTGGAGTCCTGTAATCTCCTCACTGAGGGTCACATTCTTTGTTCAGACCCTCGAATGCACTCCTCCTTACTGATGCCCTCGGGGTATGAGTGTGTGTTTGTGCGTATTTATATGAGTGTGTGTAAAAGAGGCGGAAGTAGAAAGAGGCATTCTTCTGAGAAACGATGATGATGATGATGAAGTGGCAGAGGAATGCTGTGTCGTGCATGTTTGGGCGGAGGGGGGGAGGGGAGTGGAAGGGGGCGAAGAGGGGAGCCAGAGAAGCAGGGTGTCTGATGAGGACTCTGTGGGGAGATGGTGACGGGTGTCCTAAAGGCACGTGGAGGGAACTCTGTTGCATGTGCTGACATCACAAGCACTGCCAGCTGACCCCGCATGCTTCTGAAACTCCAACCTGCTCAGTGCCTGCAGTCAACGGGACCTCCTGATGATCCATCAGGATGACCCAGGGCGAGGTCAACAAGGCCCTATCTCATTTCACATGACTTCTTGAGTCTTCTTCCTCTTAAAAAAAAAAAAAAAAAGTTTTTCATCTTGAGATATTCTGTCCCGTAAGAATCTATTTCCCTTTGTTTTATGTTTAGGTTCACTCTTACCTCGTCATTAGAGGTAATTCTGTGTCTGCACATAGCCCAGTCCTTCACCCCTACATCCCTCGGGGGTAGTTAGCATCTGCCCCTTGTGGGGGTGGGATAGTAGCGCCTCACCTCCTTTTGTGTTTTGGTTGAGGGGGGAGACCATCTGCTTATGCCCACAGCCTCACACTGACAACAACATCACTCCACACAGTTTCCTGCACGCACACACACGCTTCTGTTTCCATTTGTTTAAGGGACAGTTAATCATTAACTAAAAATCAATGTTTTTAAGGGTCGCGTTATATTTCTCCCATGACACTTTTTGTTTCTCTTAGCTTCATGTCATCTTCTTTAAAAAAAGTTACAGGGGACCTCCTTCTAAATTAAACAAAGTAAGGCTTACACACTGGAGACTTAACAGCAGAATAAAGTGTGGTGTTTTTCTGTGTATCCAACAGGCTGAGCACAGAGATTCCTTCGTCCAGGAGCGATACGGCCAGTATGACCTCAGCGATCCGTTCCTTGCCCTGCAGCGGGACAGCGAGTCCGAGGATCGTCAAAACACAATCTCCCAGACTCACACACACCTGCAGGGCCGCGCCGTGGGCCCAAACCCGCTGGCTGTGCTTAAACTGGTCATGGCTCACTGCAAGAGGATGCAGGAGAGGATGATGGGACAGTTGGCTGCTGCTGAGAGCAGACACAGGAGGGTAAGATACAATTCACTCTTGATTTCTCTCACACTGTGTTTTCTTTAGCTCACATGTCTGCTCTTCAGATTTGCGTGCTGGGAGGATGCTGGACTCAACCAGTGTGACACTGGGGCTCCCACTTGCACAATAGGCTTGTTGTGTATGTGAATGTGTGCGTGTCTCTTTTGCTTTCTTGCTTATCCTGTAGACTCAGCTCTGGCAGGCTAGGCAGACAGACAGAAAGTCACACCCTGGCTTAGAGGGCTGATATGGAGCTTTATCACAGCTCAGTGTTGGAAGGTTTATGGAAGTTATAAACACGACTGAGAGGGGACTTTTCAGAGTTAATGAAACTGACAAAACCCTGGAATGAAGGCCTGGCTCTACTGTGGAGGCTGACTCATGAGGGGAGACGTTTCACTGTGGCAGGAAACTTCTTCAAACAAAAATAAATCAAAGACAGGTAATAAGGTGACACAATGTCGTATAAATGTTTCATAAGAGGTTTTTTTTGGGGGGGGTTAGATGATTGCTGATCTGGAGGAGGAGAAAAGACGACATGCTCTGGACTCTGCACACAGCGATGACTTCACCTTCATGCTTCAGACAGAAAGAGACAAGCTGCTGCAACAGGTATGATGTACATGTACAGTAGAGTACAAAGTGTACTTTTCAAACGTATACTCCTCAGTTCTAGTGTTTATGATTGATTATAATGGTTAAATATTAGCAAAAATTACCCTCACAAAAGATAAAAAAGGTCATCAGCTTATCCTTCTCCGTTATCACACTAGTGTCTGTGATTCAGACTCCAGCTTTAGATTGTATTGTGTAACTCAGTTGGCTGAAGAGGGCTTGCCCTGTTCAAGTACAGACCCATACAGGCACCCGTACACACAAGCACAGGGCTGTTTCATAGGAAACAGGGGGAGGAAGAGGCCATTGTGTAGTTGTCCAGAAGCCATGGGGCTTTACGATCTCAGGAAACCTGAGATAATGGATGTCCATGTCTAATGCAAGGTCAGCTCACGCACACACACACACGTGCTGTGAGCACACAATCAGCCACTCACTATACAAACTTCGCCCAGGGGCCTTATGTAAGAAAGGCTTCCTGAGTGTCTCTCAGTCTTCCTCAGGCCTTCCCGCCAGTGCTGTTTTTTATACAGTAATCACACACACTAGATTGTGTTTCATCACCTCCCATTTCCTTCTGCCACTCTTCAAAGCTTTTAAGCAGCATGGTCACCCTGTGATGACCTCACTGAAATGAACTCTCGAAAAACATGCCCCGCTAGCAAATAACTCTCAAACGAAAACAGACATGAAGGACTGTCTCTTCAGTTCGGTCTCTTTTGGTTCTAAAACAGCACATTCTGTTTTTCATCCCTTTTGCTAATTCAGGCCTTAGGAAGCGGATTCCTATCAGCCAATGTGTCAAGAGGCACAAAATGTAAGGATAGAAGGAAGAATTCATTATCTACAATGGAAGTCAGCCATTTTGGATCTCAGTGATTTCTTTGTCCTGTTTATGTTGGCCGTATTTTGCAAAGCGTAAGGTTAGTTGAAGCAAAAAGTACATACAAGCCTTATTCCAAGAGTTGGGAAGCTTTTTAAAATGTTGATAAAAGTTTAATTTGACTGTTTGCAAATCATTTCAAGCCAATATTTAATAAAACAAATACAATAAGGTAAATAGATGTCATAGGCTCTCAGCTGCTCAACAGTTTGAGGGCTCCTCTGTCGTAGTTTTTGTCTCATGATGAGCCAAATGTTTTCAATAGTTGACAAGTCAGACTGCGAGCAGGCCAGTTTGGCACCCAGACTCTCGTGCTTTTGTAACACGTGCAGAATGTTGTTTGGCATCTTGCCGTCAACCCTGAAGAATACATTGTCTGGATGGCATCATATGTTGCTCCAAAACATGAACATCGTGTTCAGTATTAATGGTGCCTTTTACTGATGTTTAAACTAGCCATGCCGTAAGCACTTATGCATTCCCATACCATCAAGGATGCTGGCTTTTGAATCATGCGCTGATAACACGCCGGGTAGTCCCTCCCTTCTGTGGTTTTTGGACATGATTCTGAGCCCATGCTGTGCTTTCCACTGCAGAGTCATGTCTGTTTTTAATGCATGGCTGCCTGAGGGCCTGAAAATCATGACCATCCAGTATCAGTCATCAGTCTTGTCTCTTTTGGTAGATGTTTTACCAGATTCTTTGAATCTTTTAATAACATTATTAACTGTAGTTGATGAATACTCACATTCTTTGCAATTTTACACTCAGAAATGTTAATCTGGAACTGATGAACTATTTCCACACCTAATCCCATCCCTTCTCAACTTTACCTCTGAGAGACTCGACCTCTCTGGAATGAACTTTTTGCACCCAGTCATGTTACTAACCTGTTGTAGATTAATAATAAAACTTAATAATAATACTTTATTTATATAGCACTTTTCAATACAGGTAAGAAAGTGATTTACAGTGGGCAATAAAAACTAAGATGAAGTGATAAGATAAAATAAAAAAATAAAATAAAAGCTTAAAAACATACAGACTTATGAAAAGAAGGATGCGGACCTGCTTTTATCTTCTTGCAGCTAACAGCCAGTTCATACGCACTAACTCCTAAGATGTGTCAGGCTTCAATCAACAGTTACTGTTATATTCATCTATAGCAGTGGGCAATAAAAACGAAGATGAAGCGATAAATAAAAAATAATAAAAATGAAATAAAAGCTTAAAAACATACAAACTTATAAAGCAGACCCTTAAAATCAGAGCTAAAATGAAATAAAATCACACAATAAAAGCTTTGAAATCCTTGAAATCTTGAAATCTTTCCTGTAAAAATGTGTCTTGAGTAATGAACATGGGACTGACTCTGCAAGTCTGATCTCCCTTGGCTGGCTGCTGTTATTTGGGAGATGTTTCCCCTGTTTGTTTGTTTGTTTGTTTGTTTTTAGCATGACACAAGATTTGTAGTGTTTTGTTGCTCCTGTCATAAGTTTTTTGAAACATGTTTCTGGCATCAAATCTAAAATGACCATTTTTCAGTTTTAGTTTTTTACTTTCATGTAGGCTTAAATGATTCACAAAACATCAAATTCTTTTTTTCCCCCTTTTTTCTTTTCCTTCTTTCTCGATTTCCTTCCCTCTGTCATTTTTTCTTTCCTTTTTTCTTTCTTTTTATTTATTTATTTTTTAAATGCTTTATTTATAGTTTTTCATTTTACAAACAAGAACATTTGCCCTATACCCACCTACCCTAAACCTAGAGACTAGAGTGACAAGAATGAAAACAAAAAATAAATAAACAACATAAAAATAAAACAACAACATTAATAAATGTGAATACAGTAACAATAATAGCTCATTCAAAACAAATCTGTAGATTAACAAGCAAATACTTACATAATAAACATAGTAAACAAAAAATAATAATAACTAAATAAAAACAAATTCTCCTTTACATTCATAGACATTACAGTGAAACATGAATAATTACATTACCAAAAACCAAAAGAGAGTTTCATGATGGACTCAGATTTTTTACATATTCGATGAAAGGTGACCAAATGGCATCATATTTTTCAGGGCAATGATTAAGTCTCAGTTTTTCTAGTTGCAGCACGGAGAGCATTTCTCTAATCCAGCTGTTGAATGAGGGGAGGTTTATCAGATTTCCACTGTAGAAGAATGAGCAAACCATCCAATTCTGCTTTTATCAACATTTTATGCAGCCTCTCAACTCTTCCGGAATCAGGGTTGTATTTATTAACATTTAATCTGTTCTAAGGAGCAGTTTGAATGAAATTCTGAAGTCACTAGAGACACTGAATTAAATTTTTATCAGCATCCAAAGGAGAAGTGTTGCAGATGATCTTGTCGGTAGGTGAAATAGACATAAAAAAGGTCTAATATGACAAAAAATACACAATCTGCTGTTGCCAACTTAACTTAAATGTCCTCATCCAATTTTTTGATTTTTTTAAAAAAAAACATAATTGTCAGAGAATGTTTTGATTATTGTTAGAGGTAAAATATTCTCTTCCTGCTCAATCCATAGTAACAAAAGTGTTCTCTTGCCTCCTTGTGGTCAATTCTAGAATTGCTACCTTGCCTCACCTCCTTTATCTTTCTTCCTCTCTTCCTAGTTGGAAGCGGAGCGTGCAACAGTGAGGAGGTTGGAGAAAGAGCAAGCACAGGCAGTGAGCCAGACGGAGGAGTCACTCTCCCAGCAGCAGCAGCTCTCCTCCTCCCTCACCCTGGAGCTCCAGACGACCAAAAGCCAGGCTCAGGAGGAGGCCCAGAAGGTTGCACAGCTTCACACCTTGCTCCAAGAAGAGACCAGCGCCCTGGAGAAGCTCCAGGGGGTTCTTGAAGAAGAGAGGTGTCGAGCGACCCAGCTAGAGGCCAGGTCTGAGAGGCAGCTGGATGAGTTTGACACAGAACGAGAGCAGATGAAGGCAAGGATCATCAAAGAGGAGGAAAGGAGCAGGGAGCTTGAGAAGCAGCTGGAGGGGCTGAGAAAGAGGTTGGCTGAGACTGGAGGATGTAAGGAAGAGTTAAAGGAGGTTGTGGAAGAGGTGAAAGAGTCAGTTTCCAAGGTAATGGCAGTGTCTACTTCTGTTCAGACCGAGCCAGATGGAAAGATAGCTCCTAAATCTACATCAGTGTCAAAGGTCAATGGCTATCATCTGCATAGAGAGACAGAGCCAGCACAGGAGGGCAGAGGGGCAGAAAATGGAGCAGTTTTAGAGAATGGGGGAGGAGTGCATTCACATTCCCCTCTTCACCATCACCCTCATCCTCCCTCTCCCTCCAGCACAGCGTCCTCTTCCCTCTCCTCTTCCCCTATCTCCTCCCCTGTCCTTGCCAAGCGTCTGGGCAGCCCCGGCTTCCATCAATCCTCCTACCAGGCCGGAGTCAACCAGCGTTTCCATGCCGCCAGACACAAGTTCCAAAGCCAATCGGAGCTGGAGCAGCAGCTGCACGGTGGCCCCCTCTCCCCTAGGGACCTCTCCCCCACCACCACCAGCGCCGCCTCTGCCTCTTCATCCATCCTGCCCCCAGCAGAGCACAGCACAGCCAAGCAGCTGGCCCGCAACACTGTCACTCAGGTGCTGTCCCGCTTTACCAGCCAGCAGGCGGGCGTTAAACTGGCCCCCATCAGCAGCTCTCCATTTGGCACAGACTACCGTAATGTAGCAACTCCTCCAGGAGGAAGGTCACCGTCTTCGGGGCCTTTATCTCCAGGCATCCGATCCCCTCTCACTCCTCGCTCTGAGAAAACCCATCCTCCTCCGATCCCGCCCAAAAAGCCAGGTATGAGTCCCACTCCAGGATCTCCGAGTCACTCCTCTCGGACCAGCCTCTTCCCAGAACTGACGGGGAACTGTGGACACAGCAACGCCGGGCAGGAGGGAAACAAGGAGCCGGACCTGCTTTTATCTTCTAGCAGCTAACAGCCAGATCATACGCACTAACTCCTAAGATGTGTCCGGCTTCAATCAACAGTTACTGTTATATTCATCTGTACCAGCCTTCAAAGCCACTTCATAAGGCTTAGCATCAGTAGTCTGCACTTCAAAGCTGGAAGGGTTCAAAGCAGTGCAACTAAGAGTTTGTTGCACCCCAGCTTTACTGCAAAAGATAATTGGAAATATTTAAAACAACATAAATTAAATTACAGTTATTCAAAATATGGTTAAATATGCCTCTAACATTCCTGTTTTTATTACTTTTGTATGAATTCTTTTATAAATTTGAGGTTTTAGAAAGAAAATATTTATGTTACTTTGTACTTAACACTGTATTAAGGACAGTAGAAAACAGGCTAAGCTTGATGCAAGAGGCGGTATTGTTATTTTCCAAATGTGTGTTTGAACTATGAAATAAGACTTGAGATAGAAACACTGACTGTATATTGATATGGACAGCACGCCTCTATCTCCTCCTAATGTAAGATGCAAGTCAAAATACTAGTGATGGGCAAATGAAGCTTCGTGAACCACTAGTTGTATTTTTTGACTCCTCTAGATGGCACTCTGGGTTTAAAAATAAAGGCTCAATGAATGGCAATTCAGTGTGCTTTGAACCCTTTGTTGAACAGAGAGCGCCATCTAGAGGGCTCAACAAACACATGAAAAGGTTCATGATGCTTCATTAGCCCATCACTACAAAACACCACCTCAGTTGGCACCGACATAATGCGCTAGTGGAGCTGCGGGACTAATATGGCCAACCAATACATACATTTAACTTATGGATAAAATGTGGAGCGTTCCTCAGGTTGGTACAGTCCATTGCAGGACAGGTTGTGTTGGTTTGAAGTGGACACTCACTGTTATGTAAAGTTCAATAACTCTTTTATCAGTGTTTGTATGTTCTTCAGCCTCTTCCTCAACTACTCTGCTGATTTGTTAAAGAAAGAGCCTGCTTTTGTAAACAGAGCTGTTAGTCAATATTTTTTTTGACTCTTGCACATAAATTAGTATGATAGGAAGTAAATATAACGACAGAAAGCCTGTCTGAGAACAATTAATTTGACCCGTCTTTTAATTTTCAAGCTTGACCCATGCTCCATATGATATAGTGGAGGAGGCAGGGTTTAAAGCTGGGGTTGGTAGTCAGATTTAGATACACTTTTTGTTATACTGGTTAAAATGATCTTTTTGTCCTGATGGCAATCAATACATAATGTGTTCTTAAAAAAGAGCGGGAAAAAAAGGTGCTATCTACAGGCAGAGTAAACCTGGGAAAACACCAACCAATCCCTGCCATCAGTATCCAATTTATGAAACCAATCAAATCCTGTCCTGCCGTTCTGCCCGCCTCCTGCGCATACATTTAATGTTTGTTTGTGTTTTTAACTTTAACTATGATAATGTTTTGGTGTTTCCTTACTGCTGAGTGAGACATGAGTTGACGTAGTGCAAAACACAAACGGTGTGCTGAGGACCGGTTTTGAATCAGTCACGATCATATGGTCGCGAAGCAGCGGCGCTCGTGCATGTGAGCGGGGGCGTCGTCTTGGAGGAGCTCCGAGGGGAGGTGGGGAGGGGTTAGACGGAGTGCTGAGGAAATGCTACATTCAAATTCATGCTAGTTTTCCGTGACTACCAACCCTAGCTTTAAGACCTGTCAGTCACTGGAGGGAGCAGCAGAGGTTTTGGCTTCACTTGAGATAGCTGTTGTTCTGTCCATAGTTTTATACAGTGCTGAAAGCTGAAGATCAAGTTGAAGGGCAAACAAATATGAAAGTAAAGCAAATATGTAGCTTTCATCATTTCACAAAACATAGTGGGTTGTCTTTAAATGTTTTCCACTTTTTCCAAAAACATCTTATTGAGATGGACAACAATATTATACTGTAAATAGTTTATACGGAATTAGAAGTCGCTTCTCTATGAATGAATGACACGTGCATGTGCTGTTTTTTACTATCTTTGTCAAGAAAACACTGAATCTTTTCTTAAAAAGGGACACTTTATACTACTATACTGTAAGACGCTATACTGTATATCTACAATTTGTTACTTTTGTTCAGGGAAAGTTCATTCCTGCTTCACCCAAAACTTGAGGGTCAATGTGACCCTTTGGGATATTCCATCAGTGAACATAAACAGGGACTAAAGGTGTTAATCTGCTACTGTAGCTGTTGTCTCAATAGTGTTTAATCATTTTAATTTGTTTGTTCTTTTGGCTTTAAAAAAAAGACTTGATTTAAGTTTATTTTAGCCGATTTATATCTGTAGATTCATACACTGTCTGTGAGGGGCAATGTCCCTCAGCTGTCTCTAGTAAATATGCATATCATGAACCCCTGCACCGCGTAGTGCTGTTTCAAATAAATTGCCCATGCCTTAAAGCTTTGTGTGTCAACTTTTTTTATGAATCCTTTTCGCAACAGTCTGAAAAAAAAAACACCAGCCTAGTCGAGATGTTCAGTCCATTTATTTGTACAACAGAATGGGGCAGTACAGTCTTAAGAACTGATCGGCACACGGTTGTAGTATAGTGTGAGGGTTTAACACTGCACATAGTATAGCTAACAAGTAACTGATCCAGAGTCAGCCTACATACAAGTCATGTAACACTTACAGTATGATGTGGCCTTACAGAGGTTATGCAACATGTACAGTATATGATGTCGCCTTACATGGCCACCGCTTTGCGTTGGCTTGGTATTGACCAATACACAAACAGTTGTTTACAGTGAAGAGTGCAATAACCTAAGACTCAGAACAAAAAAAACAGCGTATTAAAATAGAAATTTGCATACATGGGAGGGAGGATGGAGTTCTTTACCATAGGAAAGAGATTTTGGCAAATAAATCTTGGTTAACATGAGCCTGTTTTCCTTTCACAAAGGAAAAGCCGTACAGCAATGGAGGTGGTGTTGCCAAAGTAAGAGAAGAGACAATGCATTACAGATGCAGCAGCATAAAAGTTGCTTTATCTTCATTTCAGTCATTATAGCTTGCATGGGTAGATACATACATCAGCAGAGCACAACAGAAAACAAGTAAACATTTCCTCAGTCCTGACGGACACAAACAAAAGAAGTCTAACGTGCAGGAACAGAGCTATGCAGAGGAACCTGCTACTCTGAAATCTCACTTTTACTGGCAGCATATCACGTATGTGTCAGTTCAGCAATACTGAGCTTTTGTACCAACTACAACTTCAGACTGCGTTGATTTTCCTGTTTGTTTTTTTTCCAGATGCATCAAATTTCAAATTACACTCAATGTGATATCAACAGTGACACAAAAACCTTTACAAACTTAGTGTTATCCAGTCCAAAATTAAACCCTGATATGAGATGATGTGCTTTAATTCTGTAGTCAGCTGCCTTGTGCGGTCCTTGTTCTTTTCCCTGTGTGCTGAGATCTTCATTGTGACACGATCCCAGTCCTGCATAAGTTGAACTTAAAAGGTAAGTATTGTTACTTCTGAAACCATGTTATATAGAGAGGTCATTGGTTCATTAGGCGACCAAGAAGGATGATTAACTTCTTAAAATGTAGCAGTCCTGAGCACAGCCCTGCACACTGACCCAACACAACTCTTTCACAACATACATCCAGACGTACCCTACTTCTTCAAACCATGATTATCTCCATAACCACATCTTCCTCTCAGCAGACAGATGTCTGTGCCTAACAGTCTGTAAATCTTCAGTTATACTGTTTTTGTATTATTAATTCCTTGCCCCATACTGATATAGTTTTGCTTTGGTTAGTCCTTGCACATGTATAAGTGGGTTGTGAGCCCAGTGGAGTGTGTGTCTCCCTGGTCAGTCCCCGACCTTCCTCTAGGCGTTCTGCATCTCCTTGCCAATTTTGTAACTTAGAATCTTATTCCAGTCGATCTTAGTGCGTGTCACAGGCAGCTGGCGACGCAGGGCTTTAAATGTAGTGTCGGACATGGTCTGGTAGTTCTCGCTAATTGCAGTCTGAGGACAAAGAGTAATGGGAAACAAGTATTAAGAACAATTATTCATCATACAAAGTGTATTCAGATGTGTTTATATAATAAAACTTACATCTGTCATTTTAGACTAATTGATGAGAGCAACCCATTGTGGTATTTTGCACTTAACTTGAAGCCCCGCCCCTTTTTTGTGGGAAAGATGTCTGTCCAAAAAGGTGGTAAATGGAAATTTGAGGTCTTGGGCAATTTATTAGCTTAAAATAGGCCTACATATGAGTGTAGTTTCAAGAAAAAAATGCATGAGCAATAGTAAAGGGTATTTCCAGACACAAGGTCAGGGTAACCAGTCATTTTTGAAAATAATAAAACAAACTAACTCAAGCTAGCATGTTTATTTTCTAGCATGCTTCTTTGGTGCAGTGCTCACTTAAAGACATATAAATAAGAAATGTAAATGAGATGTGACCATAGACTGTATAAAATATGGACGTTGTATCTGTGACATCACCCATCTGTTTCTGAAGCGCTGTTTTGAGGCTGATCGGCAGTGGCAGTCATATTGCTGCTGTCGAGCGAGTGTGACGTAAAGAGGCGGGCTTTGAGCCTCCTAGCCAACAGCTACAGTTTTCCCGCCTGTCAATCAACATGTTTATGTCCATTGTAAAGGTCGGCTTTTTGGAATTGGTGTGTATGTGGTTTCTGGTTCTTCCGGAGCCAGCCTCAAGCGGATCCTCGATGAACTGCAGTTTTTAGCACTTCCACATTGGACTCATTTTGTTGCCGCTTGGATGTGACTAGGAAGTCACCATTAATGGACTGTGATATGACATTGTGAAGAACCCAACGACAGGGAATACTTCAAATCAATCTAATAATAATGATGATGAGAGCTGTGAATGAAAGCCTCAAGCGACTGAACACTGGTACTGAAGTTTACCACGTTTAACCTCCTTCTCTTTGGCCCAAACCGCAGGGTTTTCGTTTTACACTGCTTTGCTCTTTGATAAAGAATATGTCACTGTGAATTGTTGTTGTTGCACAACAGTGTTTAGTAATAGCGCTACACAGCCAGGGCTTTTACAGAACTTGTTTTCCCCCAAAATAGAGGCGTGGTCGCTTATGCAAGCAGAAGTGACATGTGACTGCTCTCATCCACACTTGACTCTTAATTAAAAGGTAGCTTACCTGGTAGTCATTTTCCGCATTCTCAATAATGTCAACGAATTCCTTGGCTGTCTGGCTTTCACTCTGTTTAAACAAGACACAGATAATAATCAGCTTTTGTCCTACCCAGAGATAATCTTCTCTGTATAGTAAAGCAATGTAAGCAACACAAGGTTTAAAAGGACAAACATGACTGCGTGTGTAAACATTTTTTTACTTACAGTCACTGGTATTGATTCTTCTACCTCCTTATGACTAACCAACTGCACATTCCCATCTTCATAATAATGCACCTGAGGATAGATTAACTTCATTATTGTGCTGAATTAAAAATAATATTTTCATCTTTATAGGATCATGAATGCAGCTAAAGGAAGTGAGCTTATTTTACCTGGATTTTCAAAACTCCCACCACCTGAGCAGTGGACTGACCAATGGAAAGCTTCCACTCTGACCTGCAGCGCCCATTCCTGTGGTACAGACAAGATAAGCCTTTCATTACACAGCATATAAAGAACTGTACAAAATAGAAATGTATATAAAAACACGAGTTAAAACCTCAAGATAGAGATGTATCAGATGTAGGAATATTCAGTTAAGTGAAGGAGAATCACAGTACCAGAAGTTTTTGGGTTGAAACTGATGTCCCTCAATGCAAGCTATGATAGTCTGCTGACCGTCCACCATTTTCCCATATACCTGAAACACACAGACGATATGAGTAAAAATGGGTGAGGGTACATTGTTCAGATCACACTTAAATCATTGATCTGTTTGACGTACAGTGCAGACTCCAGAGGGGTAGTGCTCTTTGACGTAGGCACTAAGGAAAGTATCACAGGAATCTCTCCAGCTTCTCAGGGCCGTCTCTCCGTCATATGGCTGCACGTCGCTCACTTCTTTTCTTAGGTGGTCGAACCGGAAGGACAAACAGTTACGGGGGTCGAGGAAGCGTCCCTGGCCGAGATCACCATGCTCTGTGATCAGGACCTGCAGAGAAAAGAACAGCAGTTTGGAAAAGTCTGGCTTTATCATTTTCCTTATCAGACAAAAATAGGAAAGAGTTAAGAAAGCATCATACCGGCTCTTCATAGCCCTCGAGTTTGGCAGGAGTGAACTGATCCATGTTGTACTGGGCAAAAGAGCTGCACCACAGAAATGGGTAGATTAGGCATTTTTAGCATTACACCAGAAAGGCTTTTAAAACTGATTTTCTTTCTTTGACCCATTAAAAACACTTGTCAGGCTTTTAGTGTCTCCATGCTATGTATACAATAGAGAAACAAATGTTGAGCTGTGTGAGTTACAGTAAGAGGTTTGAATTCTGTCCTGCTACTTACTGGGACGCCCCCTCCCGGAGGAGGTTGTCATTGTTGAGAAGAAGCCGCACATCTAGCAGGAAAAAAACAGAAAGATGTGAGACAAAATTGTATAAATCAGAGACAACATCATATTGTAGGGAAACTGTATCTGATACTTTCTTAGTATAACATAGATTGTGTCATGACCAGCTACTAATGCTTCTCACCATTGAAGACCTCATTGAACTCTCCTGGGGGGGCATGAGTCACAAAGTTGGCTGCAATGCGAACCTAATGAAGAAAATGAATGCAACTGATCAATCTGTTGATAATAAGAGGAAGAACTGTTCTATCAGCACAAAGAGAAATACAAAGATATTTTATATTGTTATTTGAAAAACAAACAGAATAAATAATAACTTTTCAATGAGACTTTGATGTATAATATAGATATATATAAAGCTGCTGTTAGTATTCGTGATATAAACATCAGTTTGGGGAGAGATTTTTAATGTCAACACTACCCCCCTCACCAGATTTCGCCAACTTCTCGTGTGCATTCTATGAGGAAGTAGTGCCGGCTTCCCAGACAATCAGGACAGAGGGTAGGAGAGTAGCTCTGATTGGTCCGTGATAATGGGAACGAGGGGAATAATAACATTGATTGATACAAAGGCTTAGGAAAACAGAGATTTCGCCATAATCTCAAATTACTTCAATTACTGATGAGCACTGATGGGTATTATGACTTTTTTTCCAAACCCAGCACAAAAATTATTGTTTTTTACACCATTCCTACCAACTGCACCTTTAAACAGTCTTTTAGCAAGCATGTCTTCTAAAATAACAATTTTCAGAATATAAATTATACATTTCCACAAGAGATTTGGTTTGTAGGAGGAAAATGGAAGACTAAATCGATCGGCGGTGGCAGCAATATTGGAAATGCGGAACTCAACCAGGCACAGTGTGACGTAAAGAGGCGGAGTTTGAGCCTCCTAGCCAACAGCTATGTGTTCCTGTCCGGGAGTCAAGTCAGGCATGTCCTTATTTGGGCAAAAACTCGTAATCTTAATATCTTCTGAACCATTGCGTTAGAAAAAATTCACCCCCCGTACAGTGTGTGCCGATCGAGAAATTAACTATCCAGACCACACTCGTCTTCTGTACCATGTTTATTTCTGCTGTAAAGATCGACTTTTTTCAATTGGTGTGTATGTGGTTTCCGGTACTTCTGGAGCCAGCCTCAAGCGGATCCTCGATGGACTGCAGTTTTAAACACTTCCGCATTGGACTCATATTTAGACCAGAGGTTGCCGCTTGCTACCAACCAGCTTTCCTCTTAGCCCCCCAACACAGATCGGCGTGTGCAGGCATGATAGAGCTGGACTCATAACCAAATCGGAGGACATACTAGGGGCCGCCCCTTAACCAATCAGGACAGAGTATTGGAGATTAGCTATGATTGGTCTGTCATGACGGGAACAAGGGGAATAATAACATTGCTTGATACAAAGGCATTCAAAACGCAAAGATTTCGCAATAGTCTCATTACTCCACTTACTGATGGGTACAGATGGGCATTATGACCTCTTCTCCAAACCCAGCAGAAAAAAAGTAAGGTTTTTTACACCATTCCTACCAACAGCAGCTTTAAATGTCTTTCCATTTCATTAGGAACATTTTCTCAGTTTTGTTTCCAGCTTTCTTTAGTTACAAGATAAGTGTCCTGGGGCTTTTACATGGTAAATGTAATTCTCGGCTGTATCAGAAAGACTGCTGCCTGTCATTCAGTCATTCAAGTTAGCCTCCAACTGGACATGTGCCCAGCTGCCACTGGTATCCACTGTCACTGGTGTCACTATCAGGCTGGATCTAAACTCTGGACACCCTATAAACTGATCTCAAGCCTTGTGAGGGTGACGAGCATTTCAGCTGCAACTGAATCTGTTTGACCCAGAAATCCAAAGTAACGTTAGCTGCTAACGTTAGCTTAGTGCTACACTGTCATTTCTGCAGGCTTTCATGAACAAGGCAGCGCGACTTCTGCAGAGGGCATCGTTTTTACAACATACTTTAAGAATAAATCTAAAAGTTTGTAGTATAGGTCCCCAGTGTTTGCACCCCTTCATATAATTCCGCCGCTAGCCGAGTGAGCTTTAACTAGCATTGGCTAGTTGTCGTGTGATAGCTTACAAACACTAGTTACTTATTCCGCTACGTCACCAAAACGTGTCTTTTCAAAACTAAAGTATTTAAGTAAGTATAATTTTAATAAAAGTGACTCATTAAATGTAGGAACAGGTAGCCCTAAGCAAAGAATTTAAGGGTCCGAACCTTCTCTTCATCTGACAGCGGCTCCTCAAAGTCCGCCATCTTGGCTCTTTGTGACCCCACCTACCAGCTGATTGACGGAAACAGTGCGGCGGTTCTTCTTCTTCTCTCGATTTACAGGCGGATCGCAAACAGCGTTTAGGTGCATACCGCCACCTACTGTACAAGAGTGTGTATACAGTCTATGGTAACATCATATCAATTCCTCATTAAATTCTTCCTATCAGTCTTGTGTCCGATAGAAAAATGTAGAGCGCCCTCCTGACTACTCTTCTGCCTCTCCATGGGGCGCCGTTTGTAAAGTTGTGCACTTCGAAAAAAAAACCCAGCAACATTTCACCACATTGAGCTCCAAATGGTCATAAAAACGTAGAGGGAATTTTAAAAAAATCAACACAGTAAAATTAATAAAATAAGTAAGAGTGGAAAGAAAAGTTAAAAATAAGGTAGATTTAACGAGATCAGATGAACACAAAATAAATAAGATAAATAAATACATGTTAGAACAATGGTTTAGATAATAATGATTAAAATAATAATAATAATAATAAAATAATAATAATAATAATAATAATAATAATAATAATAATAATAATAATAATAATAATGCAATCCAGGGCTAAAATAAACTACTCCAAATTTAAAACCTCGATTAAGAACGTAAGTTTTAAGTTTAAATGAATATATGAATATAGTTTAGTTAAGTTTATTTATTATTCATCGTGTGCACCTTATGGTGCCCAGCCCATATGGACTTACAAGACACTACAAAAACAAAACAAAATAGGAGCAACAACATAAGAAGAAAAAGAAAAATAGAAGAAAGAAGAGCATTTACAATACCGCACATGATCAACAATGACCTAAAGTAATTCAAAAGCACAGTGGTACACTTCAGACATTTGACAGTGATATATATGTAATGTATGTGTATAAATTGTATGTGCTTTGGCAACATGTCTTTGTTCATGCCAATAAAGCAAATTGAATTGAGTTGAAAATATATTTGTTTAAATGCACTATTTGCACCTGTTCATTACAAAAGCGAATGAGAAGAAAGTTTGCCACAATGTTTTGTAAATTGATTTTGTTAATAAAATGAAAAAATGAAAAAAAAAAAAAACGAAAAACAAGAGGGCGCAATTCAGTTATTATATTTGTCTTTTGCTTCCGGTTGACAGTTGCAGAATTTGCGTGCCTTCAAAATAAAAGGTTACGTTCATTTAATTGAACTGGGAAAAAGGTTCAGTTTGGTGAACACCGTTCCAACACGTCCCTGCGTATATTGCAATTTGTCATATGAGACTTCTCCACTATCAACTCATACAGAAATCCTGCTACTTTCGTTCATTCAGGAGCTACTTACCAGACATGTTACTTTATTTGTGTAGTTGCTACAGGAAGCTCAGCAGGTGTTACATTAAATTATTCTATCTTTGCACCAGGACAGGAGTGTCCACTTCATTGTAGTTCTAACAGATTGGTGTTTGCAGACTAGCGACACACATCGTCTCTACCATGGAGTCACAGGTAAGATGAGACAAACAAAAACAAGCACAATATATTTACAAATGCATAGCTTGCGTTCATTACGTTGTCATGTTATGCTGTAAGTAGTTCAGTTAATAACGTTAGCCAGCTTCCAAGTCAAGCTAGCAGACAGTCATTGTTGTTTACTGTCCACTTCAGGAAGTTCCTGGTCAAATGAAATCCACCTAGACCTAGCGTGTTCACTTAATAGATTTGTTTGTTGAGCTGAATCTGTTTTCTTGACTAATAAGACGGAGTTTTGTGATTATATCGCTGCTGGATGTGTTTTTTTGGGAGGAACTGCGTTCACAAACTTATGGCTGGGTAGCTCACTAAGCTAGGGAATGAATAGGTCATTGTTAGCCGTGCGACAGTTTGTATCACTGAGGCGTAGAGTGAGTTATTCTGCTGCTTGCTGTCAGGTGATGTCCAACCCTGAGGACATCGTCAGGCTCTACAGAGAACTCAGCCTGTTCCCGTCTTTGAGCAAAGCAGAATTGGGACCTGTCATCACGTCTCAGTATGGAGGCAAATACAGCAACATCTACACGGGTAAGTACATATGAGTGAGTGCATGTATTATGTACCAAAATTAAAATGAGAAAGAATATATTTGAAAATTAAAATGCATTAACAGAAATGCTTTTTAATTTTCTGAATATGTGTGCATTATTTGACTCATAAATGCAATTAATATTCAATAATCCTATTTGCATTTTAATTTTCATCTTCAACAATGCTAATTATGTTAGATTTGCTTTTTAATTTTCAAAAATGTCCCTCAAAATTTATGGAAGCCCGTTTCCGCCAGTTTAAAAAAAAAAGGAAAAGTAAAAAAAATATTTTTATTATTATTATTTTTTTTTAGGAAAAGTAAAAGAAAAAGAAAAAAAAATGCTTGTATGCTTCTAGCCATATCATTTTTCTTGAGAAACCATCAATGCAACCACTGATGCATATTCCATAGGGATTTCTCATAGCCATCTATATGCCATACATAGTTTGGCCTACGACTGACATACACACGCTGTCTCAAACTGTTGTGTCCATCCATCAGTCGCATCAATTGACACACAGTTTCTCTGTCTGTAATTATTCTGGCCATCCAACATATTTGGTGCATCCAACTGTAGCCGTGTTGCTCGCCAAACGTTTGCAACTGATGGTCTATGAAGGCATTAAGGTCTGCAAAGCTTTGTCTCAGCCCCTTCAAACTTTAGCTGTGACGCAACACACATTAAAGCCCATTTAGACCTATCTCATTATTATGACTTAGTATCTCATAATTATGACTTAGTGTCTCATTGTTATGACTTACTATGTCATTATTATGGCCTAAATTTTTTAATGTTTTTTTTATTTTTACTTTTCCTAAAAAAAATATTTTTTTTTAATTTAATTTTTTTTAAATTAACTGGCGGAAACGGGCTTCCATATAAGTTAGTATCATAATTCGAATTAAATAGAACATTTGAAAATTAAAATGCATTCACAGAAATGCTTCTTTTTTTTAAATGCATTTTTTTACTCAAAAATAAAATGAAAAAGCAGTCCTTCCTTTTTCATTTTAACTTTGATTTTCAAGCTTGCACATTTTGTATTGCATTGTTGAAGATGACAATTAAAATGCAAATAGGATTATTGAATATAAATTGTATTTATGAGTCAAGTAATGTGCACATATCTAGAAAATTAAAAAGCATTTCTGTTAATGAAATTGAATTTCCAAATTTGCTTTTTCATTTTAATTTTGGTACATATCTGCTTCCATAAGTACAGACTGTCCTAGTAACAATATCTTTAGGTGTCTGTATTTTCAGTGATGTTGATAAACATATATGTACTTCCCTCTGCAGAATGGAGTCAGTGTGATCTGGAGAGGAATGAGAATGTCAAGTTTTGCAGACAGTACATTGTGTTCCACGATGACAAGTCGGTGGTCTTTTCTGGAGCCTCTGGAAACAGCACTGAGATCAGAGGAGAGTATGTCACCATTTTCATATTCTGTCTGTAGAGGGATTGAATAAGTTTGTATTCACCTCACCCCGAGCTCTCTGGACATGTCTAATCAGTTTGTTTCCCCTGATAGGTTGCTCAGTAAGGATTCCCCTTCAGGTGTAATGAAGGCTGTTGTCAGAGAGTGCAAAATCAAAGGAGAGGACGTACAGTTTCTGGAGGTGTGTGGTCTGTTGTTTTAATCAGGCTTTTTATTGACACCTGTGAGTAGCTCATCAGCATTTATCTGTGAATCATCTGAACCTGTAGTGTGGGTTTAAAACCATCTGTGACTTTGCAGATCTTTGACTCTTCTTCTCTCTGTAATCCTTCAGATTTGGTGTAAAAACATCAAGACGAAGAGCATCAATCTCACGGCATTGAAGAAGCATGGCAAAGTCTATGAAGATGGTGAGTCCTCTGCACTTCAATATACAAAGTTCAATATGTAATTCAGGGGTTAATAACTCCATGTTTCTACTTTTATAGATCAGTTTGGCAGCTTGGTTTGGTCCCACTCTGAGACCCACCTCTTGTATGTGGCAGAAAAGAAGAGGCCTAAGACAGAATCCTTCTTCCAGGTATGTAAACCTCCTTGTGAGACTTAATCAGTTGTAGATCATGTTAGGCTCGATACAGCTGCAGCGTTCTTTAGAGGTTTAAAATTCCAGCCATGTCAATGCTGGTGTTGTATGAGATACTGCTCACACTATAACGACATTTTTTGGTATATATGAGGGGCTTTGTGCCTTTTTAGTACTAAGATATATCATTCAATATGAACATTCTGCAAATGCTTTGGACTTGATTGAACCTGAGGTGTTTTCCATTGCCCTTTTAGAACTTACACAACTGGATAAACTGACTCTATGTGGGGCGTGTCCTGAAAGGAGCAGAGAGAAAAAAGTGTTCATCCCTCTGTTTGATTCATATTGATTCACTGTTATAGTAGTGGTATGATATTTGTGAAGTGATGACAGATTCATGACTTTTAATTCTGTTTGTCCTTCTCTGTTTGAAGTCTGACTCTACAGGGTTGTCTTCCATTGCAGAGGAGGAGGAGATCACAAGAGTGGAGAAAAAGGAGGCTGTAAAAGTATAAATGCAATGAAAAACAAACCAAAATATTTAACATTTATGGTTAACGTTTGAATCAAGCTTAAGTTATTGTGTTTTTGCTCTTTTATTCCTGCAGGGGGAGCAGTTTGTCTTCCATGAGGACTGGGGGGAGGCGCTGGTTAGTAAGAGCTGTCCTGTGCTTTGTGTTTTGGACATAGATGGGGACAGTGTCTCCGTGTTGGAGGGCGTGCCGGACGATATCTCACCTGGACAGGTTAGTGCAGCAGTTTGTGTGATATTTATAGAAAGGTGCCCTCTTGCTCTTCCTTTTTTTAAAATCACGTATCTTACTCTGCAGGCATTTTGGGCTCCAGGTGACACAGGTGTGGTGTTTGTAGGCTGGTGGCACGAGCCTTTCAGACTTGGCCTCAAGTACTGCCCAAACAGGAGGTAATTACCTTTAGTACTGAATATAATTAAAGCTGCCTCATCAGAATTGTTTGTATACTCATTCAGTGATATCATTTTCCTATCAGGTCATCTCTGTTCTATGTGGATCTCACTGGTGGGAAATGTGGTAAGTGAATGGCTGTGTGTAGAATACATCCTATAACACCCTCTTACAACAGAGGCATTCATAATCTCTCATGAGCTATATGATAACATACGATTGTCCTTGTTTTACTTGTATTCAGCTTCAAACACAAAATATTACACGTGCATGAGAAGCATTACAACAGAGATGCTAGATTAGATTATTAGATTAGAGAACTTTATTAATCCCCTGTGGGGGAAGCTCATGTGCCTCAAGGGTCTGTTCACAGAATCAACAAATAATAAACAAGACAGTCACGAAACTCGACAAATAAACAACACAGTCACACCTTTTGAGGTATAATTACCAGCCATGAGTCAGATCCATGACAAGTGTACATTAAATAATCTGACTGCTGCACTGAGGCATCACCAGCCGATCCCTGAAGGAGCTTCTCAGTCCATTAAAAACACCGTGCAGAGGAATTGCCTTCGAAGATCAGAACAGTTTTTAATTTAGTCCTTTTTCTCTTCTCCAAGGTAACCTCAAGAGAGTCAGGGGGTAATGCCAATTACAGAGCCAGCCTTTCTAATCAGCTTATTGATTCTTTATTTTGTCATCAAGACAAATGCTGCCCCCCCAGCAAAGCACAGCATAGAAGAGGACACTAGTCAGGATTCCCTGATAAAAAACATAAAGTAGGTTCTTGCTGATGTCGAACGATCTCAGTTTCTTCAGGAAGAAGAGTCTTGCCTGAACCTTTTTAAATACTACCTTGGTGTTCTTTTTCTAGTTTAATTTATGTAAAGCACAGCACCAAGATATTTATAAAACTGCACAATCTCAATCTGCTGACCCTTTATTATCACAGGAGAAACCTCTTTTTTCTTTCTTCTAAAATCGACAACAAGTTCTTCGGTCTTTCCAACATTTAATTTTAAAAAGTTTGAACCAGCTACTTTTGCATGTTCCTCGAGTTCAGTCAGAACTGGGAAAAACTGCTTTTTGTTTCTCTGCTCCTGACTCCTGGAACAAGTTGCAGCAGCGTCTTGAATTAAATGCACTTTTACCTTTTGGACAATTTAGAATCTTAATTTTTAACCTTTCAACCCAGCTCTGCAACAGTTTTAGCTAGGTTTACTTGTGTATATTTATTGTATCATTTTAACCACCGGCCCTTCCTATTTTAGTGCTTTTATAGTCAATCCCCTACACCTCCTTTTATTATTATTAAATTAAGGTTGATCATTGATTGATTGATTGAATCACACTGACTGACAAAAGATTCTATTTCTCTTTTATAGACTAGGTAATTATCTTGGGTGAGTAGACCCACAAGAGCGGTGTCATCTGAGAACTTTTGAATATGACAGGAAGCTTGACCAATGCGTATAGTCAGCAGTGTAAAGTGTGAATTAAAACAGAGATAAAACTTTGCCCTGTGGAGCTCCTGTCTTGGTTAAAATAGTGTCAGAGTGTTTATTATTAAGCCTGACAAACTGAGGGCGAGACAAAAGATAAACAATATCCAAGAAATGTAAAATTAATTAATTATTTGCTGAAATGTGTGGTTGAATAGTGTTAAATAGTGATGGCGAGACGAAGCTTGGTGAAGCATTGAGGCTTTCCATCCAATTGGTTCACTCGTGGGCCAAAGCTTCATGGTGCTCCATTTGCTCTACTGCGCCATCAAGTGGACAATAAACGTAAAATAAATAAGCACAGTGATTCTAATGACACCATCCCTTTGGTGTGTGAAGCTTTGAATTGAATAAATGAATGATGTTTGTGATGCCAATACATAAATAATGAACTTCTTAACATGGTGTCTGTCTTTATGATACAATGGCCAGGTCAAAACTGAAAGTGGAAACAAATTGGGGAAAAGTTTGTGACTGTGCGCTGCCCCTTATATTTCGAATCGCGCACCAAACCCCCGAACCGGTTCCTGAATCAGTCACGTGGTACAGGCGGCTTGCGAACGTCACCACATGCGTCATCAACACAAGCCTCGATACGCGCTTCACAGAAATCTTCCTGGATTACTCGGCACACGCTTCGAAGCCTCGACACAGGGGGACACATCACTAGTGTTAAAAGCACTTCAAAAATCAAAAAACACAACCCTAACAGAGCTAGCTGTTGTTTCCAGGTGGTTGTAGATTCTGTGCAGCATGTAAAGTAAGGCATCAGGGCAACACAGGTTTATATTCTCACCCGAACACCTCCTCTGTGGCCTCTCCTTCTCGGCTTAAGTCTGATTTCAGGCCAGGTGAAATCAGAATCCAGTCCACTCGAGGGAGGAGGCCGTAGTTGCAGGAGCTCCTGCCGGCTGTAGGTGATAAAGGGAGGGCCTGGTTCGTACTCGGCTTGCATTGTTAGAGTGACTCTCCAAACAATTGTCGTCCAGAGCCCAAAAAGGCAGAATAAAGTGCAATAATTAATTGAAGCCATAGTTGTAATGCCAGGATCTACTCAAGCTGGTGATTATGATAAGTCAAATGGTGTAATAAAAACATTAAAAACACACAAAACACACAAAACATAGATCACAGACACAGGTGGCAGAGTCGCCAGCAAGGGGGCAGGGCCTCGATGAGATTGATGTGAACCCCTCCACCGTGGTTACTGTGATTTACATCCGACAACTGTTCTACCAGAAACAAACTTTGTTACTATTGGCACGTGTTCACGTTTGTTATATTTGTTTTTGTGTCACTTTAGAGCAGCTGTCATCAGGCACCAATGCGGTGTACTCCCCCAGGCTGAGCCCAGATCGGTGTCGGATTGTTTACCTGGAGTGTTCCGTCTATGGGCCACACATGCAGTGCAGCAGGATGTGTATGGTAGGACAGGAAACAACCTCTTCTCACTTATGACGATTCTAATATGCATCCTGGACAAAGTGCACCGCCCTCTCTGTAAACAATGTGTAGCCTTATTATCTTTACTGAAGTGTGTTAATAATAAATACATATGTTGTCTTTTACTTTTCTCTCTACTTGCACGTTGTATTTCTAGTATGACTGGTATACTAAGAAGACAACAGTGGTGGTGGATGTGCTGAAGCGGCCTAGAGAGGGTAAGGAGCACTTGATCGTGACATTAATGCAGCTTTTTTCCACTCTTTATCTAATATAGCTGTGTCTGTGTGTTCTTGTTTATCTTCACAGATGGTTTCACTGGTATCTACTGCTCTCAGTTGTCCCCTCAGTGCTGGTCAGCTGATAGTCAGCGTGTTCTTGTCGCTTGTCCTCAGCGCAGCCGCAAGGTATTGTGAGTTTATGGGGCGTGGCTTATTATTATTATTATTATTATTATTATTATTATTATTATTATTATTATTATTATTATTATTATTATTATTATTATTATTATTATTATTTAGATCAGGGGTTCCCAAAGTGTGGGTCGGGACCCCCAGGGGGGTCGTGAGACACAAATGGGGGTTCCTGAGATGTCTTCAAGAATTTTTTTTTTTTCAAGTTATTTAAAAATATATATTTTTATTTTTTTATTTATATATATTTTTTTATGTTTATCTTCCTATTTGTTTTTAGTGCTAATTTTGATCATTTCTTTGATCATTATTATTATTATTATTATTATTATTATATTTTTCTTTATCTTTTTTTTTTTTTCTCTTTGTTGGTTTTGTATTAATTTGTTAACTTGTGGTGAACAAAGAAATACTGGAAAAAATGCAATAAAAAAGTTATCTAAAAATAGTACATTTTAATCATTTATAGTAAATAAATATCAACAAAAATAGAAGCTAAACTTGAAATAAAACCTTGAAAATAGAAAATGTAATGAGTTTGACTCCTAAGTTTATGGTTAGTGACCACTTAATTATCAAAAGCATCAGTAGCAGTAGGTTAATTCGTTCAGTTGCACAGGAAACACAGCCGCATGCTCATATATGTAGGCTAATTTTCTGCAGACCAACTAAATGAAGCCACATTAAAACCCTTTGAGGGACAATGGGGTTCGCGAGCCAATGCGCCTGCATTTTGGGGGTCGCGGGATGAAAAGTTTAGGAACCCCTGATTTAGATTACTATTAAAATATTTTTTACTCACAAATCTAATCAAACGGAGAGTATTTTAATACTTATTTACCACAAAAGTTCTTGTCTTGTAGGAATTGTTGATGGTGGACACAAGCACTGGGAGCATCACACCTCTGACTTCAAGTGAGTCGCATGTCACATTTTTGATCCTCTTTAGGACTAGACAGCTCCTCCTCCCCTTCCTTTATTGTTTTCCTCTCTACTAACTCATTTGCTTACCATAGTTGTGTTATTAAAGCTCTTGAACGAATACTTTCAACCTGGGTCTTATGCTCTTTGTTTGTCTGTACTGTAGACTCCGATGTTGGCAACTGGTGTCTGCTGAACATAGAGAGAGATCTGATGGTGGTCAGCTGCTCCTCTCCAAATAGCCCTCCAAGTCTGGTAAGATCAGGGTTGTTTTTTTTCTACAACTCCATGTGATGGAGAGTGTTCAGTATTACACACTGAAATGTCTTTTTTTCTGTGTCCAGAGGGTAGGATTCCTTCCCCCAAGGGATTCTGAGGAGAAAGTGGACTGGGTTACTTTGGAAGACTCTCAGACGTTGCCAGATATTGATTGGCAGATCTTGACTTTCACCCCTCCTCCAGAGCAGGAGAACAGCCAATACCGTAAGAATTCACATTTAAAAAATAAAGTTTAAATGAAATATTTTACAGGAAATTACAAATACAATACCTCTCTCTGCCCTTCATTTTGTTTCATACACACAAATAAGACTCTACATCTCCAGACACAGCAGTCTAGTACAGTGCCACAGCTACACTAAAATAATCAGCCAGACAAATCTCCTCAATTAAGCACATTGTACTGCATTGTAAGGTACGGTATGATATCGTGCAGTATTGTATTGTAGAGTATCGTAGCGTATCGTACAATATTGTATTGTAATGTATTGTATTAAATGGTATAGTATTGATCAGTATCGTACCCCATTGTATCATAACGTATCGTATTGCATTGTATCACATCCTATCGTAAGGCATCGTACCGTGTTTTATGGTATCGTATGATATCGTGCAGTATCGTATCGTATGGTAGCGCTTGCACCATAGACTGAATAAAATATGGACGTAGTATCCGTGACGTCACCCATCTGTCTCTGAAGTGTGACGTAAAGAGGCGGGCTTTGAGCCTCCTCGCCAACAGCTACAGTGTTCCCGCCTGTCAATCAAGTCAGCTGTGCCTCTCATTGGAAGACTTGTAATCTCAATATCTTCGAAATGAGCTATCCAGACTACACTTGTCTTTTGCACCAGGCTGTAAACATGTTTATTTCTGCTGTAAAGATCATCTTTTTCCCATTCATGTGTATGTGACTTCCGGTACTTCCGGAGCCAGCCTCAAGCAGATTCTCGATGAACTGCAGCTTTTAGCACTTCTGCATTGGACTCATATTTTTAGACAAGAGGTTGCCGCTTGGCTTGTACAGTATCATATTGTACTGTATTGTATTAAATGGTATAGTATTGATCAGTATCGTACCGTATCGTATTGCATTATATCACATCCTATCATAACGTATCATATCGCATCGTATCCCATTGTATGGGTGGGAATCGCAGTGCAACCAGCACCCAGTACATGACCTAGGGTAATGATAATGTCATGATACTCCAATAACTGAAATTGCAAGAAAGTCATTTATTGATGCGTCACAATAGCTTATCAACTGAAGAATACAAAAAGCCGCCACAGGGCAAAGTGTAGGTTTTTCTGTAATCGTATCCCAGAGAGAAGTCATGAAGTAGTGATGTGGTGAGTCATATTGAAAGAGAAATAGATCTAGACTGCTGTGATTCATTTATATTTAACATAAAATTATTAATATTTGGATAATTGTATTCCACAAGTCAGGAACACAATATATAGCCGTACAAATGATTTGTTGTTGCCTGATTTAATAATGTCATCAACACAAATTTGAAAGTGTAAGATCTTAAAGGCAGAATTGAATACAAAGTGATTATATTGTGTGGGATCTGCTTGGACAGGTTAACTTCATGAATTAGTAAGATGCTTTTCCTAATACATGCAGGTGTGAATTGATCAATACTGACTTTAATATATTTATGAATTGATCGATTTTTTAGAGTGACTTTCTTCAATGTCAGGATGAATGATCATGCCTTTCAGATTTATGTAGGGTATACTTTATATGGAGGGTTGATAAGATGTGTCTGTGTGTATGACACATAATGAACAGTGTATGTAATCTTAGGGGGACTAACTAATTAGTATTCTATATATATTCCTCCAGCTGGCCTTGATTTTGAAGCATTGCTGATCAAACCAAAGGAGGTTAAGGATGGAGTGAAGCTGCCTCTCATCGTCGCTCCTCATGGTTGGTTACTTTCATTTTGGTGTTCAAACAGAATCAACAGTACATGTTTTTGTTTGTTATAAACATCATATCAGTTCAATGCTAACAGTGGTTGCTTTGATGATAGTGACCTAAGCTGCAGACGTTTGTTTCATTCAGGGCAAAGCACATAAAGACACATCTTTTAATATGAACTGTGTCATCTGTGTTTTAAGTAGCTTTATTCTCTCACTAAGGGGGTCCTCACTCAGTGATTGTAGCTGATTGGATTCTGTCATCATCAGTGCTGTGCCGAATGGGCTTTGCCTTATTACTGGGTAAGTTAAATGTTAATTTGTCATTTAACTTGTGATGCCTGCCCGTGATCCATGTATGGAAGTGATGTGCAAGGTCCATGTGCTGTCTCCAGCTGACTTTTAAAGCTGAAACTTGTGTAGGTTTTCGATGATCATATTCTGTTTCAAGTGAAACATTTGTTTTGTTTCATTGGGGAAGTTGGAGTCTGAACATTGCGTAAGCTGGGCGCTTACAGAAGCCAAAAGAAGAACATGCCTGGTTCACTTTTTTTAACTATTCGTTTTTCATTTGGCCAAAGGTCTGAAACAGAAAACTAATATCAAGCACAGTCTTGTAGAGATTTTCTTCCATGTGAAACTATATATCCTTATATCTAGCTCTGAAACATACATATCAACAATTTTAATGTGTCTTTTTTTTTTTTAATATAGTGAACTATCGTGGCTCTCTGGGGTTCGGCCAGGACAACATTTTGTCATTACCTGGCAATGTTGGCACACAGGATGTCAAAGATGTTCAAGTAAGAGTTAAACAGTCTGCTTAAAACAAACATTGTTGTCTTTTCAGTTCAATTACATGCTTTAAGATGTACTTTATGCTGATACCTTACATATACTGAAGACTCTGTTAGTTCCTTTATTGCATTGAGGTTTGTTTCTATAGTATAGGATCTAAAAATAGCGGTGACATTGATTTTTTTCTCATTACAAATCCTCACGTCTTTCAAAATGTCCCTCCTCTTTTGATTTCCTCCCCCCCTCTAGTTTGCAGTTGAAAGTGTTCTGAAAGGTGGTGAGTTCGACATGCACAAGGTTGCAGTTTCCGGGGGCTCCCACGGTGGTTTCCTTGCCTGTCATCTTATCGGCCAGTACCCGGACTTCTACAAGGCCTGCGTGGCTCGCAACCCCGTGACCAATCTGGCCTCCATGGTTTGCAGTACAGACATTCCTGACTGGTACATTGTCATTGTCAATTTGTCACATTGTTTTGAATTTTCATGCTTTAGTCGTACACAGCCACTCATCTTTTATTGTTTTATCATCTGTACCCCTGACATTTCACTATGACAGCTGTGTGCAAGTGAGTGGGATAAAGGGCATGTGTCTGCTTCACTGTCAGGGATGGAAGTGTTTAATAATGCACTAACACACACTCACACACAAACACTGCAGGAACACAAAAACCTCAAAGCTATTCAGTGTTTTCTTCCTCTTCCTGTTGATGTTTATCAATGACTTCTGCAGGTGCGTGTACGAGGCCGGCTATGACTACAGCACAGACTGTCTACCTGATCCAGCTGTGTGGGAACAGATGTTAAATAAGTCCCCCATTAAACATGTCACACAGGTAGGGGTCTCTTTCTTTGAGCATGCACATTCTTTATTGTCGTGACACAATATAGTAGAAAGAACTGATCTCTCGTCTAGGTGAAGACACCAGTGTTGCTTACCTTAGGGGAAGATGACAAACGAGTGCCTAGTAAGCAAGGAATTGAATACTACAGAGCTCTGAAAGCAAAGCAGGTCCCAGTCCGGTAAGCAGCTTGTCTGACTGATTTTGCTAATGTCTGACATGCACTGCACAACGTGGTTGATTGTTTGTTCACTAATACGCTGGTACATTTTTTTCTTAGGCTGCTGTGGTATCCAGGAAATGGCCATGCTCTCTCCAAGGTGGATGCTGAGTCCGATGGCTTCATGAACATCGCTCTGTGGATAATTCAACACTTGTATCAATGATGGTAGTTATACCACAGCAGGAATCTAGCGTGCGCAAGGGATATTCTGCTTTTGTTTCATGGACATTGTAAGGTCCAAGCCAAAGAATTAAAAGAACGCTCAAACCTTAAGATATGTTGTAAAAGAAAAAAAATCTCTTCTTGTAATTGAGCTGTTACCATGGTTGTTTCCAGTTGCTTTCTCAAAGCTAATGAAGCAGATGGAATTTTTAACACAGCACTTGAATAAAAACAGCTTGGATTTTGCAGTCTCTACACTTATAGACAAAATAAAGGGCTGTTCAGTCTGTTATTTGTGTTTGAGAGACATGTTTTTCTCTGCTCATTGTCATGTTTTTAAAAAATCAGTTTGATGTCATGATACAGTGCACTTAATAAAGTTGTTATAAAAATAGTGTTGGCGTGGGATGAATCTCTGGCTAAATGAGTTTATATGTGAATTGAAACTGAACCTGGTGCCTAAAATGGTGTTTCAGTTCTTTATACCTTTTTCTTTAGAACTCCAAGTGAATCAAGGAAGTCATCCTCTCCCAGTCTGTGGAAAAAAAACGAAAGGTTTTCTATCTTTTCATTTCATTTGTCTCTACAAAAGGAAAAGAAAACTGCTAATTTTTTTTTTATTCTTTATATAATGTATAGCAGTTGTCATTAAAGATATTTTTTGGTAATTCTTTGCTATGAAATGAGGGATTTCTGTGTTTAATGCTCCTCGTGGGCTCATCTGTGGCCACATGATTTGCGTCAGACTTCTGTGAATGTGACCACATTCTTTCACTTCTGCATAAATGGATCGAGTTTCTTGTCGCTGCATGGACTTCTACCCAACATTTTCAATCTCTGTCTCTACACCTGGATTGAAGATTGCTTTATCTGGCTCCCAACAGTCCGTTATGGTGAGTAAACAAATATTTATTTGTTCTACAGTTTCCTTATAGAAAATTAAGTGCGTACCTTATTGTTGCGTTATTACCTTATGTCTGTCTGAGAGGTCCTGAGAGAGTTGGAGCCAGTTTCTTAGTATTTGTTTTGCTGCTCTTATGATAGAATAATATGTGAAAATGTACACTGAATATGCAAACTGTAATCCTTGGTTTCTTTTTTCAGGCTGTGTTGAAAAATATATTTTTCTTTTGCCTACTTCTTCCATCACTGAAGACCAAAATTACCAAATACTTCCCATGTGAAACAGATGTGCATTTTACTATGGTAGACTGCTCTGACCGAAGACTTGAAAATGTCCCCTCCATCAAGTCTGAAACTGTTATGGCAGTCAATTTAAGTAAGACCGAGTTGCAGAAAATTAACCAGAGACATTTATCAGGTGTCCCAAACCTCCACACGCTGAAAATAACGGGGAACTGTCAACCAGAACGCCGGGGATCTTCTGCCCAATCATGTGAGATGAAGATTGCCAAAAATGCCTTCAGCAAACTACTGAAGCTTGAATTTTTGTACCTGTCAGGAAACAGCATCACCTCTATTCCCTGGTTACCCAAAAGCCTGAAGGTCCTTGATCTGCAGAATAATCACATCTTCCACATTGCCAATCCCTTGGAAACGCCACTTCTTGAACAGCTCTTGCTCTCCTGGAACTGCTTTTATGCAAACCCTTGCTACCAGCCTTTTTACATCAGCGAGAGTGTTTTAGGAGAGCTCCCTATTCTCAAAAACCTGACGTTAGGATATAATAATTTAACAGCTGTCCCTAAAGGGTTACCACCTTCTCTAGAGAACCTGGATTTAAGAGAGAACAGAATCACAGAGGTCTTAGATGGAGCATTCGCCAACCTAACTTCCCTTAAGGAATTGATTTTGGAATGGAACTGTCAGCGTTGTGACCATGCAGCTCGTCCCTGCTTTCCTTGCCCAAATAATGACTCCCTTCTCCTCCATCCGAACTCACTCTATTCTGAAAACAGCTCCATTACCTTCCTAAGCTTAAGAGGAAACTCTCTCAGAACATTCCCAGATGGTCTTTTTCGACCGTTAAAGAATTTACATGGATTGGACCTCTCTGACAACCTCCTGGCATATGCTATACAGAACGGTACTTTCTTCTCAGAGCTAAAAGCCTTAACTTGGATTAGCCTCCTCTATAACTACGAACCATTGAAGACATTTCCCGAACTGATCCTCTCCCCACATATGAGCAACGTATCTGGTCTACAAAAACTTCTTCTCAGTGGTAACTTTTTCCGCACAGTTTCAAACAAGAGCTTCAACGTTCTGTCCAAACTACAAAATCTAACAACTCTAGAACTTAGAATGAACTTCATCAATAGCTGTGATTTCAAAGGCCTAAAGCAGTTGCCGTCTCTCATCAATATTGACCTTTCTCAAAACATGCTGAACTTCCTCCCATGTTGCTTGAGTCTGTCATCTGAGATCATGGTGCATGGAAGCTGTCAGAACCAGAAAGTGTATACACAGAATTTTCCTGATGTTTCGCTTTTGCTACTTGATAGGGAAGCCACATCTGGAGTTGACATCTGGGAATCAAACCAGCCCAACAGGATGGAAATGTCTGAGGACAATGTGAATGTATTTCCATCATTATGGGACTTTAAAAAACATTTGTGCGGACAGAACCTAACATTTGACCTCTCTCAGAATAACATAATGTCTCTGAATACAAAAATGTTTGAGGACATGGAAAAAGTAGTTTGTTTGGACCTTTCCTACAATTACATGAGTCAAACATTGAAGAAAGGGGTGTTTCAAAGCATGAAAAAGTTAGCATTTTTGGGTATGTCATATAACAGACTTGATTTTTATTATACAGATACTTTCAGTGAACTTAATAGCACCCTGAAGGTGCTAGACGTCAGTAACAATGACTTCCACTTCAATATGAGGGGGATGGGCCACCGTTTAGAGTTTCTTCAGTATTTGACTAACCTGGAAGTTTTAAGTCTGGCAGATAATGGCATTGCAAAGCGAATAGATCAAAGGCTGGTGAGCAAGTCTTTGAAGTACCTCTACTTCAATGGAAACCACCTGAATATAATGTGGAATTTTGATAACAACAGGCAGTACATTCACTTCTTCCAAAATCTGACAAACCTTGCCTATCTGGACATCTCTAACAATGAACTGAAGTCAATCTTACCAGAAGTGCTGACTAACCTCCCAGGAAGTATTCAGTACCTCCGTATTATCGGCAATCAATTGCAATGCTTCCCATGGCCGAACATCTCAGCCCTCAGCAGCTTGCGTCACCTGAACCTCAGCCAAAACTCCCTCTCCAACTTGCCTTCTAACATCATTGGATTTGGAGCTAATTTTTCTCTTTTGGATCTCAGTCACAATCGCATTAGTTTTATTCCTGAAGATTTTTTCAGTGAGGCGGACTCCTTGCAATATCTGTATCTCAACCACAATCAGATCAAAGAGTTGAACCATGAGTTCCTCCCTGCCATCTTTAAAAATGGCAGTGCTCTTCAGAAACTCACCCTGCATGCAAATCCATTTAAATGTGATTGTGATACATCATGGTTCTCGGACTACTTGCGTGCAACTACGATACAGATTCCTCATCTATTCACGTATGTACACTGTGAATACCCAGAGTCCCAACAAGGCAATAGCATACTGAATGTGGATCAGCATTCCTGCCAGGACATTTACGGTAGCTTTGCCTCCCTCGTCTGCTCCTTCTTGACTGTGGCCTTCACTGTTCTGCCCCTACTGAAGCATCTCTACGGCTGGGATCTGTGGTATTGCTTACAGGTACTCTGGGCAGGACACAAAGGCTACTCCCAGCTGCCTGGAGGTGATTCACATCATCACTATGATGCTTTTGTGGTGTTTGACACCAGGAACTATGCTGTGAGAGACTGGGTCTACAATGAGTTAACTGTCAATCTGGAGAACTCTGGCCACAGGAGGTTTTGTCTCTGTCTAGAAGAGAGGGACTGGGTTCCTGGCCTTTCATGCATTGAAAACCTACATAACGCCGTCTACAACAGTGTGAAAACGGTGTTTGTGCTGTCCAGCAGTGCTAACGGTACTGAAACAGTGAATGGTGTGATCCGCCAGGCTTTCTTCATGGTTCAGCAGCGGCTTTTGGATGAGAAGGTTAGTCAAATTCACTCTTAATATTTTATTTGCGTTTTGCGGAAGTGAAACTTACCCCGCCCTTTGCTGCAGACATGTTTTCATCATACTAAATTATCTATGATTTTTCTAAACCAGGTGGATGTGGCTGTGCTGGTTCTGTTGGATGAGATGTTTCCCAAACTAAAGTACCTTCAGCTGAGAAAAAGGTTGTGCAGAAAGTCTGTGTTGTCATGGCCAAGGAACCCAAAGGCACAGCCTCTTTTCTGGAACCAAGTGAGAATGGCATTGTCCTTAGATAACTTAAAATTCTATGACAACAACATGAGTGAAAGTTTTATCTGACTACCTTTTAACATCTGATCTAAAAAGTCCTATTTTTTGCCATCTTTTCATTACCTCATTATGTCAAAATAACCCTTGTTGTGTCTCACATGAGCGAAATGACTTTTTTAAGTACGTAGCATAATTGTTATAAAAGTGATACTTATTTATGATGTTGATATCTAACTTTCAAGATTATAATTTTTAATTCTTTACATTCTTTTACCCTTTTTTGCTGCTGAGTGACTGACTTAATCCTTGCCTCCAAAGAGTTTAGTCATAGCATGAAAATGTTGCAGCTGTGGCTGTATGTTTACCAAAGATGCTGTAAATTGTTCATAGACACTGATTTTGGACTCATAAAATAAAATTAACTTGGATTTAATTGAGTATGCTGATTTCATTAGGTATTTCAAGGATGTAATGTGTAAATGAAACACCCATACACCTCAACTTAATTTTCCCTTCTTCTTTGTTACATATTTTGAGGAAATGAAACTTGTGATTGTACTTTTAGCTTACGGATGACTAACAATTTCCTTTGCTGCATCCATTCAAAGGACGAGGGCACCTGTATTTTCTTACACTTCCCTCTTTAACAAATGCACACGTTTAGAAGGAAAACATGGCTTTTCTTGTGTCAGCCTGCGGACCGCTGACCATAAGATGAGATCGAATAGCAGTGGTGAACAAAGTACTTAGGTCAAAGCATAGTTACTCTAAAAAGTGAAAATTTCTCAGTCAAATTATTACTTCAGTACCTGCTATAAAAAATACTCAAGTATTCAACACTTTTTAAAAGAAGTGAACATGATTGCTTGAACGCATTCTTCATTTCAAAACCTTCAAGCATGGGACTAAGATTTGGCCATGAGCGCTCAGGTGGAGGGTCGTCATCTTTCACTGCCTTAGACATCATTGTCACCAATAAATTATCTGCCTGTCCTGAGTCCATGGACCAGGAACCAGGTGACCATAGAGCAGGTACGGCAACACCAGTTAGACAAACCACTCGCAGAACTACACAAACACAATTTTTTATATTTTGGATCAAATTCTAGAGAAGAATTTTGGAAACATCCATAGAAATGTAGTGGAGTCAAAAGTATGAGGCTCGTTTTTCAAAGTGGAGTAAAGTAGCTGTCGCCTAAGTTTTATTCATTTGAAAAATACTGGAAGCTACAGTCTTCCGCTATGTGACCCAGTCACAAAACTTGCTTTTGTTTTCACTCCCCAGAGTGCGTCTTGAAATGGGTGAAAAAGAGTTTTAGATATGCTGCTCCTGCAGCCTGGAACCAGTTGTAGGAGAGCCTGGGTTTGAGTGAGCTTGTCTCTTTAAATGTTTTTAAAAGCAGACTGAAGGCTCTTGAGGAAGATGCTTCCGTTTGTAGATGCTTTGACTGATGACTTTTGTTCTGAAACCCATGATATGTTGTAATGTTTTAGAATTATGTGTTGTTTGCCTGTATCTTTTCTGGAATTTGCTGCTGCTGATCTTGGCCAGGACACACTTGAAAAGAGATTTTTAATCTCAATGTGGTTTTCTCCTGGTTAAAATAAATAAATAAATAAATATACATTATAACTATCCACCACAGAATGTAAGTGACATAAGTTCATGCAGAACATCTGTGTTAGCCTGTGAGCTGGCAGTCTAGTTTATTTCTGTCACTTTTTTTAAGAGTGGAGACCGTAGACCAGGGGTGTCAAACATGCAGCCCGCGGGCCAAAACCGGTCCGCCAGAGGTTCCAATCCGGCCCGCAGAACAACTTTGCAAAGTGAAAAAATTACAGAGAAGACATTAACTGCAATTTTTCAATAAAAGTAACTACTATTTCAGATTTGTCCTCTGGGTGTCTATTTTTCCAGGACATTTTTGCTCAAAGTGAGAAAATAGATTACTTGCTGTTTGCATAATCCAGTTGAGATTCATAAAGACTTTTTAAAGCACTGTAAGATGATCCACTAATTATTAACACTAGCGCTACACCCCTGCATACAACACTGTCCAGCAAGCAAACTGTTCATGCAGGAGCTGAGTGGTCCAAAATAATCAACTTTACCTTCTTCATTATTATAATCTCTCTGTTCTTTTGCAGCATACATTACACACTATGTCAGGTCTTAAAGAGTAAAATACTCAGCCCCACTATGAGACTCATCATGGCAAAAAAACAGCTGTTTTTGTTCAAAGGTACATTTTCAGAATGTACTTGTACTTTTTTGCACTAAAACAAAAGGAAAAATTTAGAATTGTCGTTATTTATAGATTATTATGTTATGATTTTACCGGTCCGGCCCACTTCAGATCAACTTGGGCTGTATGTGGCCCCTGAACTGAAATGAGTTTGACGCCCCTGCCATAGACTGTATAAATTATGAAGATATGGTGAATGTGGTGAAGACATGCTTATTTTCAGTTAGTGTAAGTAAACTAAGTGTGTGCTGAAAAGCTGCAGCCCTGCAGGCTAAACTTTTGAACTTTTTTTTGGCTTCTATCCTATCACGTGCCTCTATATCTACTTTATCATAAAAACGGACTTTGATTGGATTAAGTAACTGATTGAGGGTATTTTGTTTTCTGGTTTGTATGAAAACTGGAATTCAGTTGTTTATTTTGGCTACTTTTATTTACTATATACGTTCAATGTGGGTTTATGTTGCGGAAAAGTTACAGTGCAGACGTGAATGTAGGTGTTATAAAAAAAAAAATCAAATCCCTTCCTCCCATCATTTGCTGTTCGTGCTGCCCCACCAACCTGTCGCGCACGCGCCAGCTTCTGAGTGCGCGCCCACGAGGACCCGATGGCAGGGCAGGTCATCATCAGAGAGCTGAGCCGATGAGATCATGGAGCCAGCACCGAGGTCGGACAGGGTACGTTTTGATGTCAGAGTGATGGAGAGGTGCCTGTCCGGTAAGCGAGCACACCCGTTGCGTGCACACCTGGATTCTGTGGCACCACCATCATTTGGCACCATTATTTAGACAAATGAAACTGTGCTATTAGTTTGTGTAGCAGATTAATTATTATGTAAGGTACTAGCTGGAAGTCATGTAGCCGTGTGCATATGAGCAAGAAACTAATCCTTCATGCCGTGGTCGTAGTAGAGTTATTCGGGCGTCGGTGATCAGGCTACAGAAGCACATGCCAAACGACCCTTTTCGCTCGAGTAAACGTGAAATATGAAGCAGTTTTACGCAAAAGTTTTTACCACAGGTTGGCAGCATGTTGGATTATGTGAGAGGGGCTCTTGCGGACAAATGTTACGAGGAAAATTAACGAGGTCCGCTGACATTACCTCAGTGTAGGTGGTGACTCCAGTTCTTCTTTTTGCGGCAACAGCTGGCTGCCAACTCAGAAGACAGTGCAGAGGTCTGAGGCAGGTAAGACATTTCGCGTTTTATACTTGTGGCATCTTATTTTTGTATCTTTTCAGCTGATCCTGTCTTCATTTGGGTGTTTATACGTTCGGTCGGTGTGCTTTAATAAAGATGCAAACAGCTGTCTGAACTTGGCGCAGTTTAGTTCATGAGTTAAACAGCATTTTGTACTCCCAGTTTACTCTACATACTATTCTTTCATGGTAACACATAATCGTCGTTGCCTTCTCCTTGTTTTAAAAGGTTTAGACACAGTTATCTATCAGATTTGATTGTATTGAATGTCACTGAGAAATCAAGGTTAATTCGGGTATAAAAATCACTACTATGGTGCCAAAATGAAACCTAAAATAAATGGTCCCAAATGCTGTCACATAATGCTACATTTATTGTGTCAAACAATGATGGATAAGGGATTGACACCAATGTTATGACTGACAAGTAGATTTAACCAATCTCTCTGTTGCATCCTGTGCAGGGACTCCCAGCACCCAATCCTCATGGATTAGAGGAGGGATTATGGTTTGGATTTGCCTCTGCTTTACAGACAGAGTCCCCAATATCTGGTCCATGTTAGACTGGATGCGCTTACTTGGATTTCCTGTTTTATATATATTTATTTTTACCAAACAGATGACCTCATGTATGCGTGTGTTGTGTGATAACTGCTTATGCTGAGCCCATAATGAAAATGGCACAGTTTTATTATCCGGTTCTTTCCAAGTAGCATGGGTGCCTGCTTTTGGTTGAAGCCTTAGGTATCATCATGTCTTCAGAGTGAGTGTTGCAAGTGTCCCAGTGGGATAGAAGATAATAAGGGCTGGTCCTCCAATTCCCTTCGCAGTGTCCTGTGGTTGTAGCCAATTACACTATTATGTCTCTGTTTCCCTCAGACCTGAGCAGGCATTTAAATCCTGGTGGTGTATACAACAGTATACTGAGTGCTGTCCATGGTGCTGAAATGATCAAACTGGCCCCTCTCTCTGCTGTTCACACTCAATATCTAAAGTGGTGACTGTGGCTAAACAAGTTACTCGGTATAAAAGGCACAAGGAACTATCTGGATGCTACACCCATAAAATGTCAGTGGTAGTTCACTCAAACATTTTCATGTCCTGCCACTAGTCTCATCACCATAAATGAGGAATGAGGACTACATCTTTGTATTATTATTATTATTATTATTATTATTATTATTATTATTATTATTATTATTATTATTCTTGTTATTCTTTTTTTTAATCATTATTATTATCTGTTATTTTATTATTATTATTATTATTATTTTTTTTTTATTATTATTATTATTATTATTATTATTATTATTATTAATAATAATAATAATAGTTATTATTTTATTTTGTATTATTATTTTATAATTATTGTTATTATTATTATTATTATTATTATTATTATTATTATTAAGTATTATTTTATTTTTTATCATTATTATGATAATGATAATGGCGGCTGTGGCTCAGTAGGTAGAGTCGGTCGTCTATGAAATGGAAGGTTGGCGGTTCGATCCCAGCTCCGGCAGTCACATGCAGAAGTGTCCTTGAGCAAGACACTGAACCCTGAATTGCTCCCACTGTTGTTCAGAGGTGTGTGGATGTGAACGAATGAGATTAGCTAACACTGATGGTCCCTCACTACATAGCAGCCTCTACCATCAGTGAGTGAATGGGTATGAATGGGTGAATGTGACGAGTAGTGTAAAAGCACTTTGAGTGGTCAGAAAGACTAGAAAAGCGCTGTATAAGTACAAGTCCATTTACCATTTGCCCATTTACCATTATCATTACTATTATAGCTATTATTATTTATTATATTTATTGTATTTATTTATTATTATTATTATAGATACATGTTTTTTTAAAGAATGAAAACCTCAAAAGTTCTATTATTAACATCAAATTGTGCCTATTTTTAACCGTTTTTCTATTTTGATAAATTTATTGTAGTGCCAGTTTTTTCTGCTCTAATAATTGAGAAGTTTGAATACTTAGATTTGAAGTAGATTGTTGGAGAAACTTGATAGTCATATTGCATAAAACTAAGTATTATAGTATTAAAAACATCTGTTGTATTGGTTACAATGAAGGTGTTTTGAAGTAGTAAATTAACCTACATTTTATGTCTTTTCCCCCTCAATATTTGTCACTCTCTTGCCTGTCCAGAGTCCATGATGACCTGCTCTGTAGATGAAGCCACAAGACCTCCGGCCTGTGTGTCTGGGAGCCCTCTAGCCAACAGTCACTGCTACTTTCTTCTAATAGGACAACATAAGACTCATCCTCAAACCTTACCTAAACAGGAATGGACAGATAAAAACTGAGAGGCCCAGAAGTGGCCTTTATTCCAAACCTTTTGAATTATCGTTCCATTAAGGGACATGAAAGTATACCCAACAATAACCGATTCCTCCCAAAGGTGTACTTCTACCATATGAAATATGCCTTTAAACATCCGAGCGAAGCCCTCGCAGGGCAAGCTAGCTCCTGTCTCAAAAGATGCTGGCCCATCTCATTCACGTTTCTCTAGATCCCCCAAAAAAGGCAAGCAGGCTGTAAGCTCAGCACCAGGCTCCCGCTCTGGACTAGAGCCTGGCTCTGTGTCTGGGGGTCTCCCTGCTCCATCACCTAAACCAGCTGGAGGTCAAGGATCAGTGTCAAGACCAGCTTCCAAGATCAAAGCTGGTTCGTCAGCAGAGAAAGACAGCTCACATGGCTCAGCAACAGCTCCAGGGGGTAAAACAATGTCCATGGAGAACATCCAGTCGTTGAGTGCTGCTTATGCCACTTCAGGCACCATGTACCCCTCTGAGCGGGAGTCCTTGGAACCCTCTGGTGGGTACCCCAAAGGTACCATGACACTGGGCAGGAGCACCAGCCGCTCATCCTACACTAATCGAACAACGGCCATGGGAAGCAGTCCCAACATCACTTCTTATGGGCTGCATCACCCTTCAGACCCCTATGGAGACCAAACCTTGCATACTGCAGGGAGTTCCAGCCTGCGGCGCCAATCTGGGAGGCATCCGCAGGCACCGGACTCTACTACGGGGCGTGGGGAGGGATCCACGTTTGATCTCCAAGCCCAGCTGAGGGAGCTGCAGAGGGAGAATGACAACCTGAGGAAAGAGTTGGATGTAGGGAGGGACGGACGGATGGGCCACAGTATGAACAATGTCAACTTCTGGAGCCCGGAAGTAAAAAGAGACAAGGGGGTAAGGCGTGAGGAGGGAGTAAGGACCTCGGTTTTGAAGGACCCGTACAGGACTAACCAGGAGGACTTACAGGTGAGAAAAAAATGCAGTTTGCACAAAAAAATGAAGATAATTCAACGTGCAATAAATCAGTATTTCAACAGTAGGTCACGTTAACACCAATGCTAGGAGACAATGCATTTTTCAAAAACTAGAAAACTTCGTTTTTACCCCAAACTCTCTTATTTGTCACACACGTCACGTTCAAACTTTTTCTGCCGACCCACCCGTCTGCTCTGCACATCATACCCCTCACATCGTACCTTTTGTTCCTGTCTTCAAGGTTGCATTGGAAAGCATCAGTGCAGTTCATTTGTAAAGATGCTTGCCAGGCTCAGTGCTGTCTGTGTTTCCATGGGAACGTTCCCGAGTTGCAGCCATTCTAAGTGTTAGCCAGATTTCTGAAAAAGCTCACAGCTACTCCTGGAGGGACAGTGACCAGTCTATTCTGTGCCACTTCTCCCTGGAGTCAGTCCCATTCGCTCTGAGGCTTTCTTCGCCTGTTTCACCCATTGCTACAACTATATTTCTGTTCTCTCTTTGTCTGTCTTCCTCCTGTTTCCTTTATTTCCGGCCTTCTTTATCCTAATTTGTCTGTGTGGGATTTTACTTCCTTGTGTATCTTGTGTTTGTCTGATGGAATAAAAGTGTTTCTCCAGAGAAAACACCTGAAAATCACTCCCACTCAATGGCTCTTAGGCTTTTGTTAAAACTCTTTACTGCTTTCATCTCCATCACATAAGCTTAAAAAACTTCAACCATATCTGTACCCATCTATATGACCCCCCCCCCCCCCCTCCCCTAGTTACCAAGGAGCCACCTCTGCATTTGTATTTATAGATTTTTCATCTCACATTGTTATACAGTGTGAGGACACTGACACATACACATCCACACCCACACAAACTCATGAGATTTTAAAACCTAAAGTAAAAAAAACAAATTAATTCAGAATGATTTCCATCAGGTATTTAGTCCCTTAGGTTCCCTTGAAATGTCTGCAAGATCTTCATTAAAACAAAATTACACATTAAACTGAAACATTTTGATTTATGTCTAGCACCAAATTTCTTAAGAGATGCCACGATACACAAAAAGATACACACTACTTTTTCCACCCACAAGGTGTGAGTTTCACCAAAGGTGGTTCATTCACTGTAAAGATAAAAAAAATGTTTATCACCGAGCTACTGATGTTGAGATTCTCATATCTGTTGTATTAAAAGGAGCAGGACAGTCAGTGTAACCAGCCTCTGTGTATCTGCAGGCCGGTCGCAACTTGCCCCTTAGTGATAGATGGAGGTGCTTGTCTCTGTTTTTCGAAGTGTTGACTCATTTGTCTCTCCCACACACCTGTGAACAGTCATTTTCCATTCACTCTTTTCTTCTTTTATCTAGTGAAACCACTAATGGTTTCTTGTCTTCAGATTTCTGATTTATACATAAACCGTATGCATCATGTAAAAACCCTTTCAATACACTTAACGAGACAAAACGAAAACAAAACTGTTAGAGATTCTCCATAATGCTTCTTTACCCACTGTTTGCGCACATTTCTGTGTGGTAAGGTAAGTACGCGTGGCTTTCGATGGCAAGCTCCAATCTTGTCCTCATGTACATAGAATAAACTTCATCAGTCCAAAAACTTGTATTGGATTTCACCATCCGTTTATTCAATATAAACAATATAAGACAAACAAACAAACCATCCATCCTTTCGTCACAGTCAAAAAACTTTTGCCTCTGTGTGCGCAACACCTGTTCCAATTAGTGCTGGCCTTAAATGTGGTCTGGGAGCTCGCTCTGGGCGGTGCCCACAGCGTCTCCGAATGACAACACAAAATCACAATATTTGCTCCAACACCCCGGCCCCTAATTGTTCATGGCCTGTGAGACATAACAATTAAGGAGCCATAAATAAAAGGAAAATAAACCAAATGAAAATAGATATTCTTTCAAATTTACCTTTTTTTTACACAGAGACCCTTTTGGTCATTGCAAAATTCCATAATCAACAGTTATGAATACAATTGTTTGGTCTGTCTTAGGTTACACCCTTTATAAACATTATAAAGACATATAGAGAAGGGAATGCTACATGGTTTTTTTTTATCATTTAGTTTGACTTGGAGTCAAACAATCAATCTATCAATCAATCTTTATTTATATAGCACCAAATCACAACAAACATTATCTAAAGACGCTTTTACAAACATAGCAGGTCTAAACCGTACTCTATGTTCTATTATTAACAAAGACCCCACATCAAGACAGTATAAGACCCAGTCCCATCTCATAGACATGACACAGTCTGATCTCATTTTAAGCTATCATGAGCGTTGCACCTCGCAGTATTTCGCTAGTTACAGCAAGACCATTGCCGATAATTTTGCCCCATAAAACAACCTTGAGAATGGTAAAAACAGAATGAATCCTACCCTAAACACAAGTGCAGCACCACAAAACAAGCTAAGCTAACATTAGTTCTGTCTATCCAAATGCTGAAGAAGCATATAATTTAGTATGAAGCTTCTTTCTAAAATATTACTGTGATTAGCCCTTCATTTTCTGTTAGCAAAGGATTGTTGATCCTGCTACGGTCACATTAAAGTACCTGAGATCAGGTCTTCTTTGCATAGCCAAAACAGTAGTTACAGGTCCACATACAAGTACATCCACTATAAATCCATGGTGGCAGCACAGAGCAACAAGCTAACGTTGAGAGCTAATAAATCTAATTTGATTAGGGGCCTTTTTAACATCTGGTGTCTGTATGTTTGAAAATGTGATAGATTGAACGACCTTTGGTATATTATAATAAAATGCATGGACTTAGAAGCAATGTTTTTGTACACGCAAACCTTTTGTAGATCAGGCCCTTTATCGTCTCTCGCAAAGTTACCAACAGCTCATACATTTACACCCACTATAAACTTATCCGATTAAAGTCTATATTAGCCTTTATGATTATCTTTTTAATGTTAAGCCCAGATAAAAGCCCATGTTCTTTACTTGTATCTTGAAAACACAATAACTATACAGCCTCTACTGCAGCAGACGTTATTCTACCTCTTATCTGTTGTCACCTTTCTCTTCTTGTAGCGTTTATCCCCTATCTCTCCTCTAAAAGAATACCACTTTCCTCCTCTTTTTCATCACGTCCCTCCTGTTTTTTGCCCTTTGAGACTCTCTTGGGAGAATTCAGCCCGTCAAGAGAACTTTGTAATTAGCATAAGGAATGTCACCTTTTCCCTCAGCTGCAACGGCCAGTGCTGTCTCCTGACCATCTGTTTGTTTGGTGTTTGTGTGTGTATGAGTTTGTGTACACTCGCACATATGTATTTGTGTCTTCAGTCATGGTTGTGTGTATGTGTGTGTTTGTGCGGAGGATTGTCCACCCACTCTGACTTGATATTCAGTGCTAGCTTGTTGCATTGATTATCCGTGTTCACCCTCGCTTGCCTCCTACATCTCAACTCTGCGTCCTTGGCGCTCCCCACCTTCTGGACTCGAGCAGAGGAGTAAGAACACTTGAGGAAAAATTACTAATATCTTCCCACAGATTGAGAGATTAGTAATTTCACTTCTGTTTAGTGTTTGTGTCAATGAGTGTTAGTCATCCTCGGTGATGAGTCAGATGTTTTTCAGGAGCATTTTTCTCAGTTTTTACATTTGTTACATTTCCTTACAGTCTTGTCTTACTCTGCTTTAACAGCCATTATGAATTTCCTCCCACCAAGATGGGAACTTTGATTTCTCAGTCTCAAAAGTTAAGAGCTGTCAATACGCATATTGTATTCTGCATTACTTTGCACTGGGACTTTGAACCCAAGACAGCATTGTGTTTTGTCCAGTTACTCTCTCAGAGCCCCTTAGTGATCAATTGTTCAAGTGAAACATGTATTGACGATCAATCTGTCATAAGATCGTTAAACCTCCTCAGTCTTGCTTAAGCAGGGGTGACTCCCTCTTCCTCTCTTCCCCTCTTCCCCTCTTCCCCTGTTACTGAACACCAAACAGTTATTTATTAAAGGCCACGATTTTCCAAGGCTTTTAAATGTCATGTCATGCAGCATGCAAGAAAATGCTTAAAGATAAGGCATGTGACATTTACAATTTTCTACATGATGATGTAGCTGATAAATCATGTGGAAAACTTAACTTGCCAGTGGAAAAATGATAAATTATTCTGCATTTTGTGTGAGCAATTTGGCCAACATGAGTAATTTTGATTTCTTGGTGTAAAGAGAACTCAACTGTTGATTATTTTGTTTTGTAAGTTTGCCCACTGGCATCCTGTGGAGTGATTGTGTCCTTGATTAATAACTGTTAAGTCCCTTTTTGAAATAATGATTAACAAGTAATGTAGTTGGACCATTGCAATGTCTCTTTTGGTTATTTTAAGCATTATTATGTTTTTAACAAATTACAAATAATTTTCAATTGGAGTATTATTACCCCAAATTTAATCCCTGCAATCAAATCCAAGTCACTGTTTCTTGCTGTACCCTCTATGATTCCTCCCCGTGTTTCGAAGGGATTTATCACCCTCTGGTGGCCAAAGGAAACAAACAACAGCCAGCAGCTTGGTGAACTCTACATAAGAGTGTAATATTTATTATGATTATAGAAGCTTAGTCTCATACTAAAGCTGCCGGTGTGTTTTGATATCTCCCGGGAATGACTTGGCTGACGCGTTGTACTGGTATATGTTTGTCCATACAATACCGTTTACTGTAGTTGTTGAAATCACAGGTCTTAGGCGTAACTTTGGCTTGCAGCACAAAACATTCCATTTATTGCATCACCGTACGCACAGTTAGACAGCGTCCACAAGTTTCTCATTTCGTTGCACGAACAAACATTTTAGACGCGGTCCTCCATGCCGCCTGTCGACGCAGCGTCACAGCATCCAACGTGACGACGTGACAACGTAACAGCGTGACAAGGCAACAACGTAACAACGTGACAACACGACAACGGTCAAAAACCAACTGCCCTTCCGGGTCAAGACACACATCTGATACCTAGGCGGTGCAGTACCTTTATACCTGTGCCCTCAATCAGCAAAATGATGACACCCAGTGGCACAATAAACAATGTGTTTCAAAGCTTGACCCAAAACATGAATATGGCTCTTACACTCCGGCCCCTAATTGTTAGTGACAGGTGGAGCTAACAATTCACACAAACAAACAAAGAGCCATAAACACAAACAATGTTATTAGTGCATCAGTATTAAACCTCTTCAACTGCATTCAATAAACAAAGTTTAGTGACAGGTCTGTCCAACATATTAGACTTTGTTTTCAGGCGAACAGACCGAACAACACCATGTTTGTCAGGGAATGTTTCGATCACTCGGCCGAGCAGCCAGGAGCCACGGGGGGCAGTTGAATCCATGACAATGACAATGTCTCCAGACACAAGACTCCTCCTTTCTCTGTTCCACTTCTGCCTTTCTTGAAGCAGAGGGAGGTACTCCTGAACCCAACGCTTCCAGAACAGATCCGAGATGTATTGAACTTGTCTCCACCTTCTTCTTGCATACAGGTCCTGTTTCACAAACAGCCCGGGTGGTAATGCAGGTTTGCCTTTCAGAAGGAGAATATGATTCGGCGTAAGAGGTTCAAGATCGTTAGGATCCTCAGACAGCTGGGTGATGGGGCGGTCATTCAATATGGCCTCAACTTCACAGAGAATTGTGTGAAGGCTGTCATCATCCAATTGCTGCTGGTGTAACACAGATTTGAGAACACGCCTTACTGTTCGAATCATTCGCTCCCAAACTCCTCCGAAATGAGATGCTCCTGGAGGATTGAACTTCCAGTCCACTCCAGCTGGACTGAGCACTCTCCGGATCTGGTCGTGTTTAAGTGCAGTGAGAGCCTCCTTCAGTTCTCTATTTGCTCCAACGAAATTGGTGCCATTGTCGGACAGCATCTGAGAAACCTGGCCTCTTCTACTCATGAAACGCCGCAACGCGTTTATACACGCATCCGTATCCAGTGAGTTAGCAACCTCAAGGTGAACAGCTCTGCTTGCTAAACAGGGGAAGATCACTCCATAGCGTTTACACAGGCTTCTTCCTCGCTTGACCTCGATTGGTCCGAAATAATCAACACCAACACTTGTAAAAGGAGGGAGATCAGGCAAAATCCTTTCCAATGGAAGGTCTGCCATCTTTTGCTCGCCTGCTTTCGCTGCATGAAGTCTGCACATCCGACAGTCGTTTATGACTTTCCTTACTGCTGAAGGAGCCTTTGTAATCCAATACTTTCTCCTTAGCTTGGATAGAGTGTGGTTTCTACCACTATGCCCCAGTTGCTGGTGGATATGCCTCAGAATAAGTGTGGAGATGCGCGGGTCTTTTGTGAGTTGTTCAAACTCCTTTGGCTTAATGCACCTGCTGATGGTAAACTCTGGCAACCTGTTGAGCTCCTCCAACCACTTTCTCCACTGCTGCAGAGTGTCACAAGGCAAGCTTTCATCCCATCCAGAGTTTCTCCTGCAAAGCTCCTGCAGCAAGACTTTGCCAGGTAAAGTGACTGGTGCAATAAACCCCAAAGGGTCATACACCGAACTGAGCATAGACAGCATGCCACGTCTTGTGTAAGGACTTTGTTTCACCAGCATCTTAAACTGAAAAACATCACTCTCTATGCACCACTGGAGACCTAGGGCTCTCTCCAAGGGAAGATTGTCCCTATCCAAATCCAATTCCTTTAAGTCCTTAGCTCTGTGTTCTTCTGGGACTGTCCTCAGCACCCTTCGGCTGTTACTGACCCACTTGGTCAGGCAGAATCCTCCTTTTTGACACAGAGCTGTAAGATTTTTAATCAGCTGAATGGCCTCATCTTCTGATGTGCTCTTCAAACAGTCGTCGACGTAGAAGTTTTGGTTTACTGTTCGAACCACGTCAGCAGGGAAGAATGCCTGCCCATCCTCTGCTGTCTTCCTGAGTGCATAGGAAGCACAGCTAGGGGATGACACTGCCCCAAACAGGTGGACAGTCATCCGATACTCTGCAATTTCTTGACTCAAGTCGCCCTCCGGCCACCACAAGAACCGTAGAAAGTCTTTGTCGGTTTCTACAACGTTGACCTGATAGAACATCTGCTGTATGTCCGCCATTAAAGCTACAGGCTCTTGTCTAAATCTTGTCAGCACTCCGATTAGACTGCTTGTCAGGTTAGGTCCCTGGAAGAGTTCGTTGTTTAAAGATCTTCCTTTAAACGTTGCCCCGCAGTCAAACACAACCCGCAAATTATTCTTCCTGGGATGGTAAACGCCGTGATGCGAGATATACCAAACTTTTCCTTCTTCACCGTCCAACTGATGCTGAGGGATTTTTTCTGCATATCCTTTTCCAATTACACCATTGAGGAAGCTTGCATACTCCTGATGAAACCGTTCATCCTTTTCAAATCTTTTCTTGAGTCCAAGAATCCTTTGCTTGGCCACTGATACATTATTTGGGAGCGTGGGCTTCTCTTTCCTAAAAGGCATTTTCAGGCTGTAATGCCCATCCACCTGCTTTGCTGAATGACTGACAATTTCCAAAAACTTCATGTCTTCTCTTGACATTTGTTCCTCCTCCACATTCTTGTCACTGAAGTCGTGGTTATACTGGGCAGCCAACATTTCTTCCAGTTTACACACAGCGATCCTGTTAACCATTGCAGAGGGAAATTCTGCCTCCATGGTGCCACCATTTCCATTCAGCGGACCATTTACAGACCATCCCAGGACTGTCCTGATAGCATATGGGCCATTCCCGCAGCTGTTGACGACCTCCCATGGTTCCAATAACTTGGGAGCATTGGTGCCAATCAACAAGTCGACAGTTTTCTTGACGCTTGGGATGTGTACCTTTTCCAAGTGTGGCCATTTATCCAGATCTTCCTGTGTCACTACGTCTTCAGAATTCACAGGCATTTTCTCCTGTGTGAGAACATCTGGAAGCACATAAAAATCATCGCTTTCAAGACCCGCAACCTCCAAACCAGTCAAGGTGTAGGCAGTCTTCACTCTTTCTTGCCCCATTGTACGTAGCAGAAAGCTGGTTCTTTTACCTGCAGCATTCAACTTCTTCATGAGATTTTCTGAACAGAATGTACCAGAGCTACCAGGATCCAAGAAGGCGTACGTTGTAATGAGGTGATTTCCCTTTGAAGTCTTCACCTTTACAGGAAGAATAGATAGGGCATATTGGTCCTTACCGGCCCCTGTATGTCCACATGTTGTCACAACAGTAGGCTGTGCATTGAACGCTTCTCTTTGCTGCTCTGGAGCTGCTTGCCTTTCTATATGAAGCAAGGTTGGGTGAGTTTGACCACAGGTTTTGCATTTTAACCGTTTTTCACAGTCATGGCTCATGTGACCCACAGACAAACATGCAAAACAAACTCCCTTTTCCCTCAAAAAGTGGATCTTGTCTTTGTGCTTCTTTCCATTCAGCTCTTTACACTCGTCCAATGAGTGCCCACGAGCACAGCAGAGGCATCCAACTTTCTCCATCTTACTTTGAGGTTCAATTCTTTCAGGTAGGTTTGTAGAAGTTACTGTGGTAGCGACAATTCTTTCTTTTACTCTTTCCCTGGGCTGAGTTTTAAAGCTGGTGAGAGTCTTTGTCCCCGAAGCACCAAATCCAGGGTCCTGTATGTTTCCAAACAGCGGGTCTGAAATAATTCTGACATGGCGTTCAATAAATGCCACTAAGTCCTTTATGTGAGCTCTGTCATTTCTTCTTCCCATTATGTCATGAGCTTTGACTCTCCATTGATCTCTCATTTTAAATGGCAATTTGCTAACAATAGCTCTCATGTTGACCGGCATGTCAAGCTCTTGCAAGTACTGCAGGTCCTCCATTGCATTGCAGCAGCCACGCAGAAATAAGGCATAGGCTTGGAGCGCACTCACCTCTTCAGATTTGATTGGTTGCCAGGCCAAAGCACTCTCCATATAAGCAGATGCTATTTTGTAGTGGTTGCCAAAATGTTCCTGTAACAGACCTTTTGCCACTGTATAGCCACTTTCCGGTTCCATATATAAACAGCTACGCACCAACTCTCGTGGCTGTCCTCTGGTGAACTGCTCCAAATAATAAAGACAATCCGCTTTACTTGCCTTTACTTCCACTCCTTGCTCAAAGGCTTTCACAAATGTTCTGTACTTAAGAGGGTCCCCTTCAAACGTGGGAATATCTCGTGGCGGCAGAGATAGGGAAAGCTGCTGATGCACCAGAGTTGCTGTTATGTCATTTTGTCTGTGCATGATGTTAAGTATGTCACCAGTAGGATTGTTTTGACTCATTGTCAGTTGTCCTGGTCCATCATTTGATTGAGCATCCATCGGCTGGCATTGCACATGTAGTGATGTTGCTGGTATATTACTTCCCTGTTGCTGTTCATTTGGTGGCCACTGGGGGCTTGTAACAGTTTGCAACAATTGTACATTTTGTTTTTGCCACTCATCCATGGATTTTAATTTGTCAGATGACACTGATCCTGTCCATTGTTTTTGTTGAGAAACTTTCGATGCCGGCTTGTACTCTTTTGCCATTGGGTTTAAGGCAGTGACTGATTCCGTCTTCTCCTTTTCCCTTTCAAAATAAGAGTCCATGCCGTTTGAGGCTCCTGAATAACTTTGAACATCACATGACTTTAATATTGCCAACTTAGCATTGAATGCAGCTAAGTCCACTTTCAGGTCCAGTTCCTCTTTTTTCCTCCTCAGCTGCTCCTGCTGTTGCTCCAAAGCGTGTATTTCTTTTAAAGCTGCTTGTCGCGCAAGTAGGGCCGCTCTATCCGCCTCAGCTTTTATGCGTGCAGAGGACGTAGTGCTTGAGTTGCCACTGCGATGGCTCCTTTGACTTGAGCGTTTGCTGCCCACATTTGACACGCTGTCCTCAGGACGAACGTCATCCTCCACATGACCAACGTTTCCATGTGCAGTGGAACCATCATGACCCAAAAACCACTTTTTCGCGTTGACAATACACTCATCATTTGATATCATGCTTGCTTTAAACCACGTTTCATGTTTTTCCTTTTCGACACAAGGCAATAGGGGCAACAAAGAATCATTAATGAATTTCGCTTCGTTACACACCTTTATCAATTCATCAAGAGCATTCTGTACCTCTGTTTTATCATCATTCAACATTAGACATTGCATTGTTTTCCTAATGACCCTTGCTCTATTGAGCTTGGATTTTCTTTCATTTTGTAAGCGCTCTAATTTACCAGCGAGTGCTTTAGCTGTGAGTTTAATCACCCGCTTTTCAGGTAACCTCTCAGCACCGCCAGATATACTGCTGGCTCTTTGAGCAGCTGACCGAACGTGAACCCTTTCGGTCCCGTTAGCCACATCCGACGCCGCGTTCTCATCCATAGTAAACACACAGTCACAAAATCAGTTCAATAGTTCGCCACGCAAAAGTCAAGTTGGCGCAGAGTCTTATGTCAGTCCGCTTTGACAACCAATGCATTGGATTTCGACAGAGTCATGTGTGTACACATTTTTAAATGGCCATAAACAGTGTAGCGCTACACATACCTCTCCAAACGCTGCGTTGGGCGCCTTGCGGTGATTTGGGTACGATGCTCCGCATGAGTAGCCGTAGAAACAGCACCGTAGCTTCTGCCTCAGGTCCAAAGATCACTGCAGCCGAAATCCTAGCAGCTCCCCGCTCCGGGTCCGACGATGACCGCAGCCCTCCGGGTCCGACGATGACCGCAGCCCTCCGGGTCCGACGATGACCGCAGCCCTCCGGATCCGACGATGACCGCAGCCCTCCGGATCCGACGATGACCGCTAACAGCTCCACGTTCCTCGTGCCTCCTCCAGTGACGTGCCAAACGCGCCGGAGGGTTTACAAACAAAGTTCCAAATAGCACGGGTTTTTGACAATATAGAAGCTTAGTCTCATACTAAAGCTGCCGGTGTGTTTTGATATCTCCCGGGAATGACTTGGCTGACGCGTTGTACTGGTATATGTTTGTCCATACAATACCGTTTACTGTAGTTGTTGAAATCACAGGTCTTAGGCGTAACTTTGGCTTGCAGCACAAAACATTCCATTTATTGCATCACCGTACGCACAGTTAGACAGCGTCCACAAGTTTCTCATTTCGTTGCACGAACAAACATTTTAGACGCGGTCCTCCATGCCGCCTGTCGACGCAGCGTCACAGCATCCAACGTGACGACGTGACAACGTAACAGCGTGACAAGGCAACAACGTAACAACGTGACAACACGACAACGGTCAAAAACCAACTGCCCTTCCGGGTCAAGACACACATCTGATACCTAGGCGGTGCAGTACCTTTATACCTGTGCCCTCAATCAGCAAAATGATGACACCCAGTGGCACAATAAACAATGTGTTTCAAAGCTTGACCCAAAACATGAATATGGCTCTTACAATGATTATTCCATTTCTATTTATCTTTATGCATATGTTTGTCTTTTTTTTTGTCACATCACTCAGCTGCAGTCTGAAGACACCAGAAGGATCAAGGTTTGTTTTGTGTATCTCACTGTCTATATTTTAAATGTGTACTGTCCAGGAGTTTTTTTATATGTCTATGTTTCTTTTTTTGCTTTTCCTTTTAAACTGAATGACTGTGCGCTGAATCAATATTTGTCTTTCTAGCAGATTCCATTGACAGTTCAGGAGCTTCAGGAGGAGCTGAGGGCTCACAGGGAGATGAACAGTCGCCTCCAGCAGCAGCGACAGCAGGGTAACTCTAGCTCCTATCGAGAACTCCACACAGACCAGGACCACAGAGGGGGGCTGAGCCCTGGCCACAGCCCCAGACAAAGCCCCAGCAACCTGCACAGTCCTGGCCCAAAGAACAGCTTGAGAGCCAGCCCATCCAATACGTACAACCCAAGGCAACAGGAAGCTGATGTCATCATTCACAGCCCGGGGTATGGCTGCAATGCTGCAATAAGTGTGCAGAGAATCAGCCCTGCTAACACCCTCCAGGCTGGGCCGAGGAACAGTCTAAGTCAGCCCCTCTACAGCCAAGGTCCCCAGTTAGCACCCAGCTCTGGCTCACTTCGACCCTGCAGCCCCTGCCAGGTACCCGGGTGTGACGGCTTCTCCTCGCCCCCAGCTCTGGATCCATCAGAGGAGAATTTCTTCAGGCTGCAGTCGGAGCACGAGCGGCAGGCCAAAGAGTTGAACCTGTTGAGGAAGACCATGGAGGAGATGGAGATGAGAATTGACTCTCAGAAGCAGACGCTGGGAGCCCGGGACGAGAGCATTCAGAGGCTGCTGGAGATGCTTCAGGGCCAAGGCCAAAGTCAGGGACCCTGGGGTCGGGGACAGCGGACAGGCATCATTACCATGGCAGCTCAAGAGGCTGAAGCTCAGCTGGAGAACATGCATGTGAGAGAGGTACGTTATAATCCTCGAGTTTAATGGTAATATATCTGGATCAGTTATCTCAAGTTTCAAAGTAAATTTAACGGAAGGGTTGGAGAGGGTGTGACGTTTTTTATTATTTATCGTTTATGCTCTGATAGCTCATGGGTATTTTTTTCACTTACCTAATGATAGTACTAACCCTTCCCATAATACAGTCTCATGTGATAATCTATTGTCATTTTTTCTGTATTTATTTTAGGCGTGCTTCAATACATGAGATCAAAAGTTGGCCATGAATTTATTGCGCATCTGCCGCAGTGTGTGTGTGAATGCGTCTGTGTTGCGTATATATGGACACAGTATGGGAGCAGAAAGCAGTTCAGCAGGTCTTATCAATGGGCCAGATTAACATACGGAGCGCTCTAAGCCTGGGTTTGGCCATGCCGTTTTGCAATCTGACTCCTTTAGTTAGTATGTGTGTGTGTGTATGTGTTTGCCAGTGTGCTTGTTTGTGTGCAAATGTGTGTGGGTTCCCTGGTATGCACAGCATGCTCTTATGGTAGTTACTCATATTGCCATTATGGCAGCATTGTGTCTTTCTTGTGACATTAATCTACAGCAGGTGGAATTAAAAGTAGAGTTAAATTAGGTGTGAAATATATCCCAGCTAAACAAAAAGCCTTTGTATTGTAATTAGATGGTGTTATTGTTCTTCTACCTCCCTCTTTACCTCCCTTTCTATCTTCTGCAGAGACTGAGTTTTATTAATTGAGCATTTAAAAGAACCTGCCCTGCAGTTAGCATTGGTGTAGCACAGGTGTCAGTATATCCTGTGCCAGGAAGGCTAGCAGTAGGCTGCTCTGTGCTCTTCACTCCTGCCTTGTTTATTTTTAACTCCTAAATCTTCTTAGCCTTTAATTTCTCTGTCAGTGTGTGTGTGTGTGTGTGTGTTGGTGTGTGTGTGCTCTATTTCTGTGCATGCCTCTGCTATTGTTTGTGCAATGATGTTCTTGTTTTCTCTGTCTATCTGTTGTTTGTCTGCCTCTGTCTTCGTGGCCCGGTCACAATGATTGTATGTGTGATTGTGTGTGTGTATCTGTGAATGTTTTTGAGCATGCGTGCACATCTGGGACCTGTCGGCTTAGCCTCTCTAGCGAGGACACTCCCCAACCGGGCTGCTGGTGGCTGATGGGATATCCACCCATGCCGGGTGTTTGGTCACGGTGATGCTTTTGACAGAGGGGAGTGTGGGTGTTTCAGCCCATGCTAATGCATCCACTGCTGTGCATGAGTTTACTTGTGTCTGAATGTGTGTGTGTGTGTGTGTGTTTGTGTGTGTGTGTGTTAATGTATGGGACCTTACCGTGCTGTGTGTGTAAGAGGTGAGTACCTGTTCACACACACTCTGTTAGTTGTGCTATTTTTAACCGCTTGACAGCTTAACACACACTGTGGGTGTAAGGGGGAGGGGGGGGGGGGGGGGTGTCTGGATCTGAGAGGTGAGGTTAGAGCGAGGGGGGAGTGACGGGTGAAAGGAGTGTTTTTCTTTGGTAGAAAAACAAGCTGTGTTTGTCTGAATATTAATGTATGATTAATGAGGGAAAACACTCTGACTGCCCTGATTGAAGAGATGATTGTTGTTCTTTTTTTTTTTTTTTTCTCACATGCACCTCTTTCCTTCTTGCCTCCTCTTTTCTGAGGCTGAGTTGGTCTGATGAGGTCTCACATTGTGAATTTGTGAATGTGTGAGTGTGTATAAAGTGATCAGTGGTGGACAGTAACAAAGTAAATGTACTTGAGTACTGTACTTAAGTACATTTTGTGAGTATCTGTACTTTACTTGAGTATTAATTTTGGGGGAACTTATTAATTTTACTCCACTACATTTAGAAGACAATTATTGTACTTTTTACTCCACTACATTTCTATCAATGCTCTAGTTACTCACTACTTTTACTTTGAAGTCAGCTCATGAATTTCCTTCTCTTTTCTGAAATCTGATCCCTAAGACAGTAAAATATGTTTGTGTAGTTCTGTTTGTCTCAGTGGTTTAGTCCTACCTGTATATCATGTGTCTCCACAGTTGATAGTGGAGCAAACACAGAGCAAATTTCACTCAGATCAGGCAGTTCATTTAGAGGTGGTAATGATGGCTATGCAATGTTTTGAGATTTTTTAAGAAGTACTTTGAATACTTTTCCTAATACTCTTAAATTAACAATTTTAGAGTATTGAAAATAGAATATTTAGGATTTTATTGGTATAATAGTTTCATTATTAATTCCAAAATAGTCCCAAATATACTACTGGAGTTGTGAAAAGTGAAAATACTTTGATATTTCCACAGTATGACAATATACCTGAGGTGATGACCTATTGAAAAACACACACACCTTAACCTCTAGTGTGATAAGCAGAGCAGTATTTCTGCTGCCCCCTGCCTGCATGTTTCTTCTCTGATTGATATCTTTATCTTCAGAGGAGCATGAGTCAGTTGAGGTTGCTGTTAATGACATAGCATATCGGAAACAATCCAAAACTATTGAGATAGAGACGGCTAACATGCTTCGGTGACAGTAAATATACTGGGAAGACTCACTTAGGTATCGCAGCCACCACTGGGAAACACTCAGATACCTTAAAAATACAGCACTGATGAACAAAACTGAGGGACTACAGATTTCAGATGTGCTGAAGAAAAGTCAAGTTGTGTGACAGTTTGATGGAGATGTCCAATCCCAGTGTGAAATGTTCGCCTGATTACAGATGCATTAAAGGATTTCTATGCACTCCTTTAACTGCTTGCAGCAACCCACTCCCTCTTAAGCCTCTTGCCTTTGTTTATGTGTCTGAGTGCTGATTAAGCCCCACACTTGTACTTGCATGGTTAATGAAGGCAGGCCAGTGATGGTAGTGCAGCCTCTAATATGAGGGGGCTCTACTCTTAGTTCTTTTGATTGGCTCCAAAGGAAACTGACCCACATGCCTTTCATTACTGCGCCCATTACTCTCCTTTAAATGACCCAGCTTGTTTTGCTTGAGCTGGGATCATAAGTGCCTCCATTTTCACTTCACCTCTGCTTTTATTTTCCTTTAAAATATGGCTGCGTATTGGCACAGAGGGTAACTTAGAAATGTTTGATCACTTGGAAAAAGTCATCGTCACAAATTAGGATTTGTATTATTGAAAAGGAGGAGTGTTTCCCTCTTTTTCCCTTTGGAATAACAGCGCAGATACTTTATTGTGGTATTTTTTTACCCAACAGTAGTGTTGTAGTCAAGACCACATTAACCAAGACCAAGACATGTCCGAGACCAGAGTGCACCGAGACCAAGACAAGACCAAGACATTTAGGGATCGTGACCGAGTCAAGACCAAGGCAGGGCAAGACCGAGACAAACCCAGACCATATATATCGATGAAAAATCATAATGACAGCAAGCGGCAACCTCCGGTCTCAAACGATGAAGCCCATGTGGAAGTGTTATAAACTGCAATTCATCGAAATTTGGCTTAAAGCTGGGTTTGGTAGTCAGATTTAGATACACTTTTTGTCATACTGGCAAAAATGATCTTCATGTCCCATTGGCAATCAATACATAATGTGTTCCTAAAAAAGAGTGAAAAAAAGCTGATATCTACAGCCGGAGTATACCTGGGAAAACACCAACCAATGACCGTTTTGGGTCCCAAAATTTTAAACCAATCAAATCCCGTCCTGCCGTTCTGCCCGCCTCCTGCGCATACATTTCCCCAGCGTGCAATCCGAGTCCCCGTCCCCTGCCTTTGCTTCCCCTGCCTCTATTTACTGCCCCTCTCGCTCAACCTCGGGCCTGTCCCCTCTGACCCGATGAGGTACTTTGCTCAGGACTGTAGTCCGGATCAGAGTCTAAAAAGCTCTCACCACGGGGGCTCTGACAAGCAAAATAATTAATGACATTCAGTAAGGTTCAGTCTGCCTGGTTGAGTTCAACATTTCCAATATCGACCGATTGGCTTCAAAACAGCGCTCAGGAACACATGGGTGACGTCACGGATACTACGTCCATATTTTATACAGTCTATGGATGAGAGTTAACAAAATAAAAGACTTCTGTTTATTTTATTTAAGTTTGCTTTGAATACTATTGACAGCAACAAACAAGGTTTGGTTTTGTCTTTGTTGTCTTTGTTTTGACTCTTTAAGTTTTGTTTTTTCTCTTATCACAGTAATGAGAGGGACACAGAGTGCATCAGTGGTGGTCTCAGCCGGTCTTGATATAAAATACGGAGTCCGCCCAGTCCGAGACCGAGACAAGACCGAGTAAAAATGCTTTTGATTCTGAGACGAGACCGAGATCTGAAATAAGTGGCCTCGAGACCAAGACCGGTCTTGAGTACTACAACACTAGTTTGTCCTTATCTTCATACGATGCACTGGTGTGCAGTTTGAATGAATGTAGTGCTTCATCACCTTATACATGTAGTGGGGGGTACAGTGGTGCTTCCTAACTTGTCTCCCTTTAAACCTTATCAGCTGCCATACTGACCAACATCATTTCATAGAATAACATGCAACTAGCGCATCAAGTAGGATGTTTAAATCTCTCTGTAATACTTACAGGCATTGTTCTCTCTTGCAGTACCAGCAGTGTCCACAAAGTGTCAGTGTCTCTTTAAAATTCAACTCCAGTGCTGTTGCATGAACTAACTGCAAGTTAAGTTATGTGTGATGGCACACATACACACACACACATGCTGAGAGGCATAAATCTGGGCCTAATCTGCTCTCCCCAGCCGCCAGGTCCCTGTAGACCCAATAATAACAGCTGCACCACTGGTCTGTTCCTGCCTAGCCCTGACCTGCTGCCAAAGGCGAGCACACACACACACACACACACACACACACACACACACACACACTCACACACACACACATGCACTCTCTCACTGTGAGATTTTTTCACTTGAAGATGGCATATCTGCTTTCATACATAGTGTACTGCAGATTTTTGGGAGTCTTTAGGGGCTCTTGCGGGAGTCCCATTCTGTACATGAATTTAATGAAAGTATCAGATCAGAAGGAATGAGTGGTTTGTATTGCTGTAGTGCTGAGAATCAAGGGGCACCCATGGCTCCCCACTTTCCTGTGCAGTGACTGACTTCAGAAGTCCTGTTGCTAGTTTTGGCAGGCCCTCCCTGTCTGCCCCTAGATTTTCTGTAATGTTGCTTTAGAGGAATTTTAGAGAAATGGAACATCATCTCAGGAAATCTGTCCTTTTTTTTGCCATCGTTTGACTCCCAATTCCTTTATGCTCACTTTCTCAACCACCGCCAGATCAGCTGCAACATTGCGGTGTCTTCTCCTTCCTCCTCTCTCATCTGCCTTCCAGCCTGTGTTTATTTATCTGTCCTTCGGCTTGTCCCACTCTCTCTTTTTTCTCTCCTAAGGCGGATATGCCACTAGTTGCGGTTAGGTTGATCTGTAAAAAGCCTGTCATGGGTATAGCTTTTCAGGGCTCCCTTCTTGATTGGCTGCTTTCAGCCTCCACAAATGAAGCCCCTCTCGACTAACATTGGAGGACCACTGTAAACACTGTTAACAAACACACACCACACACACTCACTCTGATTCCTCGTTCTCCCCACCACACTCTGGGTACCTCACGCCCGCCACACTCTGTTGAACTCCCAGAATGTTTCAGCGGAAAAGTTTATCAGGGCAAAATTACACCCCTCAAACTTTCACCTCACCCCTCATCCCCCTCTCTTCTCCGAGACAAGACTTCCCCTCAGACTTCCCCTTTGTCAAACCCCTCTTGAAACTATTCAGCTGATAGGCGGACACATTTTCACTTTTGTGGGAAAGGAAATCTGTTTCCTTTTTCTCTTCACTGATGGAGAAGGGATGGGAATGTGATTGATGAATGTGTGTGTGTCTTTGTAGGATCTGTGCATGTCCAAAGTCTACCCGTGGCACATATGACACCATTGCCTTCAGGCGAGAATTGAACCTTTTGACCGTATCCTTCATTCAGGATGCCGGCACTTATTGCTATAGTGTTACGTTTGATCCTATTCATTCCATATGCTCGGTCCTCTGACACATGTGGAGCAGAGAAGACGGTCTTTGATGACATGCTCCCTTGCATGACTTAATTTCCCCACATTGTACCCTTGATAAGGAGTTGATACGCACTCTCCTGGTGGGATGGATAATACTTGAATGTCCAGAGAGAGACAAAGAAAAGACAGGCACACACTCATAGTGACACATTAATACACATATGGTCAAAGAGAAGATTAGGACCGTGGCAGCAGCAGGCATGCCTGTCTTTGGGAGGCATGCTCCGACAGCAGTAATCCCTCCTTATCCACAATTGACATGGACTTCAGGGTAAAGCCCACGTCTCCTCCCTTTTTCAACTCACTGGGAGAGCTGGGAGAATGGATGCAATGGGAAATCATGTCAACCTGTTGTATCGTCTTGTGTGTCTTCCTCTGTATGTCCTCTGAATGACTGATGAGCTGCCTTAATATGGATGTCCCCCTCTGCATGTGGTTTCTGTTTGATTTGGTGGGTTCTCTCAAATGGCAACATCAGGTATTGAGAAACAAAGCCAATGCAGAAGTCTAAAAAGCTGCAGTTCCTTGAGTGTCCACTTGTGGCTGGCCCCAAAAGCCCTGAAACCCCCATTTACACCCAGGTTAAAATGCAATTTATACATCACAATTAACATGTTTACAGAGAAGTGCAAAACAAGGTTATAAGCTACATTTAATTATATTTAGGCAAAGGCTTATGTTGTGCATGCGTTTGCATAGTCAGTGGCGTGGTTGATTGGATTCACAGTTGTAGCTGTGTTCAAGGAGGCCAAATGCCAACCTCAGCTCCTTGTTGCCTGTGTCTAGGCCATGGGGTCTCAAACTTTTTTCGCTTGTGTACCACCTTTCAAAAACAATTTCAGCCAAGTACCCCATTTTATGGCTGAGAATAAATGTATGCATGTGATTTTACAGTGTCATAATAACATTGAAATGAAAGATGACACAAATTCTATTCTTTTGCAGTGCAATATTTCTCAGAAATGTGTGGTCCAAGCGGTTTTGCAAATAATATATTTTGTGAATCAATATGCTCAATTTGGAAAATAGTGCCCTATTTGATGTTGCGTTGAAATTAAAATTAAATGCTGTTGATAAAGTTGTTTTTAATCAGATTTTCTTTTAAAAAATTTTGTGATGCAACTTTACATTTTTTTTTTTTCATTTGTCACATACCCCTTGCAGTACTCCCACAGGGTAGGTGTACCCCCGGTTGAGAATCACTGGTCTAGGCTGACCAAAGGTTATGTTGAGTTAGCATTTACAATATGGCATCTGCCATTGCAACGCTTCAAAAAGCCTCTTTGGAAACAAATGGATTGCGCCACTAGGACTACATGATGTTTTAAACAGTCTATTGGTTTTCTTCAACTTCTGGCTGTCTTGTATTTTCATATTTGTGTATGGGCAACTGGATGAAGAAGCAGTTCTTGCCATGTTCCACTTCTATTCAAGCCCGTTTATCTTCATCAAAATTGCTGTATCATAGATATTTTAAATACATTACTGTAAGCACTGTGCTACCATGTTTTTGTGATCCTATTTTGCCCTACTGGTAATCCATGTGGATGTTATTTCAACACTTATTTAAAAACTCAATGATCACCTCTTTCAAGAAGCTGCTTATAACACAGTTTGGAGGCAGCGGCCATGAACACTAATCTTGTTTCCGTGCTGCATGCTATATTCTAGCTATAGCAGCATGCAATCCAATGCATTAGACCTGTAATGAGTCCTTTGTGAAGCTGGCCCAAAACTTTGTCTAGCGTAGGGATTGAAAGAGCAGCACTTGCCATGCTGATTTTCTTTTAGTGTCTCATTCCTATGAGCACATCAGAGGATACCCTAACCCCAAAGTGCTTCAAAGGAGCTGCTTGGTGGCCAGCAGGTCAGACATCAGTGCTGCTTAGCGGCTTCTGAGCAGAAATTTGAAGCAAGAAAGCATTGCTCTCAGTGACACTTAACCTGGCTGAATAAGTGTGAATTGCTAAATTCATTACGTCAAATAACACCAGGGTTAGTTTTTTATTTTGTTTTTGGGGGGGGCATTGCTCTTATGCCTCATACTTGTAAGACAAGAGTCAGGGAGTACAGCATTAGACCAAAGCACCAATGATTGTGTTGCATTGGATTGATGTTCTAGTGACACATTTCTAAATGTATTTGAGTCTTCTATCTAATTGGTCTGACAGGTTTCAATCTCTCTACTGCTCACTGTGTTTAGATAAAAGTTGAACTCTTTTTATGGTCATGTTTTAGGCTTTGGTTAATGATGAATTGCTTTAAGAATAATACAATTAATGAAATTGTTTTATAATTGTCTCCTCCAAATACACATACATGAGAAGGGCAGACTTACAAAATATTACGTCAACTTAACAACCATGAAATGGCCAATTCAGCTTGTTCTAATACTGTGGTAATTAAAGTACTTTCCATTAATTGCAGTGCTCATGCTAAATATAGCTAAAAATAACAGAAATTGTAATATTGCTCTCTTGTTCGAATGGACTTCTCCAATACTCTGTTTTTCCAGCTCAACAAGTATGTTTCACTTGTGAGTTGGTATGTGTGTGTGTGTGTGCTTTTGTGAAGGCATAGTTGTAGGTCAGCTACCATCAATTATTGATAGGAGAAGAGTAGCGCATGTGCTGGCAGAAAGTGTTGCTAAGCAAGAGCTTTATCGTGCCAAGGACATCTGCAGGAGAGACAGAGATAACAAGTGAGAAATAGAAAGATCGGGACCAAGCATAGTTGGAGAGACAGATTGGTATGACCTGTCGCTGAGTCTGGCTGCTAACAGATAGAGAGAGAAGGAGAGGGCTGAAAAAATTGACACCTGCTGAAAGAGACCGAGAAACATCCTCGGATTCAAGATCACAGGAGAAGTTGTTTTTCATTTCAGAAAAACAAGATTTTTTTAGGATGTTCATCAGAGAAATTCTTAGATATACTCACTAAAAGATAAAGAAAACAGAATCTGGGGCTAGTCAAGCTGCTTACTGCGTTTTATCTGAAGCCGTGGGTGCTAAAAAGTTCCAAAGATGATGAGCCGCCAGGCTTATTTTTACCGGGTCCCTCCTCAGGAGCTCCATCGTCGAAACCAGCTCCAGGCCGATCCGGCCAAAACCAGGGCTCTGCAGACTGTCATTGATATGAAGGTAGGACTTAAATGGGATCTGGAGTAAACAAGAGCAGGACATTTTATTATTTAAGAGCCTTGTGGGGAATAGTGTATTGTTGTTATGGATCAGTTCTTAGATTCACACATTTGGGTTTTTTTTCAGATTATAAAAAGCGAGAAAGAATGTGTTCATCAGTTCATACAAAACTTGTGTAGGTGTAATGAGAATTTGAAGAAGTCTGATGTAATGATGTTGTTTGAGCTGTGTAGTTTGCTGTTCAGTTGCAGAATGTTGCCCAACTGACTCTCAAATCAGCTTTATACCTTCCAATCTTAAATTATTGATGAGCTGCCGTAAGGTGAACAGCAGTTTCAGATCAGGACAGCCCGAACATGCAGACACAAATACACACACAAACACTCCCGTCTTGTTGTTGACGCATGTCTCAGTGGCGGGCCTTGCCCAAGTTATGGCCATTATTGGCCCATGCAGAGTTGAGCACTTATTCAATTTGTTTCAAATGTCACATATGGAAGCTTTCACTCTCATCTCAGCCCTTTGAAGTCTTTGGAGCTGTGAAAAATGCAGTTGACTCCACATGTGTGCGCCTGCTCACCCACCCACGCACACACATTTAATGTTCATTCAGCAAACGCTTGTTCTAAAAGTGGCTTCTTTACAGCAAAACCACAGTTATTTTTCACACATACTTTGTGATTTGTCTGCCTATTAACAAACTGCACATGTGCTAGCCAAAAGCGCCTCCAGTGTTTTTAAATGCACGACAGAGGCTTAATTAAATTTGACTATTAGTTAGAAAAGGCAAACAGTTTTTGTCCAGAGGGATTAAACATATGTTACAGTCTCTGTGTGACTTTGTTGATACCTGTTTTATGTTAGGGTGTATTCAAATGCAACTGTATGAAAACTGTATCTTCTTCCTAAAAATATTTACCATCCAGTGTCTGCTTTGTCTTGATTTTTTCTTGCCTAAGTGGCGTATATTTCTGTTTTGTGGTTGCAGAACACCAGCCCCCCTTTCTGTTTTGATCCTGATGTTATCTGGCAGGTACAGTAATGAGTAGTCAAGCCTTCATTCTTCTGTTAACTCAACAGTAGTTACAGATGTATGTTTTCTTCTATCCTTACCTCATATTATTTTGGGTTGGAATGCAGCACCAGCATGAACAGAAGTTTATGTTTCAGGGCTTTTGTGGCCCAAACTCATTTCTACTATAGGAATGTTGTTTTTCACTAACTCTCAGTGTTTTCTTTGGGTTTGCCTTGTTTCTCTTCCTTTGGGTGTTGTTCTTTTCTCTCTGTGCTCTGAAGAGAAACAGAAATCAGTTGTTAAAGATATAATATTGCTTATAAAAAGAAGTTAATAAGAGGAAATGGAAATGACTAAATGGCAAAGGCAGTGTCAGGGCTTTTCTTTTCTGTGTGTGCATGTGATTTGTGTAAGGTGAAAGGATCCCTTAGATGTCTAAATTCTCCACCTTGACTTGTGGATATTTGGATATCTGGGTATTGATTGATGTGTGTGTGTGTGTGTGTGTGTGTGTGTGTGTGTGTGTGTGTGTTAAGAATAGTATGCAACACCTTTTGCAATGCAGGACGAAAGTCAGTGGAGGTAATAGAGGTCAGATGCTTACATGATGCCTGTGGTTTAAGTTGATGGCATCATACAATCTGCTTCCATTTATTCAATTACCTTTCTCTTCTCTTCCAAGGTTGAGCTTTTAACGTATGTCTGAATCTATGCATCTAAACAACCTCAGGACCAGTCCATGACAGCTCCTTCCATTCCCTCATAGATAGTACCGAGGCTTGGCTGCACACAACTGCCAACACCCTAAAAGCTTATCTTTGTTCTACTCTAAATTTTATTCTGCATTAATATTCTAGGGTAATTATCACGATGGAGGATGTTTGAAATTTGAAATTAACATGTAAAAATGCTGACTCTTACTTTTCACACTTTACACCCTTACAACACAGCCCTTATTAATACCAGAGCCTTATTTCTAAAGTCAGGTCTTTGCTGACTCTTTGCCTGCCTACTGTTGCTGGTGCAGGACACCAAGATCTCTTCCCTGGAGAGGAACATCAGAGACTTAGAGGATGAGGTCCAGATGTTAAAGACCAGCGGCCTGCTGCACCCTGATGACAGGCAGGAAGAGCTCAAGCAGGTGGAGGTCTACAAGAGCCATTCCAAATTCATGAAGACTAAGGTAGACTGTCTCTGCATGCCGAGACAACTCTTAACTGCATGACCTGAGCGATGTATGTTTGTCTTAAAGCATCAACTGCAGCTGCATGAGAACCTGTAATGTGGATGTATCCGATGCATGCTCAAGGAGAACCAAGCACACGTGTGGAAAGATTGTAATCTGAGACTGCATGCTTAAGTATGTTGTGTCTTTTGCGTTCGTTGAGTAACTCCAAGCTTTTTTTGCTTCTTCCTTAATTCACACTTACCACTTGTATACTTTACCTACATTGCCTGTGTTATTACCAACCAATCTGTGATGATTGATTGTTCTGAGGAAACAAACCCAAGCCCTATCAGCTTACAGTGTACCATGTACTCGCTGTCTTGCTTTCAGCTGATAGGGACACCTTCAGAAAGACCTGATTACTTTAAAAGTTCTCTGACCCAACCTGTATACTGGGGCTGAACAATATATTATTCAAGCATTGCAATCATCACATATGCATGTGCATTAGTCCCATTGCAAGATGTGGGATACTTAGATAAATTAATAACTGAGGTGTTTTTTGGTTTTTTTTTTGTGCTGGCAGCGTCCACAACTTTAATTTAAGAGCGCTTCTCACCAGCGTTTACTGATGTTACGGTTAAATTCCACCAGATCCGATCCGTCACGGCACCGGATTTGATAGGTTCCTATTCTAGTCAATGTGTTAGCTCCCACTGGATCTGCTCCGTTGCGTTCCGGCTGCGTTTCTGATCCGGCAGGTCGGAATTCAATGGATGAGATACGCAAGACTTCTATTTTTGCCGGATGATGGAGCACGGCGCATCAAACTCAACAGAGCAGATGGAGCGGGACAGGAGGTCAGGCACCAAAACAAAATTAAAACATCCGGTTGATTTTCAGAGTAAAACACTCTGTGTTATCGTTAGATCATTTTTAACTTAACTATGACAACATAATGTCATTTGGAGCGGTGGCAGGCCTGGAGTCATCAAGTCAGAGGTTTTCAGAGGCTGATTAACACAGCATGGATGAGGAGAGGAGGAGGAGAATCATTGATTCAGTGACACATGACTCCAGCTGTCCAGTGGTCCTGCGCCGCGCTGCGTTCGAAAAACACAACCGGTGGGTGTTGACGGACGAGAGAGCACGGAGCCGAACAGCAGTGGATCAGAGACCAATCTGGTGGAAGTCCTGTGTTACATTTCGGCTTCCCTTAACAGTGACTGTTAAGTGCTCTGTATGCTTTATATTTGCTTTCATTTAACGGCATTTTAACAAGATACTGTAACAACTATTGATAGAAATCGCATCATAGCATTAGCAGCACCTCTAAACTCGGAAATTGTACCTCAAAGAGACAAGTGTGATAACTTCTTCTCCTCTGTACGGGCTTTTGCCATTGTTGTTGACGAACTTGATTTCCCCTTGATTGCCCCTTCTTGCTTCTGATTGGCTCGTGATCAAAACGTGACATTGATGAGCGCTGCAGTGTTCCAAAAGTTGAACTGTTTTCAACTGAGAGGGCTGAGAGGGCTGCCACAAAAATCAGCTGACTCTGAGAACTTTGGGATGAGAGGCGTTGCCAGCGCAATAGACGGTATTAGTGGAATCTTGCGAGTGCTTTTTTTTATTGCTTTTTTATTCAAAAGCAAAAACTGACAAGGTCCCATCTTCCGGGACTTGTAACATCACCTGTCACCTGCTTGTAAATATGCACACTACACTTCCATCGCACATATTGTTTCTTAAAAGCAGGCATTCAGTTAGACTACTTAGAGCAGCTTTGGGTGAGTGTGTTAATGTTATCTGTGGCACCACATCCCAGTGCTTGTAAATGCACTGTATACAGTGCTCATAGTGTTCACAGAGCAGAAGTACAGCTAAGTGTTTCAGTTAATGGCTACACCAGGAGTGCTGTGTGGTGTAGAGTTGAGTGAAAACGTTCATCTGATTGCGGGATAGATCATGCAGCTCAGATATAAAAATAATGGCATAGCCTATAATTGTGTTTCTGTACATGAACAACATGCTATATTTGTTTTGTGTTTTTTTTTTGTGTTTGTAAAATATAACAGTATATATAGTCATTTTCCTTGGGGACGCAGCAGTTCCCTGGCTAACCTAAAAGCACTGGAGTAAGCACATGAACATACTGTATGTACATGAGCCGTGTTAAAAAAAAAAGTTAGTTTCAGGTTTCTAGCTGAGTGAGCTTGATGTCTGAGTCCCATGAGAGGCACTCCATGTGAAAATATTTCTCTTTGGTTCATTGATGCTGCTCCTTGTAGGGCCCACTCGTCATTACATTGGGAAAAATTCCTGCTGTGATCATAAAAGAGAAGTTTTTGAATGGAGACCGGACAGATAAATGTGGGCTCACAACGACAGAGGAAATAGCTCTCTCCTCACCCGTGCTGACCTGGGATGATATACATCACAGTGGTCGGCCCGTCTCTCTCTCTCTCTCTCTCTCTCTCTCTCTCTCTCTCTCTCTCTCTCTCTCTCTCTCTCTCTCTCTCTCTTTCTCTTTCTCTTTCTCTTACTCCTGTCTCATCTTTCTGCTGAGCACAGAAAGACACAACGCACATGGCTATGCACAGGCACACAGATCTATTCTATATCCTTGAAGTGTTTGGGGTCCTCGTCTCTCAGCACTGGTGGTGACTGGTGTTGAGGTGAGACAGCGATAAGAGAAACCGGTGAGGACAGCATCCCTGTCCCCTCTGGGCTTTGATAAACTAGTAGGACAAGAACATTACAGTTCAAGCGGACTTTCACCAAGTATAACCTCCTCCTTTCCCCACAGTCTGTGTGGTGGAGGAGTTCACAGCCAGCTAGGAATTAGTCTAGGTTTCCTTGTGCAATTCCCCAGCTGGCTGTGTGCTGTAGTTTAGTGGCTTGTTCTTTTATTGTCTTTTTGTCTTTGTAGGAGCAGGCCTTGTCACCATGTGTACCTTCCATCAGAACAGCTCCCACCTTCCTCCTTCCCACTCAACAGCCCTGGATCACAGAACAAGCAGAAGTACCCCTCTCATTAGTTTCTCTTTTTTCTTATTACTTAATTAATTCCACCCAGTATTCTATAAACACCTTCTTCCACATTTTACCTAAGGTGCTATATTACATACTCCTATAGCTCCTTTTCCCCCTTTACCTTACCATTTCTAGTTCTCTTTTTCACCCTGTCTTGATACACATACTTAAGTTTGTGACCAGAATAGCTAGCTCAGTGATTGTTTCAATGTGGCTAATCTATTAAATTACCTTCTATCGGTTATTCAGTAGGAGTTGGATGGTCTGGTGTTTTCTTTTTGGAGAAAGAAGGGGGCTAAAGGGTGAGAAGCTTAAGAAATTTGAAGCCGGCTTCACCAACAAGGTATTTGGCTTCTTGCAAAGTTGCTTCATCTGATTAAACAAAGTATGGAAAGCAATTTGTAGGTCGAGTCTGGGATTGGCACAGCTGAGTCTCTTTCACACTGTGAGGCAATACAGCAACTTTTTAAAGCATTGTTGGCAATGAAACCAAGAAATCAGAAGTCAGTACCAAGTCACTGGTCTCAACAAAAACACTTTTTTTACCATCCGTTTTATCATTTTTTCAGTCTTCCTTTCATTTGCTTTCCTTTCCTCTGCTTTTCCACAAGTAAGGGCTGATTGGTCAAGCTACCCCCCCCCCTGCAATGAACCAAACCCTGCTCACACAATTAGGGAAATCTCACTTCCAATCAGCTGTGTGCATTGTTGGCACCAGTAGACAGATGACAATCTTCTGCTCACAGCTAGCCTCAGCACAAAACCTGCCCTGTGCTAGTGCACTTGATTTCCGTTGCGGTTTTCTGTCCTGCTCTGTTTGTCCTTCCATAAAACAGTCTGTAATCTGTCAGATATATGAGTGGAATGCTTCATCCCACAATGCTGTGTGCCTGCATGTCATTTTCACCATCTGGCTATTTGGCTTGACGTTTCCAACGAGCAAGACAGTTGGCCTGAGTTTCCCCTGAGAATGCAGGGCTGGGTGTTAATTCAAGTAATTGTAATGTATCATCTCTTCAAACAGAGGGATGTGACACAATTGGCATTTTTAGAGAGTATGAAAAATAGTAGAATTTTCCTTTTTAAAATGTGGCATTTTTACAAAATCACTGCATCTTGGCAGAATAAAAAGTTCAACTTTCTACTATGTGATTTGGAAAGATTAGATTGATATCAGGCTTCTAATTGTATCCACATTTCCCTCTCCTTCATTAAAAAGCATGTTTAAACAACTTGTTTGATTGTAAAGAATGTGCATTTTTGAAACACTTCTGATAATTCTTAATAAGGAGAACAAAGTGTGTTAAAATCTGGTTTATTTAGTCATATGCAACAGTATTACAAACATTGCTTTTGTGGGAGGTGTGTATCTCATGATTTGCTTGAGAAAGATATTAAATCATTCTTGCTTTGAACAGCAAGTAATCAGTTTGCTCAATCGTGACTAAAAGGTTTTCTCAACAAATGCGTGCTTGTGTTCCTGTGATTGTCAGATAGAGCAGCTGAAGCAGGAGCAGAACCGGAAGGAGACAGAGATGCAGGCCCTGCAGACCAAACTGGAAACCCTGACCAATCAGAACTCGGACTGCAAGCAACACATTGAGGTGCTTAAGGAGTCGCTCAGTGCCAAGGAGCAACGCGCCAATACGCTGCAGACAGAGGTCAGTGCACACAGATATATACACAAATCCACAGATGTACAAACACACACACATTCACCCATACAGATGCAAACACTTACTGTGATGCACTGAGCCACCCCGGCTTCCTGGAAACCACTTGTGAAGATACACACAGATTCAGATGGATGTGACCGCCTGGCAGTGAAGACGTCTGTAGATCAACACTAGGAAGGGTTATAATATGTGACGCCTGTTTTTAGCTTCTTGTGGTCTGACAGGGATTAAGAAGTTATTCTATTTTAGTGTAAAAGTTCCCTGTTATCCCTGTTATTTTGGCTTGTACTCCTTAGCTGTCTTGCTTGTGAATTCATTAAAAACAGTAAGTTCTTGTAGTCTGGGGACAACCTAGATATGCTACCACGTTTCCACTGATGAGTGTTGTCAATTGGAAAACAGCACTTAGGATCATTTACATGCAAAGATATTTATGCGATGGCAGAGGTCATCACAACCACCCAAGTCCAATCACTTCTGTAAACTTGAGACAGAAACTGTGCAGCAGCAAACAATCCTGTCTTTCTCTACCTTTTTTTTTTTTCCTCTTTGTGATGAGGTAGGTGGAAAAAATGTCCATGTGTGTGGCTTCTTTGGTCCACCAGTGGGTTTGCGTGTGTGGGCGGGTCAGTCTTGCAGAAGGCAGGAGAAAGCTGGCAGCTCTTTCCTTCTACATCTTTGAAGTTTCTCCACTCCATGGTTCTAATGATTTTATCACTGCTCTTGGGGATGTAGGCGGGTTGTGTGCAGAGAGATGGAGGTGTGTATTTGTGTTTGTGTGTGTGTGTGTGTGTGTGTGTGTGTGTGTGGTGGAGGGAGGTGGGGGGGCCTTATTTAGTATTTCTCTCCATCACTCTCAAGACTTGGAACCGATACTTTAGATCTCTTTGTGTAAGGCAGTTGAGAGCAGCCTGCTAACTATGTCCACTCATCATTACAGGAAGCAATTTGGGACAAAATTAGGCTTAATTGTACATACATGTGCAAGGAATTTTGGCCCTCGCAGTTGGCTGAATACATCATACTTAAAGGAATTGGTTTTCAGTGGGTGTTTTTTTTTAGTGTAGTTGTTTCTGTTTGTTTGTCTGACTGGAATGACGTGTAAAGAAATATGTACGTATATGTGGTTGTTTGCCCTTTCTCCATAGGTGTAATGTTATGGCTAGACCAGGAGACATGTTATTCCCAATAATTCATTATATGTGCCCCCTTTAACTTCATCATGCTGTGGCTGCAAACCTAAAATACAGAGAAGGGGAGACTCTTGCAAAGCATGTCTGGGGCAAACTTTTAGCAGAAGAAATTAAAGAAACACCATCACCATTGGAGGCTTTCTATTTATCAATATTAAATTTTTTGCTAACAGTTGAATCCCCTTCCATTGAGTTAGTAATGCAGACGACAGGTGTTCCATTAAAAAATTATGACATTTCTGAAAATCACATAAATTAATTTATAACTTTCAAAGAAATCATCAAAATCTTGAATCATCCCAACATTGAACCACATCCATGCAACCAAATTAACAAATATAATATAATATAATATAATATAATATAATATAATATAAGATAAGATAAGATAAGATAAGATAATATAAGATAAGATAATACTTTTGACTATTGATCCTGGGGGGAAATTTGGTTGTTGAAGCAACACAGACATATGGAGGAATGCCTTCTCGCCCAGGTCGTTATTGCAAATGAGAATTGGTTCTCAATTAACTCACATGGTTAAATAAAGGTTAAATAAAAAATAAAACATAGTAGCAAGAGTAGTACAAAAAAAATGGAGCACAAATTGAAGAGTCAATCTAAATAAGGTAAAAATAAAAATAAGAATAGATAAATTTAAAAAAAGAATACCAATTTAAAGGTATAAACACATGTTTCACATGGTGTAAATAGTTGTAATTACAGGGAGTAAGCAAATGTTATTCAGTAGTTACAGGTTGGCGTGGTTTGGTTATGACCATAGACTGTATAAATAATGGATGTAGTATCAGTGATGTCACCCATCTGTTCCTGAGTGCTGTTCTGAAGCCAATCGACGGCGGCAGCCATATTGGAAATGCGGAACACTACTAGGCATAGTGTGACGTAAAGAGGCGGAGTTTGAGCCTCCTAGCCAACAGTTAAGTCTTCCCATCCGGGAGTCAAGTCAGTCATGTCCTTATTTAGGCAAAAACTTTTAATCTTAATATCTTCTGAACCGTTGCGTTAGAAAAAAATTCACCCCCCCCGTACAGTGTGTGTCGATAGAGAGATTAGCTACATAGAGCCAAGCCGTTTTTTGAACCAGGCTGCAAACATGTTTATTAATGCTGCAAATATCGTCTTTTTTGAATTGGGCTCTATGTGGTTTTTCTGGTGTTTCTGCAGCCAGCCTCAAGCGGATTCTCGATGAATTGCAGTTTATAACACTTTATAATAGTTGCATGCATCATGCACATAATGACTTATACACTGAAAATTACAACTGAGGCTATTATAATCCTCTTTTAATACATTGCTAGGATCAAGACATTAATTCCTGTACCCAAGAGGTTTGTATTATAGGTTATCCATTATGCACATAAAGATTATAAAATGAAAACATTGTTCATTTTCAGACTATGACCTGTGTCTGATCCTGTCAATATGACTCAGATATATCCATTATTATAATTCTATGACAGTGTGTGCATGACAAGGGGATGATATTAGGCAACTAGTATAATGCCATCACTGAGCGCATCAGTGCTGGATAGCCTGTCTTCTTCTCCTCTCTGCAGTGGGCTGTAATCAGATCTAGCAGTCTAGATTACCGCAAACACACACGGACACACACGGTCTCACACACACACACTAAAACATGGATGCTGTCAGGCTCTCATCTCCGGTCTTGATTATTTTTTATCTTCTCTTCTATTGAAGTGGCATTTTCCCTCTCTTAGAAAAGGCTCCAGTTTCCAGGACTAAGTGGGCAAACCAGAGATACTGAGTGCGCTTGAGGCCAGCTATGCCACTGTATTCCTTTAGTCACTGTCATACATTTGGCAAGTAAAGCAGAGCCATTCCCGTATAACCTCTCCTCTCAACTCATTCCTTCGACGTGTATTATTATTTCCCAGCCCTTTAAAAGACGGATCCCCATTCTTTCTTTTTGTTACCATAAAGAACGCTCAACCATCTTTCTTCTGAGTGTGTTCCAGGTGGAACCCATCATAAATGACAGTGTTCAGTATGGTAGTCCGCTCCCACAGAGTCGGTCTCTTGAGCAGCTTCATCTAACAGACACTTCACATAAGGACGGGACTAAGAGGGGCTGAACAGAGCAGGCACTGTGATCAGGGCGAATGAGAAAATGGAAGTGTATTTATTTGTCAGTCAAAGTTAAGGACAGCTTCCAAATGGGCTTGATTGAATCTGTCTTCAGATATCCTGGAAAATAATGAGCATACGCTTGTGTGTGAGCATTGTGAGTCTGTTGCTGCCCACGTCTGCGGAAACTTAACCCTTTAATACAGTTTGTGTATGTGTCTTTCCTGCCCCGATCAGAACAATGCAGGGCTGTAACTATACTCCAGCGTATCAAGTAACCTATCAGAGACCTTCCTGCATATTTAATCAGCCAGCAGCAAAGAAACAGGCCACATCCCTACACGAAAGAAGCTTGCAGGCATGTGCTTTGACTGTGTTAAGTTTTTGAATATTAACATTGTTCAAAAAACCTGATCCGGCCGTTATTGTGAGCCTGTATATTTGCAGGCTCAACAGTTTGTCTCTGCGATGATATGTTTATAGGGATGTAAGAGTTTTTTGTGAGAAGGTTTCAAATCAGTATGTGAAAGGGAAAATTCAAATCAATGGGGTGAAAACTAAATTGCAATAACCTTTTTGAACAGCAGAGGCTGCTGTCTGCCTTTGGCTTTCCTTTGATGTCATTAAAATTTTTGTATGAATGTTCCAACATTTAAAGAGCCTAAATAATAAATAAGCTCACAAATAGATTCATTGTTTTTTTTACTTTAGGTTGTTCTTTCAGCTGTTTCATTTACTTCCATAATTTTACGTTCTATCGGAAGTAGCATTGAGTAGCAATTTTATGGCAATGCCTTCTCTAAAGCTAGCTCATCGCCTCAGTTATTCATACCCTCAAAAATGGAAAACCAATAATATGGTGAACCCAGCATCATGACTGTATTGCATTGCACGCATCATTTCGTATCGAATCGTTTCATTTTGAGTGTATCAGATCATATATCGTATTGTTTCATGTCATAGCATATCATATTTTTGCATAGCGTATCATATTGTAGCTTATTGTATCATATCCTAGCATTGCTCAACGTATTGTAGCTTATTGTACAGTATCTTCGTATAGCGTACCGCATTGTAGTGTAATGTATCGTATTGTATCCTATCAAATCATATTGTAACCCATTAAATCATATTGTATTGTATCGTAGCATATTGTATAGTATTGTACTTTTTACGTATCGTATGGTATCATACCGTATCGTATCGTACCGTATCGTATTTTATCGTATCTTATTGTATCTTATCGTACTGTATCGTATCGTACCGTGTCGTATCGTACCGTATCATATCTTATCGTACCGTATCTAGAGTACTGTATCGTATTGTATTTTATCGTACTGTATCGTACCGTATCTTATCGTACTGTATCGTATCGTACCGCATCATACCGTACCGTACCGTATCATATGGTACCGTATCGTATCGTACCGCGTCGTACCGTATCATATGGTACCGTATCGTATCGTACCGCGTCGTACTGTACCGTGCCGTATCATATGGTAACGTATCGCATCGTACCGTGTTGTACCGTACCGTATCGTATGGTACCGTATCTTATTGCATCGTATCGTATCGTACCGTGTCTTATCGTATCATACCGTATCATATTGTATCATATCGTATCGTATCGTAGAAATGCAAATGTGCCCACAGAGGTACATTTTTTGTTTATGGACAAAACAGACTATTTGTTGGAGTGAATTCTGAACAGATTTTTTGTTCTGGGTCAAGATAAAACTTTTAAAATGTATTGACTCAAGTTCATAATTATATTGAATGGAGACATTTGATGATATATGAGAGATGATAGATTACAATTAGTTAAAAAAAATGCAACAAATAAAATATAGCTCAATGATATATATATATATATATATGTATTTTAATTATGTATTTTGGCTTATTGCACTTCAATAACAAATTTAATTTAAACGAGGCGCTGTAAAAATGTAGCCTTGGCAGGTTATTTCCCCTGTTATGCCTATGTATATATCACTTGGCACTCTCTGTGTGACCTGTTATTACTGTCTGCTCCTCTCTCCAGTGTATATCTCTACATTCTGGAGAGTCACATAATATGATTAATTAACTGCAATCTTTTGATGCAACAAATCATGATGTGTTTAATGTCTTTGGCAGATATGAGTATGGCTTTTGATTTTGATAAACACATTCATCACTCTAGGTGAGCACTCTGCAGGTGGCCACTTGAGCACATAGGGGAAATCCAGACCTGAAAAAGGTTTGAGGTGATGATGTCAAAGTCTCATTAATAACCCAGAAGTAAAACATTTGATATTTTGGTCCTTGTTAAATGCCAACACAAGTGTTGGTAGCAGCACGTCTTTAATGCACACTTTGAGATGTGGCAACATGTCTGTGTTTACAGTGAATGCTCTGTGGTATTTCAGCTTGACTTTTTCAGATCTGGCTTCAAATATCTCATGTTCTCTTTCATCACCAGTGTTCGCTGCAAGCCTGCTGGAGGACCTCCGCTGAGTTTTGATTTTGAGGTTGAGGTGTAATGACTTGAAGAAGATATAAATGACTCAAGAAGGACTTGCTAACATCAACCATTATGACAGTGATGGATAGGGAAAACAAGATAATAAAAAAAGAGGGTCTGGAGCAGGAGAAGGAAACAGTCAAGGGTGGATGGAATGACAGGAGGAAGTAAGAAGTGAGAGAATGGAGTGGTTTGATGGATGTATAGAACTGTGGGCTTTTGTCAGTGAGTGATGTGATGGTATGGTGTGCTGTGGTCCCTGTTGGACTAGCTTTGTTGATCTTTCCTTGTTCTTTTCTGATTAATGGTTCATATTGGTAGTGAGGCAGAGCAAAGATGTGGTCTCAACCTGGTTACTCTCCTCCCTAATCTCTTGCTGTGTTCTCACTCTCTGCCTCATTCTCTTTTACTTCCTTCTTCCATATTTTCCCTTCTGTCTTACTCTCTGCCTCTTCTTTCTTCTCTCCCCTATTTTTCCCCATTCCTCTACTTGTCTGTCCATTCTTACTCTAAATGAAAAAGCTGAGAACTCGGGGAACACACCAAAGCTTAACTATGAATCGTTTTGTTTTAAAAATGGGAAAACATTCCTCGTCATAGGCTGTCCAGTATTTAATAACTTCACATTGAAACCCTTTCCTTGTAATAATGAGTCCAAACCAGTACAGACCAGTTGTGATATGACCTCATCTGAACTGACCATGGTCACCACTATCAGACCTTACAGCTTGCTCATTGGTTCCCGGGACGGTGCGGTTTGGGATGCTGTGTGAGTAGCGAGGCGTTTGGGCCCCCCAGAACAAACATGGCATGGTCCAAAATAAAGCCCCCGCGAGTTCTTCAGAGGCCATGTGGAAAAACCATAAAGTGGAGTTATAGGGGTCAGAATGGGGATGAGATATATAATGGTTTACACAGGAGACAAGGTAAATATGTGTATACAAGTGAAACACACGTACATTAATGTTGTTGTGCACATATTCATGCTGTCTGTGTTGCTTCAGAATATATAACTCTCATTCGTGTGTTGTGATTCGTTCTGCATGATGGTCTTTGGGAAATATGTGTGTTGAGATTTCATGCATCCATTATTTTTCTATTTTTGCGCATTTTGAAATTAAACACACACAAAAGCAACGAGGGCTTTGCTTGGTCTGCTGTCAGTCAGCAGCTGGTTAACCAGTCCGCAGTGAGGTGCTGATAGGAAAAAGCCAGAAACAATACTCTCCTTTCTTTTTCTCCCGACCTTCTCCCTCCTCAGGGTCAGACTGCTTTGCTCCGAACCACTTGACCGCTAATTTCATGTGCATATAGAGTGGACACGTACACACGCATACGGAAAAACTCTCATAGAAAACAAGCAACAAAAATAAAGTCGAAAATGTTTCAATCCCACTGACTGAAAGATTAATCTTAGTAAATTCCTGGAGTGGATCAGAACATGCAGAAATGCAATAAGAACCTGACATTTTCTTTTTTCTGTCCTCTCCGTCTTTTTTATGGAACAGTAAAGCCCCCTCATTTTTTCTACTGTTGACCACATTTATTTGAAATGCAGCAACGTCTATGAAGCCCTGCCTTTCAGCTTTTATTGGGTTGTTAGTGGACAGCGCCTTTTCAGCCTAGGGAGTCACATAAAAGGGGATACAATGGAGCTCAGTGGATGAAAACTGCTATGACACACTAGTCTTTGCAGTTATCTATGCAACAGGCTTCTTCTTTGGACAGAAAGTTAAACTGGGTTGGGTGTGTGGTGTTCTTAATCTAAGAGGAGCTGCCGTCAGAAGGTCACACAAATACAGTCAAGCTATACACACAGAGATGCATTGAGGACACTTTTATAAATGTTGGTTGCAAATGTGGGTTTCTCCTGTTCTTCTTATGTTATCTCTAATATGTGGTCGTAATGTTAATACAACATGTTGGGGAAGTCTCTCAATTGGAACGTTCAATAAGTGGTTCAATCCAAGCTCCTGTGGTCCACATGACAAAGGCAAGACACTGCCCCCTAAAATTGCTCCGGGTGGCATAACGAGTGATGGAAATGTGACATTTTGTGAAAGTGGTTTGATTGGTCAGAAAGCACTCTGTAGGTACAGTCTATTGACCATTTACTACAAAATGTAATATATATCTTTAAGGGAGAAAGCAAAGAGCTCTGTAAGACTTCATTGTAGCTGTCATGACTAGGGATGCAGCAGTTGCCTGGTTTCACTATTGATGCTTTAAAATCGGCTTTATCTCATCGAAAAGCTCCACAACACTGAGTGTTTCAATCTCGTCAATCTCAAAAAGGGGTCGGTGCATTTTGTTCGATGCAACCTGCCCAGAATACACTAATTTAAGGTGACGTGCTTATATGATCCAGAGACATGGAGGCTTTGTAAGGGATAATGTATGGTTAATAGGTAGTTATGGGAAATATAATCCTGACAGGGTTAGACACGACAAGATTAATCCTTATCTGCCTGCTGCGGTTAACCTAACGTGAAACTGTCCTCATTCAGCTCTCCTTCTTCTCTGAGCTCTGAAGTTCACACACCTTTAAAAATAGATGAGGTAAATGTCACAACTTTGAACCCTGTTGCTATCATCACCACCGCTCATGGTTTAAGTTTCTGTGTAGCGACCATTAACATAAAGTTGCACTCACCTGCCTTGCTATGGTGCTAACAAGCAGAAACAAAATGTGCAGGAACCTTTTTCCTCGGATTGATTTGACATGATGTGTGATCAGTTTGCCTCTGGTGTTGCTCCTGTTAAGGAAAGTTAATCACCATTGTCAAGGGGTTGTTGAGAGGTTTTGACCAATCAGAATCAAGCATCTTACACAACTGGAAGATTAGTAAGAAAGCCGGGTAATTAGCTACATTAACTTAAGTATGGCAAAGGGAACAAGCAAAGTTTGGTATCCACCAAACAAAGGAGTGAAGTTGGGAATGTGGGAGCGTTTCAAGTACACCAAGGTTTTATTCAAGATGGCAGATCTCCTATCTGCAAAACTTGTCCAGATTAAGATAATACATAACATCTAAATGATGTTACGATATTGACAAGTTACTTAATGAAACCCTGAGTTAGTAGGGCTTTAAGTAGTAAAGGAGCAATATTTCACAGTTACCGGGGCTATGGTTGAATTATTATTGACTTAACAATAGGGTCAGGCAACGAGTGATGACTTTAAATCAATTCAAATGAACATGTTAGTAGACAATCCCTTCAAAGTAGTTTATTGCTTTAATTTAAAACCAGACGATGTGTTTGGAAAAAGCTGCACATTAAGGACAAGAAACTGATTCACATGTTGACTGAGCACAAATCAGGATGACACCAGACATCTACTGTACGCTGCACACCACATGTTTGCCATAGTGACTGCTCAGTGTGGTTTGACAGGAAATGGATTCCCTGGAAACAGGATGTAGCAACTGGCGTGCGGTGCTGGAAATGATCAGGAAAAATAATCAAAGAAGGAGCAAGTGTTAATGAGGGGGAACGCCTGTAGCGTCTCTTCCTTTATATGTGCATACGTGTGTGTGTGTGTGTGTGTGTGTGTGTGTGTGTGTGTGTGTGTGTGTGTGTGTGTGTGTGTGTGTGTGTGTGTGTGTGTGTGTGTGTGTGTGTGTGTGTGTGTGTGTGTGTGTGTGTCCATCTCTGCCTGAGGAGGTAATGATGATGGATGGAGGGGTAGGGAGAGATTGAGGCAGCTGTGCACAGTGAGGGTTAGTTTGATGGTGTCAGGGTGAGTCCCCTGCACTTTCTGTCTCATATATCCATCCTCTGGTACAATACCAAAAGCATGGCATGATTGACTTTCATGCTTTGGCAGAAAACACTCATTCACTGCATCCACAAAGATCCTTTTGTTGGAGAATCCTGGGAGTTCTTTGCGAGTCCTTGTCTTTTTTTTTTTTTTTTTTTTTTACATCTGTTCTTTCCCATGTTCCCCTTGTAGCCTGTGGGCAGACAGCTGTGTTGCTGCGGTTCCATCCGCAGATGTCGGAGTCTACAATGGGACTTTGCCCCCATCTCCACCTTGCAGTCCCTGCTGTGAGGCGGTTTACATCCGCTTATTATCCGAGTCGAGCCTAAGGTGATCCGACCATTATGTGATTCTTGATCAGAGCTCTGACTGTTTCGTTTTCCCTTTGATGACACACACCTCAAATGACAACCAGCCCAAGACCCGGGACAGGGGGGACGTCCCTCATTTCCGTACAGATCAGCCGTGGTGTCGTCATGTCTGATGTGGCTCAGGTGCAGGTGGTGAAATCTACTTATTTGTCTACTGCTTGTACAGACAGTGTCATAGTTTCACTCTGTATTGCTTCATTCTTCCGTTTGACACAGCAGCTTCCCCCCTTCCCCTTCCACCTGTGCACACATACTGCTAACACCCAGCATGCACTCAAAGGAAGAAAAAAAACCCTGCTGTCTTCAGGCTGTCTCACCTCACAAACCCTTACATTGCCCTTCTGACATCCAGTGGAAGTTTCTATTGCCTCATCAGGAAACTGTGGATCATTTAATTTTTCTCACATCTGCATGAGTCAAAGAAACACATTATCAGTTGCCTATACACCATATGTGTGAGGCAGCACAGTGTAAATACTGTAAGCATATGAATTCAATAAAATGGAGCGGCCATTTTTTTTTAACTCACCTTTAATAATTCAGACATCCTCCTGCATATATGGGAGAGTTTCAGTTTCTCTTTGATGCATGTAATTATATGAAAAGAGATATTTGAATGATCATCGTTGATATGTGAGAATCTCTGGTGGTCTAGCGTCATCTTGCAATCAAATAGTACTACACCGTAGAGTGATAAAATTCAGACCTGGCTCCATTAATGGAAAGACAAACATAAATTAGTTGAATATTATTTCATAGATTTAGATGATTCATTTCACAGCCCAGACCCTCGAATAAATTAAGTCTAATGGCTGCCTTTTGCTCTATTTATACAGGCTGGCTGGACGACATACAGCCAGAGAAGGGAAAAGCTCACACAGCTGTGTGTTGTGCACAGCAACATGCACTCAAACAGACCCACTCTTGGGGTTTCACAAGTTTTATGACGGTTTTGTCGGCTGAAGTGACATCCAAACTTCCCTTTGAACAAAACACAAAGAGAATCAGTGAAGTTGTCTGTGTTTGTGTCAATGTGTGAAGAAATCATGACAGGAATGTGTCTCTCCTCGAACTGTGACTCAACTCCCAGCTGGATGAGTGAGAGTTCAACTGTTAATGTGTGAGTATGCAAGTGTTTCAGTTAGGCCTTTACTGTGGTCTCCCAATCATTTCTGGTTCTGCTGTTTGACTGTGGTCTTCTCATATAGTCCCTGTGTTGTTTATTGCGGCCCAGAGCCGACGCTGGGCCTGATACCTTTGCAGGTCTGCCTGCCAGAAAAACTTTTATGATGAAATGTGAGGCAGGAAAAAGGGAGGTGAGGACAAACAGAGGAGCTGTTTTCTTTAAGCCTCTGTTTAACTTTGCTAACCAGTGTCCAGAATCCACATTTGGCTGTCATTGCAAGCAAAGGAGAGGAAATCAAGGAGAATGAGTGTGTGTGTTGCATGCATGTGTACACATGTGCACGTAGAAATCTGCTGCATGCAGTCTTAAGATTACTTATTTTTATTGTGACTGTATTTGTTGAGAGGAATTCCAAAGAATTATTAGTTTTGCAACCACAGAAACTTGAAAACATGTCAAGGTCATTTTTTAAAATCATATGGTGTTGAGTGACGAGCTGGAAAGCTTAAGTGGAGTCAGGGGGGATGATTTGGTGATAAAAATGTGTTTGTAATTCACCTAATCAAAGGAACTCCTCGGTGCAACTCAGATGTCCCCTCTGGATTTGAGCTGGGCTGGACTGAACGTTACTGGGCCCCTCTATTTCTTTCCCTCACCTGTCACTTTATTCCTCTTTCTCTCATACTCCTTTGAAAAAAAAGAGGAAAAAAACCTTTGTGATAGTGAAACAGATTGTAGACCTGAGTTGTCGTAGGCGTTTTTCATCTGTTTTGGACATCATGCTACTACAGAGTCATAGTTGGGGGAAATGTGGGCCTGTCCCAAAGACAACCTGGCTTCAAGACTTCTCGCTCAGACATGTCACTTTGTCTCACCGCAGGGCCCTCACCTTTTTTACGGCGAAAGGGAAACTCCTGTAGAGTTTGGAGCACGGCTGGAGGGATGGAGTGTTGAAAGAAAGATATTAGTCGCAGGGTGAGAGAGAGGAGCTGTTGGACGATGACATGGAGGAGAGCGGAGAGGCACTGGTGGGAAGGGAAAATTGGAAAGGAAATTGAAGGAGAAGCAAGAGGTTAATCACCTCGACTTGTTAGCTGTCTGTCATCTCCGCATGTGTGCCTGCTGATAAAGTCATACAGTATTTCCTGTAACAGAACGGTTGATGGAGGAGTGGTTATGAGTGGAGGAGCAGCAGGTCGGTGGTGCTAAAATGTAGAAAATGCAAAGAATTCCCACCTTATTTTATGTTTTCTCTCACCCTCCCTCCTCTTCATCCTCTCATCCCCCTTGTTCACCTGATCCGTCCATCACTCTCTCCTTGTTGTGCGTGTACTCTGCCTGGCAGCAGTGAGTGCTTTAAGAGGGTATTAGCAGGGCGTCTGTCCCCTACTATCACAGCTTAGTGGGCCAGTGCAGGTGAGACAGCAGGGATTTCCTGTAAGGCCCCTCCGCTACATTCTTGCTAAATTGCTCCTTGCCCGGTGGGGTTGTGGATGTGTGTGGGGGGGGGGTGGGTGTCTCTTTTTCCCAACATGTCTAATACACACAGATTCAAACACGCACGCACATGCACTCACGTTGAAGCAAATGGGCACCAGCACAGGATGATGTGCATGCATTAACATACTGTACTTTCAAAGGATTAGTGGTGTCACCAGTGTGTGTGCATGTGTGTGTGGAGTAGGGAGGACAGAGCGGGCCTCAGTATTAGACTCTGGTGTTCTGCCAGAGGAGCAATATGAGATAAATACTTCACCATCTTACACTTGGGGGTCCTGGCCTGCTGCTAATGCTGCTGCTGGAGAGGATTCCTCTGCGTGTCCCTGGCTTGCACACCGCGCTCTCATTTCGGGCGTGCACACACACACACACACACACACACACACACACACACACACACACACACACACACACACACACACACACACACACACGCACACACACACATAGACAGGTGGATAGGAACTAATTGTGGCCAGGCATAGTTGTGCCTCTCAGTTGTGCTGACAAAAGTTTCCGTAGTGTTGCTTTTGGATTTTTATGTAAATACCAAGGTTTGTGACTTCTCAGTGTAAGCATGCACAGTGACACCCATGGAACTCCTGCATTACTGTTTTCAGTAAAAGTAACCATACATTCAAAAAGAGTTCATTTATATGTCCTATGGAAAAAATATGTCCAAAAATAAAAGTTTTGGGTGCTTTTATGTTGAAAGGACACACAGATTGTAAAGTTGCAGAATAAAAAGAGCTCAAAGAATACTAAGGAGGGAAAAAAAGTGTGATGTATCAGCTGGGGAAGTCCACTGAACGATCGAACATCACAACCCTTGCTAGTTGGCACCAGAATTACTAGTCCATAACATGAATAATTAATATTTTATCATTGCATGCCCATAATGCTGGTCACTATTTGTTGAAGCTGTAGTGCAGCCACCCACCACTTGCCAGATAAAGGACAGATGACAAATGACATCTCGTAGCATGGTGTGTGGTTTGCCAGCATTATGATCTAGAAAGTGGAGATAAAGTTTTATGTAAGCTCTGGTTTAACTAGCATAGAACCACTGGTGATGCTAACCCTGCTAATGTTAGCCACATTCGGCAAACCAATTTAACATTGTTTATCCACAGACGGCCATGTGAAATAAATTGTGTTTTCTGAGTGTTTTCTTACCTTTAGACTAGTTGGCTAAATTTCCGTTTTGAACAACTAGAAAATGTGTTGCTTTAGAACAGGGGTGTCAAACATACGGCCTGCAAGAGGTTCCAATCCGGCCCGTGGACGACTTCCCAAAGTGAAACAATTACAGAGGAGATATTAGCTACAATTTTTCAATAAAAGTAACTGCTATTTCAGATTTGTCCTCTAGGGGTGGCATGCAATCATAGTGCTGATGGAGTGCACCTGAACAACGCTCCGGGAGAATATTTACACTTTGCATTATCCAGTGGAAATTCAGACTTTTTAAGAGTACTTCAAGATCCAATCAACACTAAAGTTTTCGTATATGTAAACTTGTAACAGCAGGAGCGAAAAAAGGAGCCACATAACGTGCACATGCTTACCATACATGTGCGTACGTCATAGGTCCCACTATGAGACTCATCATGGCGAAAAATACAACAGCTATTTTTCTAAAAAAGATAGTTCATGTAATGTGAACATTTTCAAAATGTACTTGTAATTTTTTGCACTAAAACAAAGGGAAACATTTTGAGTTGTCCTTCTCTATATAGGTTATTATGCTATGATTTTACTGTTCCGGCCCACTTGAGATCAACTAAAATGAGTTTGACAACCCTGCTGTAGAACATCCCTAGTACAAGCACCTCCAGAAGAGGCATAAACTTTTACATTGTTGTCACGTTATGTAGTTTGTCATGTGTCCTTTTCTCTTTCTGGTTACTTCAGGCCTGGTCACGAGACACTACTTGTGACACGTGCCAAAGAAGGAGAGAAAGAGGGAGAGAGATAGTCCACTAGTTTATCAAAAGCTTATGAAAATCTTATCATAAGCTGGGTAGCTAGGTAGATGCTAAAAAAGAAAAATGGTCTGCAAATATATCTTTGCAGGCGGCCACCACGTCTGAATGCACGTATTCAGTGAGAGTTAATAGATGTGATGATGTTGAACAAGAGGAGTCAGATGCAGATGGCTTTCTCTATTGTTTAAAAAAGATGATGAATTCCTTTCTCATCTCAACAATTTGAACTGACCCATATGTGCACCGTTTTTTAACTTTCTTGCGAGGTTCTGTCACATTCTGTTACATTTTTTAAAGAATATTGTGCATTAATTAAGTAAGTTTACCTCTAACTTTATGTCTCTCTGTCAAGCTAAGTGCTACTACCTCATAACAATGCTCCAGAACAGCATTTGTGTGAATGTGCTTGATTCATTTCCTGAAACGCTTCCTTTCTTTCTCCTGTGAAATAGTTTAGACATGAGACATAGAGAACAACAGAACTTTGTGTTTTCACACAGCCACCTCTGTGTCAAAGTAACGCTTGTTAAAAGGACTGTTTACGAGGCCTCCCTCTTTGCCTCCCTTCATCTACAGTCTGTATTTGTCCATTAAATTACTTTAAACCCACACGCACACCTCAAAAAATGAAGTTCAAATGGGTTCTCTCGTGGCATAAAAAGTGCTGGAAATGTAATCAGGTGTTGAAAAGCAACAGAGGAGCACAAAGTCTGTTAATGACAGGCAGCTGTGACTCTGTGTGTGTGTGTGTGTGTGTGTGTGTGTGTGTGCGTGTGTGTGACTGTAGGCGTTGAGGCAGAAAACTGTTACATGTCCAATAAGAAATCCTGGAGTGAGCTTGGATCTCTCAGTCATCTCATTGCTCACAGCCAGGAACGAAAAAAGTGTTTTAATGTGAGTGAGAAGTGTGTGAGCAGTGTGATCTATGGCAGCGCTGACCCAATCATACAGCACTCTCAATAACAACTGATGGGACAGGCTCCAGGCTAAAACTCCCTCCCTCACCCTTTCACTGCATCAGTCCACAGTGGTTCTAAACTTGTACTACTTCCAAATGTCGCTAAGTAAATGCGATGAGAAATGTCAGTTCCAGCGCTGAAAAATAATATGCGCCACCTGGCTGAGAAGTGTTAAAAAATGACTCAGTGTGAGCCATTAGAAGTGCTCCTGATTTTCTGCCTCAGTAGATCCTGAACTGACAGTCTGTTACAGTTTATCACAGATTACATTCAACATATATGCCTTTCTTTATTTCCCTTTGTCACTCTGGTTGTCCCCCTCTCTTTCTACAAATGTCAACTGATATAACAATGAGTTTTACAGCAGCTCCCTTGCGATCAATGACTTCACTGTATGTTGTTCTAACCCTTTATTATTCCATCTCGCTCTTATCTTCGTATCTGTACTGAAATTCTTGTCCTGGCCTCTTCTAGGTAGATGCTCTGCGGGTGCGTCTTGAAGAGAAAGAGCAGTTTCTGACGAAGAAGACCAAACAGCTGCAGGACTTGACTGATGAGAAGAGCACACTCACAGGAGAGATCAGAGACATGAAGGACATGCTGGATGTGAAGGAGAGGAAGGTTAATGTCCTGCAGAAGAAGGTAAGTGAGTCCAGCCAGCTTGGGTATCTTGCAGTATATGTAAAGCATTTTGCTGTCTTTCAGCCACTTGTTTTGGTTAAAGCTCCTGTGAGGAGTTTTTAAGTGGTTATTGAACAAGTTGAAATTGATACTGATGCTTCGCTGTGACCTACAAAGGCAAACAAAATACATTTGACTATTAAAAGAAAGGATGGGTTTTCGTCACATATTAATACCTTGGCATGAACAAGACAAGATCAGCAACCATAGACTGTATAACATATGGACATAGTATCTGTGATGTCACCCATCTGTTTCTGAAGCGCTGTTTTGAGGCCAATCGGCGGCGGCAGCCATATTGCTGCTGTGGAGCGATTGTGACATAAAGAGGCGGGCTTTGAGCCTCCTAGCCAACTGCTACAGTGTTCCCGCCTGTCAATCAAGTCAGCTTTGCCTCTCATTGGAAGACTCGTAATCTCAATATCTTCAAAATTGCTGCGTTAGAAAAAAATTCACCCCCCTACATTGTGCGCCGATGGAGAAATGAGCTATCCAGACTACACTCGTCTTTTGTACCAGGCTGTAAACATGTTTATTTCTGCTGTAAAGATCGTCTTTTTTGAATTGGTGTGTATGTGGTTTCCGGTACTTCCGGAGCCAGCCTCAAGCGGATCCTCGATGGACTGCAGTTTTTAGCACTTCCGCATTGGACTCATATTTTTAGACCGGAGGTTGCTGCTTGTCAGCAACATGATAAGATGCATATTTTTGGCCACAGGGTAACACTACACACTACATGGTAGAGGGACAAGATTCGCCAGCACTAGGGTGGACGTAGTAAAAGGCTGAATCCCCGATCCCTGATAATAGAGCTGATAATGTTGGTATCCAGCAATGCCCTGGACAAGCTCCAATACGTGCAGAACTCAGCTGCCAGGGTTCTCACGCACACCATACCCTGGCAGCACATCGCTCCCACTCTCATTCACCTCCACTGGCTCCCTGTAAAGTACTGCATCTCCTATAAACTCCTCCTCCTCACCTACAAATCCCTGCATGCCCTTGCCCCCCAATACCTGGCTGACCACCTCCAACAACACACTCCATCCCGTAACCTACTTTCTTCGGACCTGGGTCTCCTCTCCTTCCCCCCGGACTAAGCTGCGGACTTTTGGGGACAGAGCCTTCAGTGTGGCAACCCCCCACTCTGTGATGTCTATTGAATTAATCTGTAAGGAAAAATGAATAGTTGATATTTGATTAGTGAGACATTAGAGCTTAGAAAGCTCACAGTAAGTGACTTTCTCTTGAAGCAGCCATGATGAAAATCAATCCTCTGTTTTGGTTGTAGTGACATGATCATGTGACTCATGACCCTGATAATACAGTGTGAAAGTGTTGGTTGTAGTATTAATTGAATGAATGCCAAGTAAGATCTCGCAGTCTATCACTGTTACAACTCTTAATGTGACAAGTATGGGAAAGCAGCATCTTACCTACAAGAGAAGCACATACATCCTTTATGTATAAATATAATTGATGCTATAAATGTTTAAACCTGCATATTTCAGTTGCATGGCATGTCTCGGAGGTCTTTTATATGCCCAGCCATGTACACGAGGTCTGTGGTCACCTGTGGTGTTCACGTTGGTAATTCCTCCATAGACCAATTACACACACATAAAGTTCCCCCCTGAACCTCCTTGTTTCCTCTCATGTCCTCAAATTAGATCTCCCACTCTCCCCTCTCCTCCCACCCCTCACTGAGTTTAATGAGAGAGGGCTCCAAAGGTCACATGCGGTGCCATCACTATGTGCGTGTGGAAATACTTGAAAATGCATTATTATGTTTGCGTGACATCCATGTGTTTCTGCGCCACAGGTTTAGAGATGACCTTTGTGTGTAACCTTGTGCTTGTTCTCCTTTGGGTGCCACCTGCAGCTCTCTCTATATATATTTGAGCCAATTAATACGTTTCAGATGAATAAGGGCCTCTCTCTTTTTGCTTATTTACATTTCATTTATATTTGGTTTGAGCTTTTACTTTATTTCATGGCCAAACATGTGTTATTGTTTAGGCTTCCAGCTCCATTTGAAGACATCTTGTTTTGAGTTTTGAAGTATTTCGTGATATTTGTGTGTTTTTAATAATTTCTGCAGACAGCTCCTCCTCTTCTTCTGTCTAACCTTGTGTTCCTCTTTACTGGGATTTTTCTTTTTTAGGTCACCGACTTGTCCTGACACAAACTTTGCTCCCAATCAAAGCCATCTTCTTCGTTTTTAATGCAACAGTTTATTTTTAAAATCTAGAAGTGACAGAGCATGATTTGGAAAGGGAGCCGACAGCTGTATGAAGTATGCAAGACTTTCAATAAACAGCGATTTAAGTTTACATACACCAGTTACATTTGATTATTACCCAGCTTTCTATCTTCCAGTTGTGTAGGATGCTTGATTCTGATTGGTTAAACTCCTTGAAAACTTGTTAACTTTCACTAATGCGAGCAGCACTAGAGGCAAACTGATCACGTAATTTCAAATCAATCTGCGGAAAAGAGTTCTGGCACATATTGCTTCTGCTTGTCGATACCATAGACTGTAAGGTGAAGTAAAAACTTTATTTTCTGTTTACATCCAAACAATGTGGAGCAGGTGAGAGCAACCCTTCAGGCTTGACAAGATGGTCTTGCCTCACCCTGTCAGGATTCTATTTCCCATAACTACCTCCTAACCATACATTATCCCGTACAGGCAGGTGTTACATTCAATAAGCTACATTCTATGACCACACACACAGATCACAATCTGTTCCTTATTTCCCTCATTTGCAACAGTCCCCAGGGGTAAAATCTTGCTGTGTGGGGTCTATAGAGATAGGCGGGAATGGAGCAAGGAATCCAAACTAGTTCCCTTTGGGGGTTTGGTTCTCTATCAGTAACTGCTGGCCCATGAAATACACAAACAGGAAGAGAGTGAAACCTCCTAATGACAGATTGAATAAAAAAAAGGCTATTTTTTTTTTCTCTAAAAGTAATTGAATCAGAATGAGAATTGGAATCAATAGAATATATTTAATGTATTTATTTTTCACTTACAAGGACCATGCATATTAATTAACATTTGTGTAAATATTCCAGAGTTAGCCAAAGGGCTAGTTTCCATCTGCAGTCCCTTGCCAGATGTTAAAGCAGGCTCCATAATTGGAATGGTACCCAACCCTAACTGCTACAAAGATGTAGGGTTTTTGTGCTTAAAACACTGAAATGAAGACAAGTCAAGTGAATCACAGCGTCTTCTTTTTTTTGAAGAGTACACACACAAAGTCAAAAAAGATGGAACAAATGAAAGAAAGAGAAATCAAGTGAATCACAGATGTGTGGGATGTTATTGTGGATGGCAGGCGGAAGAAAAACACTGCAGGTAAGCTACCAATCAGACACGTTCAGCAATGTAGGCCCTGCCCCCCGAAAGCCCCAGGGCCTTTGAAAAGTACTTCCCCCCTAGCATTGTCTACCCCTGAACTAAATTTAGACCCTAGGTCCACCGGTTGATACGCACGTATTTCCGGGGTAAAGTCCCTAGTTCCGAGGTAAAGTTCCTCCGGTCAAAAACGCCTGTAAACATGTTTGTTCCTGAATTTGAGTAACCAACCCATAATTAGTTTTGACTTATCATTCCATAGATATACAAACAGAAATATTTATTGGATGACTTAATCAAATGAAACTCAAAATACTCTGACACCTGGGCTTGTCAGGTGGGATTCAGAGAACCGAAACAGTTTTCTTTCAGAATTTGCATCTCTCATCCAGGCTGCTATAACTTACAAATCTGTACTCAAGCAGAAAGACAGGGAAGCAACTTTGAGACATGACTTATTTCTCCAAGTTTCATGCTGTTAAAGTTATCTTATCCTAGTCATAGAAGGCATTTTTACCGCCACGACATGTTTGAAGTCTACCCAGGACAGGATGAAACTTTTCCCTCATATTTCCCTTATCTACATTTCCAGGAAGCATTTTTCTCTTTTCTTTTTGATACGCCTGAATGTTCTGGATACAGAAATGGAAAGTTGGGTCACGCAAAGGTCGAGTGACGGTTAGTGGAGACGCCTGTGAAAGTTGTGCAAAATGTTATCACCTGAAAAGCTGGTGATTGAGTTGTTGGCCTTCCTCATAAAATTATCAGCTCTTGAGTGAGTCACCTAAACACAGCTCATATGCCTATTAATCTCCTGTATATATTCCCCACTGATGAAAAGAGTCAATAACTGTAGCAGACATACACACAAACACACACATGTGTCATCCTCCTGGACAGCTTTGAGTTTTAAAGGAAGCATCTGTGTTATTAAGACGAGCTCTCTATCTTCACTACAAACAGATCCAATTCTCAACCACCCGTAGTGATGCTGATGATGACACATGCTGATGACAGGTCATCTGGTGTGTCATAATAGTTTTCTGCCTTTGGGTGTTGTCGGCATGTGCGTGTCTGTGTGTGTGTGTGTGTGTGTGTGTGCAAACTCGCTCTCTTCCCTCATAAGGAATTGACATCTGGAGAACTAAGAGCAAAACCAGTCTGTCGGATGTTTATGCGGCTGTAATACTAAATGGAAGAAGTTGAATTGAGATGTAAAAAACAACAAGAGGGTCTGTTAGTTGTATCAAACTGCACTTTGAGATCCAGTTCATGTTGCAGTTTTGTATCATTGGACTTGTAAATCTTACCTTTCTTCCCTGACTGTTGTTTTGGATATTTTGAGCTTCTCTGTTTTTCTCTTGGTTTCCTTCACTTTGCTGAATTTCTATCTATTTTATATGATTATTATTATTTATTTTTGTATTAGCATACACAGGATTATACAATAATGGTAACAGATACATATATGAGCGCCTTTTGTATAGTGGCATCAACAATGCACATATGATTAGATTTTTTTAAAAAGTAAAAAAATCCTGTTAACCTAAGACAATGTTAAACAAGTGCAAGTAGAGATATTACAGAAAATAATAGCTGCATTAAGATATCTGCTGATGTTGAACAGACAACATTACAAATAACAATGACCACACATGTGACTCTAGCCTTAGCATAAAACCATAAAACATAAGGAAAAAATAAAAATAAAGGTGAAAATAATAATAATGATAATAATGATAAAAGTATTAAAAAAATGTGTTACAAATATTAATAATAAAAATATATACACATATACTGTACATACAGAAATATATATACAAAAATATATACACTTACAAACATACACACATCCACATTCCCAAATTAAAACAAAAAAGAAAACAGCAAACCAAACAAAAACACCATAAGTTAAATTAAACCAAACTTTTGAAAATAAATTAATAAAGTTAAAATAAATCTTTTGGTTACATTTGAAATATAGCATAACATAACATGTGATAAGTTATGTGGACTATTTTGCAGGCTACACAGTAGTTCCCTGATCAAAGAGGAACAAGTATGCTATGATGGTTTAAGTAGCTCGCCAAATCTTGCACTATTGCTTCCTAACTGTGTTTCGAGTGTTTTGAAGGAGTCCTGTAAACATGGAGGGGACTCTGGAGATAAACAATCTAGTGTACACACATGAGATGTTATCGCTTGTCTAAATCTTAATGAATGGAACCCCATGGTTGCTTTCTTTTAGGTTAGCCCGAGGGTGGATAGCTCTGGTGAGCTGGTGAAACTATGAAGGAAAGAAGGAGGGAACTACCCTGCTAGCTCTTGATGCTAAAGTTGCTACCCATAAATCTTTTATGATTCAAACAACTGCAGAGACAGGGGCAGATGCAGCAAAAATCTGCCTCTGTTTCTGATTTATTGTTATTTTTTCTACATGTATCATTCCGGGATGAGAATTAAGTCCTACAGAAATCTAGTTTTAGACTTCAGCAGTGACTCTGTGACTAACCGAGCTTTTGACAAGTCTGTGAAATGTTTTCAAGAGTATGAAAGAAGTAGCTTCTAGACGTTTCTAGCCTTTAAGTCAAAGGGTCTGTTGCACCCAAGCGGAAACCTTCGGTCTCAAACTATGAAGCCCATGCAGAAGTGTTATATACTGCAATTCATCGAGAATCCGCTTGAGGCTGGCTGCAGAAACACCAGAAACCACATAGACACTAATTCAAAAAAGACAATCTTTGCAGCATTAATAAACACGTTTACAGCCTGGTTCAAAAAACGGCTTGGTTCTACGTAGCTAATTTCTCTATCAGCACACACTGAACGGGGGGGATTTTTTTCTAATGCGACGGTTCAGAAGATATTAAATTACGAGTTTTTGCCCAAATAAGGACATGACTGCCTTGACTCCCGGACGGGAACACAAAGCTGTTGGCTAGGAGGCTCAAACTCTGCCTCTTTACGTCACACTTTGACTGGTAGAGTTCCACATTTCCAATATGGCTGCCGCCATTGATTGGCTTCAAAACAGCGCTCAGGAACAGATGGGTGACGTCACGGATACTACGTCCATATTTTATACAGTCAATGGTTGCACCTAAATCATGTTGAAGTGTGGACATTCTTTCACAATCACTTTTAATAGAATAGTTTAACATTGAGTAAAAAAGGTGAATAAGTTAAAAAAGAAAAAAACAGAAAAATGTTAAAATTAAAATAGTACACCACTCCTCAAACTACCCTTAAATAAAGCATGTATCACTCTCTAGTGCCCTGTTTTTGTACCAGGATTATCATTTCTTTTGGGCCTCTTCATGAACAGTAAACATGACTTATAGCATGGTACCATGATGTCATGTCTGTAGTTTGATCCCTTGGTTGATTGTGATTGTTAGAGGCTGAATGAAACAAAAATAATGAGGAACTTTCAAATGGAAAAAAAGGACATACACATGATAGGTCAGTGCAGATATTTTCAGTCTTACGTATCACAACACAGAACAGTTGCTGCTCTGTTTGAGCCCTCGGTCTATGAGACCGTGACCAATTCATAATGATGCATTTACTTATTTATTTTTTCATTTTGGGTTTCTGTGTTTTTTTTTTCTTTCACTTGGGGGGTGAGGGGCGTGGGAGGTAGACATGCAGGGCCAGTTGTGGTGTGGTTTTGGCGTACATGTGTTATTCATGTTCAAACATTGTGGTCGTCTCGATCCATATTCATGCTTTGAAAAAAAAAAAAGGGCTGGCTGTGTGCATGGAAGTATAGTATCCCCTATCAGGTTCCCTTCCTATAGCAACCACAGACAGAGAGATTTAGTTACGTCTACTTGGGCTGCATCAGGCATTTGTGTGTGTGTGTGTGTGTGTGTGTGTGTGTGTGTGTGTGTGTGTGTGTGTGTGTGTGTGTGTGTGTGTGTGTGTGTGTATGTGTGTGTGTGTGTGTGTGTGTGTGTGTGTGTGTCTTAATAGAAGGATGTCCTGTACACAAGGGTCTCTGTTAGTTATGATAGTGTCTCGCAGGTTCTTTCTCAGGGGATCCCAGCTCTGTTTCAGTGCCCCCTCTGCCAGACTCTTTCAGCACTTGCTCCGGCCTGGTGTCATCGCTGGGTCTGGCCCGGTGTCATCGGCACGGCTGGGCCTTTGATTGTGGGAAAAAGTAGAGCGAGAGAGTGATATAGAGATAAATAGAGATGTTCTCTGGCCTTCTACATTTCCTCTCTTTCCTTTCCCCTGCTTTGATGTCTCTCTCTGTGGAGCAGTTGCTCTTCTGGCCGTCCATTTTTCCTCATTTTAGAAGCTTTTGGTTTCGATGAAATACACCCCATGTTCACGTCCCTTGTTGAATCAACAGCTGCATAGCATCTAATGACTGTCTTCTGTTATTGTTGTACTCATTTGTACAAACTACTGTAGCCCTGCAGACTGTGCTCTCTCCGTTTTTACTCTCCCTTCCTCCACATTTTATGCACCACCCTGAAAAAACACACAGGCACTCTGGAGTTTGATGCCGAAAGATATGACGGGGAAGTGCAAAATATTAGCCCGGCATTGGCACAGTGTTTAGCGTGTGTGAGGGTGTCCAAGCATAAGTACTGTGAATAAACAAACAGTTCTGCTCAACAATCTTCTCTCTTTCCAAATTTAAACTGCTTCCTAAAACACTCATTTTCAAAGTTAGCCAACTAGAAAAGCTAATGATGTCAAATGACGTGCCATTACTCAAGCTGGGTCTTAAACCTCAACATTTCTTGATTAGTAAATGAAATATGACCTCAGCAAGTTGGCATCAGATACACAGTCAGACTCTTCGTCTTGTTTACTCTCTGGTTAGATATTTCCTGATGTAAATCAGAGAATAACTAATCTTAAAGCTCCTGTGGGGAATTTTTTAAATGGTTATGAAACAAACTGAAATCAACAGAGAGGCCTCATTTTGACCAACTAAAGCACACAAGACTATTAGCAAAAAGATTGCAGTTTCTATAGCTTGATTTTTAATGTCTGCAACTGCTATGAGGGAGCAGGTGTCAGAAAAGGCGATTTACAGCATGGTGACGTAATCCCTTATATTTATCTTTTCCACAGTAAATAATCAGTGTGTGATATGTTTTATTAAAAGAAGGCAGGATGAGAATTTCTGTCAGAAATCAAACTCATGCAGAAGAGAAGATCAGCAAAAGGAGAAGAAGTTCAAAAGTGAATTTAAGACTTACCTTTTTAATCTAGCTTTTAATTTGGAGTAATTTATTTTTAGCCCTGCATTATTATTTTAATTATTTTAATTATTATTTTAATCATTATTAATTTAACCATTATTATTTTAATCATTATTATTTTTATTATTTTTATTATTATTTTAATCATTATTATTTTTATTATTAATCATTATTATTTTAATCATTACTATTTTAATCATGATTTAACATGTATTTATCTTACCTAATTATTTATTTATCTATTTATTTCTTGTATTCATCTGATCTTGTTAACGCAACCTTATTTTTAACTTTCCTTTCCACTATGACTTATTTTATTAATTTTACTGTATTGATTTTATTTTATTTTTAAGTGTTTTATTTATAATCATGCCTTTTATAATTTTACCATTGCTGTTGTTTTCTGTCTCTGTTATTCTTTGAAGCACTTTGGGCTAGATGTTTTTATGAATGAAAGGTGCTATATAAATAAAGTTGAGTTGAGTTGAGATGAGTTGAGTTGTATAATTTTGGCCACAGGGGGGCGCCAAAATCAACACAAACAGAAAGTTCCTCACAGTAGCTTTAAGCATTTTTGTTGTAATGACCAAAATTTGCCAATTGCACTGACCTCCCAAATGTTGGTGCTCTAAAGATGTATGTTCAGCACAATTTGAGTTAACAAAAAGTGCATAGACAAACATACCTAACTTGATTTACTGTCAGATACATTATACAGCAATAATCCAGGCTCATTGCGTAAGATCTGCATTTCTCAGAGATCCTCTGAACTCTTAACTGTAATGTGCATCTTCTGCATGTGTGTGTATTCGTGTGTGATCTTGATAGATCGGCGATGAGGCAGCCAATGCCTTTCATCCTAATGGATTCCATCTGACCAATCACAGCACAGAGACATGGTTACAGATAAGCCTGTTGGAGCTGAGGAGGTTCCGGTAAACAGCCTGTGATATGCCCCCCCTCCCTGTGTCCCACTTTGCCCCTATCAGCAATCAGCCAGGGTTAATGGTGAGAGCCTGAGGCTGCCTGATTGGAGCCAGGCTACACATCAGTCAAGACAAACCCAGTATCGGGCCACATGTCAGACTCCAGCTATTCAAGTCTGTCTTCTTCTTCCTCCTGACCGCAACACGTGCGTTTCACTTCAGATGTGTGTAATGACTCTCTCTGACTGTATCCTGATGATGACACAAGCCTTAATTCAAACTGACCTGTTTCAGCTTAACCTGTTGGCAGTGAAGTGGTCGTGTTGCATACAGTGAGACCTGAAACCCTTTCAGTTAGAGTGCATCAGATATCAACCCCTTCTTTCAGCTGGCCTATATGTGTACTGTAAGAAGTGACCGACCTGCCTGACCAGAGACCTGTACAGACTTCTCATCAGGGGCTTCATTAGACATGGCTGCAGTAGTCCTACCAGGTCTTTCTTTCTTTCTTTCTTTCTTTCTTTCTTTCTTTCTTTCTTTCTTTCTTTCTTTCTTTCTTTGTCTTAACTGCCTTAACTTTTTTGTTTTTTTGTTTTTTTTACTTCTTTTTATCTTCATATGCCCTTTTTTTTTCATTCTTTCTTCCTTTTTCCTTCTCCTTGCTACTCAGATATATGTCTTTCTTTCTCTCTTCCTTCTCTCTCCCATTCCCTTTCTATCTCTTATTTTCTCCCTCTCTCTCTTATTCTCTCACTCCCTCTTCACTTTCTCGTCTATCTCTGTTCCTTTCTCTCCTTCTCTTTTATTTCTCTCTTTCCTCTTTTCTATCCTTCTCTTTTCTCTCTCTCTCCTTTCTCTCCTCCTTTTCTCTCTCTCTTCCTTTTTCTTCCTCCCTTTCTTTCTCTCTCCCCTTCTTCCCTTCCTTTCTCTCAGTTCCTCTCCCTCTTCCTTTCTTCCCCTTTTCTTTCTTTCATCCTTCTTCCTTTTTCCCTTTTTCTTCCGTTCTCTCCCTCTCTTTTCTTTCTCTTTATTCTTTATCTCTTTTTCTGTTCCTTTTTCTCCATCTCTGTTTCTCATTCTCCCTCTTCCTTTCTCTCTCTCTCCCTCTCTGCCTCTCAATCTCTCTCTTTCTTTCTCTCTCTCTGTCTTTCTTTCTTTCTTTCTTTCTTTCTTTCTCCCTCTTTATTTCTCCCTTTTCCGTTCTCTCTCTCTCTCTTCCTTTCTCTCTTTCTCCCTCTCCCCTTCTCCTTCTTCCTTTCTCTCTCTCTCTTTCTCTCTCTCCCTCTCCCTTTCTCCCTTTTCCTTTCTCTCCCTTACTCTTAATTTCTCTCTCTTCCATTCTCTCTCTTCCTTTCTTTCTCTCCCTCTCCCCTTCTCCTTCTCTCTTTCTCTCTATTCTTTCAGATCAAAGGGCTCCCTTTCCCTCTTCTTTTCCAACAGAAGAAAAAGAAAAGAATTAATACTAATGGTGCTGGGAGCAGAGGAATAAAGCGTCGGGGTAATTACCCAGCAATCACTGCAGCATTCCACAGCTGAGGGGGGCAGAGATAGGGTCTTGAGCCTAAAGAGCATGGACGTGGATCAACTTGGCCGGCACACACACAGACACACTCACGCTCACGTACAGCCCCGCTTGCACAAGTGCAATCCGTCTTCATTGAGCAGCTCGGGGTCTGCAGAAGTCTCTCCCTGCTCATTTCAGCTCTGTGGTCGAGCAGGAGAAATCACTATGAAAACAACATTCGTTTCGTCTTTCTCGTTGTGCCTCCGTGCATGTCTGCAACTGTGTGGTGTGTGTGTGTGTGTGTGTATAAAAATGCGGCTGTGTGTTGGTGTCTGTTTGATATGTATGAATGCAGCAGGGGTCTCTGTGTGAATGACTCTCTGAGGGAATGAGCAGGGAGAGGGGGAGGATGTCTGCTTGTCATATGTGTAAGTGCAATATGCAGCCCCCATTGCTTGAACCTGGCCCGACATTTATGATAATAATCACAGCCTGATTGTGCGTTTGTGCGTTTGTGTATGTTTGTATCCCTCAGAGATTAGCACTGGATATTCGGAATAAGCCACATGTTGCAATAGCCGAACAGAGTCAGACAAGTGGATAAGGTTTCCTGTTTACATATGCGTTTCCATATGCGGGTGTCTTTATGCAATATACAAACAGCAGGCTGCATTTCTCATGCTCCTTCAATATTTATGTTCCAATAACTGTTAATAGTTTTTCTTTTTCAGACATTAGACAGTAGTTTACAAAACCCTGAGACCAACACTCTTTAGGTGTTTTTTGCTTTTATTGATTTCAGATGCAAACCAGCTTTTTAGACACATTTCCTTCTCCAGTTGTATTGTTTCACAAAGATTAGTTGCAACCCTTGAAATAACTCACATGCTGCTCACGTTACCTCAAAATCAGTCAGTACTGTATCTTATAACAGGCAATTTTGATTTAACATAATTCTTACTGTAATGAAATTTGGATCTTGTTGCTATCCTGTGGTTTCTTCAGAACATTACCCAGAAAGGACTCTTTTTGGGTTCAGTGACAGGAAGGTGTGAGTGTTCTAAGTTAGGCAGAACGTGACTGTAATGTGCTTTTAGCTGACACGCACTGTTGAAATCATTCAGTGAACCTTTGCCTCGTCACCACCTTGCTGATGATGGCAGCTGCTCTCATCTGTTGAGGAGATCTTATCTGCAGTTCCTTGGCCTCCTCTTGGAGTTTCAACCACATGCAACGATTTTTTTTTCCACATCATGTTTTTATTTTTTTGGTATCCTATAAAGTAAATTAATTTTGTAAGTAAGTTGTTGTTAAATCTTGACATGTGTGAAATAGGCGCCCCACTACTTTGGCCACTACATTTGATTTTAGGGGAATGTCACCTCATTTTTTGAGTCATATTTTGTTTTCTTTATACACTACCATCCTCTTCTTTCATTCTGGATGTGCTGCTCTTTTATATAATCTTTATAAAGTTGTGCAAAAGTTGTCAATAATAATCAAGGACTTTTGATGTGGCTGTATGTCTTCACAAACACTTGTAAATATTGCTCCATGTGGCTCATCATGTGCACGTTTGTATTCATAAAGAGAGTAACTCTCTGCTTTTGTGTATGTTTGTGTGCCTGTGTCCTTGCATTCGAATGAGCTCACATGTGTATGTGTGTGTTTCTGATGGACACAGAGCACCTTTGTATTTCTGAACAGGCACTGATGCTTATAGCAAAATGAAAACTCGCTCACTGGTCCTAATCACAGTGAAACCCGTAGAAAATTCTGTCTCTTTCACTTTTCTCCCAGTTTGACTTTGACGGATCGTTTCTTTGCTTGGCTTCAGGTTAGGCAACAACCTGCTCGTTTGGCTTGTTAACTCTGGGTCCTGCCTGTGCACGGGGCTTTTTGGTTTGGAGGCAAAAGAAAATTCGGTAGAAGAGAGAGAGACAAAGAGACAAAGGCATGCTAGCACACATGCAGGTAGAGAATGGCTCAATACATGTTTTTGTTCGATTGTGCCCATGCTTTTTTTTTGTTTTATAATAGTTGGCAAAAAGATCTAAAGAGCAGAGACAAAGACTCTTTTTCTTGATTTCATCAGGGAGCAATAATGGTTCAACAGATCAAAGTTGATCCATGACGGAATATCACCCGAATAAATACCTGCACACAGCCTCGGTGAAAAAGAGAGCAAACATGTAGCTGCAATACTAATCTGCTGTATAAATGGGAACACAGCTCAGTCTTTTTTTTAAATAATGGTAAGAACATTTAGTAGTAGTTATCTCTCAGTCTGCTGGAGTCTATATAAAGCTACAAGCTTTATAGTACTCAAACCCCATCATACAGCGCTGTGATTGGTCCACAAAGTGATGATATGGTCCTCAAACACAAGCTACCTGTTTGGTGTTTCATCAAACTCACACATGTGCTGCAGAGGCTGTCAGTGGACTCAAGGCAAAGATATATGATGTGTGTGTGTTGTGTTGAAGATTTCAAAGCTCATACAAGGTTAAAAAAAAGAAGACTTGTTATTGTGGATTACGGAAAACATGTTATTCAAAGAGGGTTTTATTTGTAATGTTGACGTTCCTAACGAACTTAACAAATACTGTTTATATAAAAGAGGAATTCAGTTTTATCTGACTGCCTGAATTATTTGGAGTTGTGTTAATGGGTTGTGATGTGTTCATCAGTTTAGCATGACATGCATTAACCAGATGCATGGAGAAGCACTGTGATTCATTGGGATTTGTAATGCACAGTTAAAGTCACGGCTTTGTGAGGAGCAGAGCAGAAAAATGACCTGTTCTGTGATAAGATCTGAACTCTGCAAATCGTGATTTGTTACACCCCTTGGGTGGAAGATCTCCATCTTTTTTTGTGACATTTGGAAGGAAAAGAAATCAAACTTTTCTCTCTCAGAAACTATAGAATGACCTTGACTTTGTTTGGATGACTTCAGATCCTGAACATTGTGCCTCTTGACCCTCCCCTTTCTCTTCCTTCCTCTCCTGGGTACAACTCATCATATGAAGTCACTGTTCTCCGTCGTTCTGGTCTGTAACAGATGAGTAATTTCTCCTCAGGCAAAGCAGCGTGACATCAGGAAGTTCATCCGAGGGAAGTGGGGGAGAGGTGTGATTTCTTGCTGTAAGGGTCTCTGTGTCAGGTTTTCTTGTTGTACAGTCGTCTTCACAGTTTTGAGCTCTGGTGAGGTAGATATAGTGTCCGATTTTTAGAGTGATTTCTGCAGATGAAATTTTCCTGACAGTTTGGTGTTAAGCTTTAACTCTTAAGAAAGAAGTCTACCGTAAGTTAGCACGTAGAAGTGAAATTGTGCCAGTAAATCTGGGACCAATAAAACATATTTTTCATTTTAAGTTTCCTCAGGAGTTGTCATTTGTACATAAATGAAACCTGTGGCAGAAAGTCACCACATGGGGGCGCCAGCTCACTCAGTATATGATCCACCAGAGTCTGACAGTGTTGTCCGCGTTACTCTGTTTCTCAGGCAGGGACGGGATGGTGGTGGGGAGTGTTGGTGGAACAAGGGTTAAATGAAGTGCACACACACCCTCCTCACACTGAAAAGGTCACTGTCTTTCCTGAGCCTTTCAACCCGAGCTGTGTTTCTCTTTGAAGAGCCACATCTGAGCACTCACTCCAGGAGGAAGTCCTTTATCAAGGAATCAACAAGCTTTAATGGGAGGAGATGGGAACAGTATGCAGGTTTACATGTTTTAGTATACTGAAACACACACAAAAATCTCAAAGTTCCATGTTTAATATGCTTTACTTGGATCGCAGTGTGTGATTGTGGCGCGGTTGAAGCAGCAATTTGATATTTCCAGTTTGGAGTCTTTCATCATGTTTCTGACTTTGACCTAGATTTCTCAGGGGAAGTACACACACTGTTACTACATATTGTCCAGTTTGCGGTTATTGTGCGCCGTGTATTTGTGTGTGCGTGCCTCTGCATGTGTGTACATGTGTGCCAAAGCCAGAATCTTTGGGTTTTACAACTGTCCCTGTCATATTTTCAGAGGCGATGACAAGCTAAGAGAAATGAGTCGCCTGTCAGAAAAGGGTGACCAATTATTGTTTGGTATTTTTATTGGTCCAAAAGAGTTTTAAAAATACAAATGATTATATTTTTATGGTGGTCATGGTCCACGCTGGTCTCCTTTGTGTTGTGCAGAAACGACTCCCCGGAGGCCGCAGAGTTCTACATTTTAGTTTGGATGGAAGACAGACGGGTTGACCGGGTTTGTGGTTTTGTTCTGAAACAAGCTTCAAGCTTTAGATCAAAATGTTTTGCCAAGGATTCGGCCTGATACTGTTTCACTAACGTTTCTCTTTAACATTAGAGCCCTTCTTGTTTGAATCATTTCTGGATACTCAGGCCCTGATATTTTGAGGAACTGCTTTTCAAATGTGCACCTCAAGATAATCTGTCTCATACGCACTCTCTCAATACTCCCTTTGGTTGAAGTTCAGGTGGGGGGTCGCTGGGTAGAGTGTGCAGGGAGAGGGGGAGTCCTCTTTGATGGGACGGTTTTTGTGTTGATTTTACTTCAACATTTACGAGGCAAGTTTCCGTAAGACAAACTCAAAAGTGAAAAACAAATATACAGGCAACTATGAGAAACTAAATGTGAATGACATCACCATCCCGCCCACTGAATGTCTGAATGTTCTTAAGTATTACCAGCTTCACATCAGCTCACCCCGACTTGGGATCCTTTCACTTTCGGAGCTGGCAGAAAAAAAGTGTGTATAAAGTTGGGGAAAACCGATTGGACTGTTTGCGTTCACACATGCACCCAACCTGGAAATTTTAGGAGTGGAGTGCATTTGTGGAAGGGGCTTAGGACTACTAACACATTGCTAAAGAACACCTCCCATATAGAGAATCCCAAACTGTTTTGACAACAGTTAACTTTATAAATTCTACACATGAATAAGTCAGAGACTTTTTGAGATTTCAACCCTATACCGGCATTTTATTTGTGTCATTTTTATTTTTTTTGTGTCATTTGTGAGCCAATTTTTTTTGTGTCATTTGTGCCATTTTTTGATTTTTTTTGTGTCATTTTCAAATTTTTTAAAGGTAAAAACAAAGAGATTTTTCACTGATAATAATGCAGTTCATTTTTTTAACAATAATAATGTGACAATACCAAAAACAGGAACTTTAAAGCCCCATTCCACACCTTGTGTTTTTCCCATTATGTCAGTGTTAAATTCTTGTTTTTTGTTTAAAGCAATGTTGTCACAATTCCAGAATTTATACTTTTTTTTCACTTCTTCATGTTGTATGAATATTGTTGTTGCATTTGAAATGCGCTCCAAATTATTATTATTATTAGTATTATTATTATTACAGGATACTCGTAAAAATCAAATGATATGGATACCCACTTTGGTACTTTGCCAACAAAATATTTACTCCTACCAAAAACAGAGTCACTCTCTTTTTTAGTACAGCACTACATTCTGCTGGTAATTAAAAAACAGACCAACATTTGACCTTCTGTAAAAAGTGAAGAAAGGCTTTGCAAGGACAGTTTTCCTCAAAAATAACATGCAGATCAAGGATTATTCTGGATTATTGTTCATGATCAAGAAGAAGTCTTTGGTGGTCGTGTGTTTATGCCTTCCTCCTGAATTTTCAAAGTTTCATATTTTGGAAATTCTACTGTATAGTGTAAAATCATTGTGCAGTGGTGTGGTGCTCACAGCCAACAGTCTGCAGGTCAGGATGAATCAAAAAACATAAAAGGAACAGGTTACATCACTATCTCTCTCTGCTCCAGTCTCTGGCTGTCTGCAGCAGACATAAACATACTATTTTCATCATTATGAGACGCTGAGGGGAATTGACAAAACACCCAAATTTGCAGACCAGTTTGTGTTGCGCTTGGGCAATGTCAGAGCTTCAGATGTGCGGAAGAGGAAAGCGAAGCAGAGGCATGTACAGTGCAGGATGACGCACTGCAAATAAAACAAAACCAGACACCTTTGAAGAGTTGTGGATGTATTTCATTAGAGAGCAACCACCGTGACACACCAGAAAATAATGTCTTGTTCTTGTATCAAAGGATTGAAAAATTTGACAACCTTGTTATAAAGTACCTCAGCAGTGTTTTGCAGCAGAAACTGTCAATACTATGCACAAAGTCAAGGTCAGTAAATGGTAACCATGCATCAACACCCCCTCTTTTGGAGCAGAACCTGGCCCCGTACTATCAGCTTGTCGATAAAGTTATCAGAATGAAAACAGTATGCTTGTAAACAATGGGGAGCTGTGTGTGTGTGTGGGGGGATGACTTACACAGACGTCATGGTGTCTCAAGAGGATACACACTCACTGAGACAGACAGTCCACACCGCAGTGCCTGGCCTTTAGCTGCCTATCGTTGGTGGTCTACTGTGGCGGGAGGTGTGTGCGGTTTGAGAGTGGGATGACATATGCACTGTGGTATAATGATAAAAGCCTCTGTGTGTGCAAAAGAGAGACAGAGAGAGAAAGAGAGAGAGAGAGAGAAAGATGCGGGAGTATAGTCTGAGGTAGCCTCACACACAGGGAGATGAAATGAATGACTGCTGTTCTCATCATAACAATAGAGCTACTGCAGGAGAGGCCCCTCTCTCTCCCAGAAAGGCAAACAGCTGCCCCGCGCCTCTCCTGTCCGCAGCCAGCATTTCTCTTCACAGACTGTGTTTTGACTTTCAGAACTTGTCCAGAATTCCTCGCCCTCTTTTCCCATATCCATCGCTCACGTGACTCGTTCTCATCCGCCAATTTAAGTTGTGTCGGACGTTTTTCTGCACAATTTCACAGAAGGCCCAGCGACAAGGCTAAATATTTCATGGTGGGGTTGTTATTTTGGAAGACAGAGCCAAAGCAAACGTACGGCTGGTGAAGAATGTAATCATTTATCTAAGACCAGAGGCAACATACTCAATTAAACCTGAAATAGGGCCTTGTGGTACCCATAGTGACAGAAACGAGGCTGCATATGAATGTATATGTATACATTTGGGTGAATATTCAGGAGAACAAGTTTATGTGAAAGCCACTGAGCTGCTATATCTACAGGCCAGGATATTGGGTTTGTTTGTACTTCCTTCTGTGTTTACCTCAGATGGAGATAAGCATGTTTAAGCGCCAGGCTTGTGTAAGCTGGTGCTATATGGTGTGGACATTGTGGAGACTGTGTGTGTGTTATGATGGCTTTAGTGCTCAACTGTCTGCGTCCATTGGAAAACGAGCCAAAGTACTTCTCCAGCCCGGTGTCCACCCTGAAATCTCATCGAACACACCCATGGCAATCAGGAGTTTCTGGGAATTTTATCTGAACGTGGTAGTGTGAAGCTTTCCCATCATTCCCTGAAGGGTTTAATGTCCCTATCGCTTGTTCACCGTCCTACCAGAGCCTTCAGCTTGGTTGTGTAATGACTACTATTAACCTATCAAGATCTGCTGAAGGCTTCTCACCGCTTTTCCCACCCCACCCCCCTACCCGCCTTCATCGCCAAAATCCAAGATGGCTCTTTTAAATCAGCGCTCTTTCCCTCCAGGGAGCTGAGAACACCAAAGTCCACAGTCTAATTGGATTCATTTGTAAAATAGACATGGAGATTTGGACATTATCTATCAATGTACCCATGACTGGAATGCAGCTTTTATCTCCCCACAGGACATTTTTTTGCCCTGTCACAATTTCAGTTAAAATGTTGCCTGAAGTGCTTTTCTTGTTTTTATTGGATTCTCATGTTCATTAAATAATGACTTCTTTTCGGTGCATTTTCCTTCCTTTTGTACAACACCAGACCTAATCTGAGAAAGGACCACTTGGGTCAAATGTGGTATTAATGCTTTGCAGCATGAAGTGAATGGTGCTTTGTATGTCTGGAAGAGAAGAAGAAAAAAACACTTGAGATGATTGAGTGGGAGACAGGAAAAAAGATGCTCTTTGCCAGTCCGTAGGTCTAAGTCTCACTACTTTTCTTTGTCTTAAGTGACATTTATGCAGAATTGTGAAGAATGTACAATGTGCTTGTCGGAATTAGAAGGCATAAACAAGTCCCAATTTCCTGTCACCAGATGTGCTGTCCCTTTGTAACTGATTTGTAGACCTCTGGAGTCTCATTGCACTGTGTCCTACCCCAGCTGCATCTGCTAGTGTTTTGTTTGGTGCAGCCCGGAGCATTTTGTGTTTGTGTTTTTGCCTGTACGGTTCAAAGTGTCTGTGCATCTGTCTTTTGTGTGTTTGTGTTCTGTTTTGCAAATGTCCATCAGATAAAGGCTGTTGAAAACCACAACTGGCTATTACACCGGCACTTTATCGGCATGAGGTTAGCCACAGAGAATCAGATGCAGAGACGAATAAGTCACAAAGTAAATGGGGCTGACTTAACTCTTAGTATGACACTCTTGAAGTAGTGCTGAAGTTTGTTTGATTAGTGCTGATTTCACTGTCCTCTAGACTTCTGGGGTGCTGGTTTAGCTCACTTGGTAGAGTATGTGCCCCATTTACTCTTTTAAAACCATAGACTGTTTCAATGATGGAAGTTGGGAATGTGATGACACCCAATGGTTGGTTCTGAATTTGGAAAACCAACTTGAAGCCATCCCTACGTTGGTTTTCAGAAGCCTACAGGGATCATATTTGGATGAAAGGGTGGCATTGGAGAGTAGCTGGGGATTAGCAAACACAAATGTTCAAAGATTGCAGGGGCATCAAACTCATTTCAGTTCAGGGGCCACATACAGCCCAAGTTGATCCGAAGTGGGCTGGACCAGTAAAATCACAACATAGTAACCTATAAATAAAGACAACTCTAAATTTTCCCTTTGTTTTAGTGCAAAAAAGTACAAGTACATTCTGAAAATGTTCACACTTAATGAACTATCTTTCTACCAAAAGAGCTGTTGGATTATGCAAACAGCAAGTAATCTATTTTCTCACTTTGAGAAGAAAAGTGCCGTTTAGGTGCGCTCCATCAGCACTATGATTTTATGTGACCCCCAGAAGGCGAATTTCAAATAGTAGTTACTTTTATTGAAAAATTGCAGTTAATGATTATTTATTTTTTTAGTTATATTTTTTGGGCCTTTTTGCGTTTATTGTATAGGACAGCTGAAGAGAGACAGGAAGTGTGGGGAGTGGAGAGCGGGGGGGGACATGCAGGAGATGGTCGACCGACCGGGAATCAAACCAGCGACCCCTGCGACGAGGGCTATAGCCTCTGTGTGTGGGGCGCTTAGACTGCTAGGCCACCAGCGCCCCTAGTTAATGTCTTCTCTGTACTTTTTTGACTTTTCAAAGTCGTTCCATGGGCCGGATTGGAACCTCTGGCGGGCTGGTTGTGGCCTGCGGGTCGCATGTTTGACACCCCTGCTTTAAAGTCTGTGCTCAGGGCTAATTTTGTTAGCTGGCAAATGAGCTGGCCAACACACAGAATGAGATTAGAGATTTGGGAGTAGTTGGCCGGAGATTTTTATTACCTGAACTAAGGGAGCTGTGAGAGCTTCTGCACCTGGTCAAGTTGTTTTGAATAGATAAATAACTTATAAAGATGAGGCCTTAAACGTGTTTACTTCTGCTGTAAATTTGGGCGTTGTAATGCTGGGCCTGAAGGGGGTTGACTGTCTTTGATACTCTGCCTCAAGTGGCCTCAAGAGAAACTGATGTTGTTGTTATTTTGCACTTTCCCATTGACTTTATCTCTCATTCCAAAAGGTTCATCGTCAGAGTGATGTTAGTACAGCTGTACACTGAATGCTACTTAGATTTTTATGTTCAGTATTAACTTCTGATGTTACAAATCAATCTCTTTTTTATGTTGTTGTTTAACATCAATTCTCTGCTAACCCACACTCCTTTTCCTCTGTCTTTCCGTCTCTCCTCAGATTGAGAACCTGTTGGAGCAGTTGAAGGATAAGGACAAACAGCTGGCTGGTTTAAGAGAAAGAGTCCAGGGCCTTCAGACTGACTCGAGCAACACAGACACAGCCCTGGCCACACTGGAGGAAGCCCTATCTGAAAAGGTACAGAGCAGGGGTTTTAGAAGGAGGTGAATGTGGAGGCTATAAAAAAAAAGCTTCATTTAAATGCTCCAGCTTGACAAAGCTGACATTTAACTTCTTTTGAAAAGTTACTGGATGAAAAGTGGAAAGACTAACCCACATTCAAAAACGTGTGTGACAGGTTTGAACAGTAAAAACTCACAAATGAAACCATTAGACCACCAGTTGGTCTTGAAGCGCCTGGAAATTTTTACCCACTGAGGCACACTGGTCTTTCAGGAAGCTTGTATACATCACACAGCTTAATTAAGTTGCCTTTGCTATGACTCACTGCCATAATTTACTGACACAGACTCCTAATTTATGGACTTTGGGCCACACTAGATGAGGTCCTGTCTAAAAACAGCAAAAAGAAAGAAAGAAGGCACTGAGAGGAGGGAGGTCCAGAGTGAACATAGACGGAGGATTAGTCCTCGTCTGTAACTGAGTTTAACACGGGGAGGGAATGAAATATAGAATAATAGGAGGATAGAAGTTTTGAAAAGGGGAGGAATGGAGGAATGGAAAATTGAAATGGCAGGAGAGGCACAGGTCTGATGGAAGAGGTGGTCTAGGAGGGAGGGAGAGGTCAAGGAATGCACGGGTGGAGGCAGAAGTGAAAAATTAGTAACTTCTGCGAGACATATGAAAGAAGAAAGGAAAGCGGAGAGCTGGCAAGGAAAATACAGTAAGGATTAGACAGGGATGGATATTCAGATAACACTGCCAAGAACATATAGAAGAAAAAATTAGCTATTGTGTTCGTGAGTGAGCATAATGAGGGAGACAGCACAGGCATGATATACTGTGAAGTTTCTATGCTATATAAAGAATGCAGTCTATCCAGCTTTTCTAACCTTATCACTTACCTCTGATGTTGGGAAATACAGACACATGATACTATGCATTCATACGTATGGGAAGATGCATTGAATTTATTGCAGTGTGAAAATCACAGAGCTTGAATGTCTGGCATGTGAATTGAGGTGAACCAAGCAGACCAGCTCCATATGGATGAACGGGCGAGTGGATGGCCTGGATGTTGGTCGTAAACATTCAGCGTTTGTTGTTTTCTGGCAACATGAGACAGCAGCTGGTCTCCATAAAGGCTCACCTCAACACAATTGAGCGAGCATGCTCCCACTAACACTCAAAGATGAATGGACTCGTCGGCCACTGTGGTGTTTTGTTTTTCGGTAAAAATGCAGCGCTTTTCGTCGAACAGGTTATTCACCCAATAAAGCCCCGCTCCTGTTGTTGTATTCCTTGGTGAAAAAAGGGATACTTGTGGGAAGCTGGAATTCTAATGCTAATGATGTTTTTTTTCTCATTGACACAAGCCTTTAGGGATGTGTTTATGAACTTGCATTCATGGTTAAACAGTGCCAGTGACTTCTAATTGGAGCCAGAATTGAACACTTTGATGTTCTTCGCTGTCCCGACAATGATCATGGAGATGTCAGATTCTTGTTTGCAAGTATATACACACTCTACATGTAACTGACTGAGCTTGACTGCAGGGTTTCTTAGTGTTTCTTCACTTTGCTGCATGTTTAAGGTTGTTCTTAGCACGCATTTGTTGGTCCTGCAGTCTAAAGAAATGATTGCTTTGGCATTGTCGGCAGAAAAATGGTTCCCATTGTTTGCACATGTTTGTTTGTACTGCAGGCTAAAAGATGAATGCTGGTTTACTTTTCGTTGGCATTTGCTCCTGATAAAAAGTTTATAGAGTTCTCCGTTAGGACAGATGTGGATGTCTGTGCTCTGCGTGTTTTCCAGTGGCTGCCATATTTTTTAATGTGATCAAATGTGTGCATACTCTGTGTGTTTATGTTTGTTCCTTTACATCTGTTGTTCTATGTTTCTGTTTGTTATTCGTTCTCTGGCTGGCCAAGGGCATGCAAGAGTCACGAACTGAAGGAGAAAGGTCAGGAGAAAGTATTCAAAAGGAATTTCCATGATTGAATTTCAAAAGGTGCATCCAACAGTTATCTTCCCCATGTGACACGAGTGGAAATCAACACTGTTCTAGTAGTGAGCTAAATCAACAAGCAGCACAACATGAAGAGGAAAGGCTCAGAAAGATGGAGGGTGGTGTGCAAGTAAACAGCATTGGTGGCACTATGGTCTCTGAAGTTACAAATCAAGTGCAAGGATTACTGATGAAGCAGATAGTAGTAGCAGTAGTCACTGATTATGGTGGTTATTTGTCCGCGCCATTTCTGTGAGTACAAGGAAAACACCTTTTTCTTAAACAACTAACTTTATTTGTAGTTCATGTGAAGTTTGCTATTTCCCTCCCTGGTTATTCACGCAACCTTCCCAATGTCACGGTCAAGTGAGTGTCATGTTAACTGCACACAAGCAGGAGTGGATGAAGACGACTGGAGGAGGGCCTTCAACTGATATACAGTACAGTATATGGTGTTAGTCTTATCCTGGTCTCACCCTGCCTTGGTCTTGATCCTTAAAAGTCAAGTCTTCCCTTGGTATCTGTGCACTCTGGTCTTGGCCAAGTCTAAATAAACTAGATAAACTGAAGCCATTTCTCCCCCATCAACCAATCATTATAGAGCTTATTATAAACAGCTTAGCCACAGTGTTGTTAAACTCATCGTAGATGGCTCAAGTAAAACAAAGTGATCTGATTTCTTTGTCCAATTAGAAAAAATCCTCCATAAAGACAGGAGTATTTTGGCTTCTTTGAGCATGTTTTCTTTGTTCCCCTCATGGCATCACTGATTGTAAAATGAACTGCTATTCAAAACCGTTTACCGCCTCATCACTCCAGCTACTTAAGCTCAGCTTCTCCCCCTTTTTGACAGTCTGATCCCTCAATTTCTTACAGTTTAATTTTATAAATCAGTCCCATAGTTTAGTAATATTTAATACAGCTAAATCACATAAAGCCTTGTGTTGAACAAGTTTCTGTCAGTGGGATAAATTTGGTAGTTTGATATTCAGCCTGAACCAATCCTCTGCCTGAATTAACAACCTTTCTAAAGCTGTCGTTAAATCCAGATTCAAGTTCAATTACTTTCAAATCAGATTTTTGCAACTCAATAAAAGTCTTTGCTCTTGGAGATCAGTCTATTAGCAGACGAGATGTGGGTTTCATTGTGTTTAGAACAAAGCCTCGACACAGCACATATATGTTTTCACTTAGAATGTTTTTTATCACCTAGTTTTGTTTTCGTTGCCGACAGACTTTGAAATGAATATTATAATGGCGCAATAAACTTTAAATCTCTTTTCTTTGCCTCAGCCCATCTGTTTACCCAGAAACCACTTCTGATGCAGCCTACATATAACTCGGCTGTGATGAGGAGAACATTGGCGAGCTTCTCAGACTTTGTGGTCAATACAGGGTGTGTGTAATGTGTTTACAAGAGAGAGTGTGTGTGTTGCTAATCACACACCCTGTCACAAACCTGCTCGCAGAGCCAGTTTGCTATATACTGCTGTGGTTCTAATTAACAGGCTAGGGCATTGTGCCCAAGCCTGGCCGTGCTCTTTAGTGTGTACGAGTGTGTGTATGTGTATGTGAGTTTTCTTTCTGTTTACTTGTGTGCCACACTTTGGTCTCATAGAAGCAGGTTTTATTATCACATCCTGGTCTCTTTCCCTGAACCCCAAACATCCCAGAGATATTTCATAATGCGGGGAAAACACCCAGGACCTATTAACCATGTGGTCTCTCTCTCCCTCTCTTTCTCCCTCTCGCCCAAAGCCCAGTGTGCAGTGTGTTGCTGTGCCAGGTCTAGTTAGTGGGTGTATTTGTCCAATTACCCGGGGGTTTAAAGCTGCCAATCATGCAGCGATGCCACATCGTAAAGCCTCGTTGCTGAGTTTCACTCTGTGCCTAAATAAACACCTGAGTAAACACCTTGATAATCACTTCATTCCGCACCTTAACACACATATACACCGTAGCACACACCTACTACACACACCTTGCATAGTCCACCACCCATGGCGCAGGCTTGGTTTCGGGCCAATGCCCAAAGCTGTGGTCCTCCCGCTGACCGATGTGATCAGAGAATAGAGAGAATGATGGTGTAAACATTCCAACGTGGTTCAGCTGAAGGCATTGCGGAGCTGTAAGGAAGTGATCTACAGTACTGTCCAATCTGTTCTCAATAAATCTGTCTCAGTTTCTCAGCCCTTCTCCTCCTTCCTCCAACCTTCTCTGTCCTAGTTGGCTCTCATCTCCCCATGTCCCTGCTATTATTTATGGTAGTATTATTTATGACGGGCATTTATGAGTTTGTCTTTGGCCGCACTTTGTGGAGCACGCTGGTGAGCCAATTCAGGAAGAGACTGGCTTGAAACTTTCAATAATGATAGGAAAGAACTGTAATCACACAGGACTGACAATCCTTTTTACCCTGGGAATCACAAAACATCCATTTTATAACATTTCTTCAGTGGGTTTGAACTTTTATGCAGGTTCTAGCTATGAGCCCTCTTCCTTTATTCCTACTCACACCTCTTTCTTAATGTTGTTCATAAATGTGTTATTTGTCTTTTGCTGTTTTGATTTCTCAGGAACGGGTGATCGAGAATTTGCGCGAGCAGAAGGAGCGAGACGACAGGGTTCGGCTGGAGGAGCTGGAACAGATGAGGAAGGAAAACCAGGAATTAAAGGACAAACTTTCAGCCCTCCAGCCCCTGAAAACCCAGACTCTGCCTGTTAACCCCAGTCTGACCCAGAACCAGAGGCCCGATGGAGAGGTCGGTAAAGATGGTTGAAGTAGACGTTATAGTCTCAATAACTAGAAATTAAGTCAAACTCACAGTTGAAAGAATTTGCATGTTACACAACAGCTCAAAATTGCTAGTCTGGCATGTTTGTGTCCCAGCAGACACACAGTCATCAATATTTCATCGTTACCCACATTACAACAGACTTGCACATGCAGCAACACTTGTGCCAAACTCTCAAATGAGGCCAAACACTAAATCTCATTTCACAGACATTATAAAACAAATAGGCCATATTTTTCTCAAAGCTTTTCACAGCTTGACACTTCAAACGAACAACATGACACTTTATAATTATTTTTTATTGTACAAAAAGAATTAAAAGAACCGCTCTTCGCTCGATGTAATACGCTACTTGCACCCTGTACTTACACTGGTAACAGCTCCAGTAATAATGATTCCACTTTCTTACCTCCCCGTAAGCATCGAGAACACTGTTAGCAACTAGCTAAGGGCCTGCCTGCACTTTGTCCCGCAGGATAAAGGGATGAATTAAGAGAGAGTGATTTATGGATGTAAAAGATCCCTCAATCCCTGTTTGGGTGCCAAGTGAGAGGCCTCGCTGTCTTTTTTCCCTCTCTTTTTCCTCTGCAAGGCTTACAAGCCAGGACAGACTCTCGCCCTGCCAGAATTTATGAGAATATTTTCTTTTATTCCCCTTAAAGAGCATACACACGTCTCATTCCTGCGAAATGATATCTTGTTGAATGTTGACGCCGCACCACATGAAAGCAACAGCAGCTCGGTAAAAGTCTTTGTAACGGGCAGATTCACACTCTGACAGAAGTGGTGCCATAATTGGACTATTTTGGGTAGTTGGCAGCAATCAGGGCCTGTTATGTAAACTCACAGATTTCTAAAAAGACATATAAGGTTTGGATTTATGATATCAGCGCATACGTGTGTCTCTGCCAGTGTTGGGCAAGTTACTTCTAAAATGTAATAAATTGTATATTAGTAGTTACTGTCATTTGAAAGTATTTACATTACAATATTACTGTCTCTGAATTGTAATGCGTTACACTAAATTTGAGTTACTTTCACCGAAATAACTGCAGAAGTATGACTAGCATTCTAAAATGCTATAATATAGTTTATTGCAGCTGATTATAAATCCAGTGAAGGGTGATGTGTTATAGCATGATGACTGTGTAGGCCCTAAGACTTCTAACAACTTAATAGAATAGGCACAGTAAAGGCTCAATACAATAAGTAACAATGACCGTCAGAATCACAAAAGCAGACAAAGTCAAAGTCTAGTAAGTTATGATAAAGATATCGTAAATATTTAAACTTAAAATGTGTTGTAACACGCGTTACTGAGATTTGTAACTGGTATAATTTTACCAAGATTGTAATAGTAATGCGTATATTACTGCTTTGCAGCAAAAAGTAATACATTACTGTAATTGCGTTACTTATGTAGCTCGTTACTCCCAACACTGGTCTCTGCAGTGTGTGTGTGTGTGTGTGTTTAAGTGTGTTTGATCCCATTGTAGTGCAGTGGAGTGTGACAGGTTGTGAGGCTGTAATACTCAGTAGGCTAGAGGTGAACTGACACAATGCCTGAGATTAAAATCTGATCAAACTAACCTGCCACAGATTTACCCCAATGACTATCACATACTTCCAGTGCAGGATTAGTGCAAGTCAATTCCATATTTCATTACTCTGTGCCCAGTGCAAAGTTGTAGATATCAGGAATCCATCACAGTGTAAAAAATGACTGTAGTGTCTCTTTAAGAGCCTGCAGATTGATCATATGGACATGGTGATGTCATGGTATGCTCAAAAGTATCGTCAAAGCATCTTTAAAATTAATGTTTTATGGTGATGTAACATTACAACTCAACTCAACTTTATTTATAAAGCACCTTTCAAACATACAAGCATGCAGCCCAAAGTGCTTCACAAAAAAACAGAGATACAGAAAACAACAGAAATCAGTAAAATGATAAGACATAATCATCAAAAAATATACTTAGAAATAAAATAAAATCAATACAGTAAATTAATAAAATAAGTAAGGGTAGAAAGCAAAATTAAAAATGAGACACATTTAAAATAATCTGATAAATAAAATAAATAAATAGATAACTAAACATACTGTATAATATAGGTAAATGTTGTTAAAACAATTATTATAATGATACAAATAAAGAGTTTTGCTATTACAGTACGTCAAGTTTTCATTGAAACTATACACCGTAAATGGTTTGGTCCTTAAAAATAAGCTGAATCCTATTTTTTACTCGCCACATGTGTTAATGCTTTTAGCATATTGCTACTGGTCAGCTTTAAAAGAAAACACAGTTATATTTTGCACAAACAAGCTCTGTATAGTCATTCTTTTGAAATAGTTATGGTAAAGCCACAGTGAGGAGTTTTTTAACTGGTGATGAAGCAGACTAAAATTAATATTGAGGCCTCTTTATGACCTACAAATGCAAAACAGACCATCAGTGACAAGACTGTTTTCATGTGGTAGTTTTTCATAGTTTTAACCACTGTGAGGGGGTAGGTGTCAGACAACATGATTCACAGCAGGCTGAAGGAACAGCCTTCTTTTTTTTTTTTTACATTTTCCACTGCTATGTTTACAATGACTAATACAATTGACTGAAAGCTGATGTCTTATGTCAGAAATAGTACTTTGAAGTGTTTCAGACTAGAGATGTGCTCTTTTAGTCGAGAATTCATTAATATTTGATTAACGTTGGCCTGAAATGCCGGGCGACAACTACTGTCTGGTTGTAAACAAACACGGATGACTGGTGGCATCTCTTAGCGCAGTGCGGTTTGACAAACAAAGCGTGGTTCAGATAACAAAGTGAACCTTTTGACAGACAGGGAGGAGGAACTTTAACAATGCAAAACAAAATGCAAAAGGAATACTTAAAATAAACAGAATGAAGTGGTGGGGCCATAGACCAGTAAATCATTGTTGAGAGGTGTTTCAAGATACATAGATAATATAAATAAATAAAAATAAATAAATTAATAAAAATGGATAAGTAAATAAAACCATTTAGAGGACAATAAAAAAGTTTCAGAGTAAGAGGACGACATCACATTGGGAAAATTACAAAAAGTTAAAAGGATAAATTAGGAATATTAAAATAATAAATGAAAAATAATAATAATCCTAATAATAAAAAAATAAAATAATAAATAATCAAATAAAAGAATCAAATACAATTTAAGACAATTAATTAGTTGGATAAAAACTAAAAATAATAATAAGATAGAAGTAAAAGTGGTTAGAAAGATAAAGTCACATAAAAGCAAGTCTGTAAAAATGGGTTTTAAGAAGAGATTTAAAAGATGTCACAGACTCTGCGAGCCTTTTCTTCTCAGGGAGGTCATTCCAAAGTCTAGGGGCTCTGACGGAGAATTTAGAATGACCAAAAATGCCCCACCTAGGGATCTAAGATCTATGAAAGAAGTCATACCACTTCGTCCACAGGAGGCATTAACTTCCACACACACATAAAGTTCCTCACAGGAGCTTCAATGCACATGCTTTTATTAGAAGAGCTCTAATTACATGTTAATCACAAATACTTCCAAAATAGGGTTGAACACGCTTTTCAGCTTACCGCCGTTTACCTCTCTGTGGATGTAGAGTTTGTGTTTGCCATCGGATGTGATACACACAGTGGTCCACTCACCGTATTTACAGATGTTTGTATTACCGACTCAGTCAAGCTGTTAGTGGAGCTTTTCATCCTGACCTCAGAGCTCTTTTGACTTCATTACATCCTCATCCTTTTCCCATAAAACTGTATTTGTTGATTCCGAGGTTAATAAAGGACTTTTGGAACCAAACACTCTGAGCTCTTCAAAGGGTAAAACATTAAAGAACCTCAGGGAAGATAGTGACCTTTCTACAGAGGGTTGGCTTAAATCAGAAGGGAGGTGCACTCTTCAAGTTTCTGTCCCATTTAAAAGAGTGTTTGGTCTTTTCAAAACAGGCTGATGTCCTTATCCCCTTACCTTATACCTTTTTTTTTTACTCCTTTTTGATTTCCTCTGGTTCTTTTTTTAGGATTATATGGAGATAAGACTGTTAGACATTCACTTTTGCACTGACAAACATAGATTCAAATTCAATGCTGTAATATATTTGACTTGATCCGGTAGTTTTTTTTTCTTTCTAGACTTTTATAGCTGTATCTGGGCTTGAAAACCAGATACCTGTAAGGCTCCGTCAAAGGTAGAATTCAGAGACAGGTTTAGGTTTTGACATTTCAAAACTGCTCAGCCTCTGTGTGTCTGAGTTTCCTCTAACCAGGAGTAAAATAACTCGGTGCAGATCCTGGTGGCCGCACATATTAAACTTATTTGTACTATTTACACTTCAGGGACATTTCCAAGAATGATAACAATAATTTCAGTGACCATATATGTAATCATATCTGTGCTGGCCTCTTTCCTCCTGTCATAATATCGCACATTTTTGCTGGACCAGCCGTTCTCTCAGCCCCTGCTTTCCTCAAGTCTGTGTTTTTCCCTCCCAAGAACAAAACAAACCCTGGTCCACTTAGGGCTAATGCATTTTGCTCAAGTGAAGATTGCCTTTGAGTGCATGCATGAGTGTGTTTTAGACTAGGTGTGGAGGTAATGGGGAGGAGGACAGGGTAAACAGCGACTGTGCTTGCCTTCCAAATGTTCTCTTTTTTCACGTCATTGAACCGTAAGTAGAGGCACTTGTGTGTAGACGTACATTGTCAAGCCTAAAGGGCTCTTTAGGGTCACATGTCAGCCCATACTGTGAGCTGTGGACAAATTAGTGAAGTCAGTGAAGTACCAAACAAAAGTGTTACACTGTACAATAATGAGACTGATATTTGAAATGTGTTTCTAACTTTTACATGTTGAGATGTGCAGCACATGCAGTCAGTCACATGAGTCATCATATTTACATGCTTACAGTATTAACTATTATAGGTTTTGAAGTTAGTTTTAAAAGTAGAGGCTATTGTGATGGACCTTAGGTCAGAAGGCACTTTGTTCCAGAGAGAAGTACCACATTAACTAAAAGCCTCTTCACCAGACTTTGATCTAACTCTGGGTACGGATAAAAGACTTCTACCTGATGACCTAAGGGGCTGGATTGGTTTATAGTCTGTGAGCAAGTAAGAAATATACTTAGGAGCTAAACCATTGAGCGTTTTATGCACTGATAATAGGATTTTGACAGTGATTCTGTGTCGAAAAGGGAGGGTTTTAGAACCGGGGTGATACTGTATTTTCAAATACCTGAAGGACCCGGTTTCAGTGGGGACCCTCGTCTGTGCATTGTCTGATGCAATGATTTAAAACCCAACATTAAATCAACTTTTCTCTCAAGAAACAATTTCTTCTTTGCCACATTACCCAGCATTCTTACTGATCTTTCAGCTGTGTAGGATGCTTGATTCTGATCGGTCAAAACCCCTTGATAAACCCTTGACTACGGTTATTAACTCTCACTTACACGAAAAACTTGAAAAAAGTCCATGAAAAAGAGTTCTGGCACGTTTTGCTTCTGCTTCTTGACACAATAGACTCTAAGGTAAGGTGAGGTGAAACAGTTAGTTTCCGTTTGCATCATATAGGTAAACAATGTGGTTAAAATGCTAGTTTTTGTTAGCATGCTAAATTTCCGAGCTAAACATCATGGTCATTTTAATATTGGATCCTGTCCATCAATTCTAGCAACACCAGTGGAGCAGGTGAGTGGCCTCTCTACTAAGAGACTTAAACCATGAGAGGTGGTGATGATAGCAGCAGGGTTCAAAGGTGTGACATTTGCCTCATTTCTTTTTAAAGGTGTGTGAACCACAGAACTGAATGAGGACAGTTTTATGTTAAATCGACCGCAACAGGCAGATAAGAATCCATCACCATGGAACGCTAAATGCAGTCGAATCACTAGGACAATTTTTTTAAATCAATAAAATAATCTTTTAATCAATGTTTTTTTCCAACGTGTTTGTAGATTAAAGGTGCAGTTGGTAGTCGTGATATAAACATCAGTTTTGAGAGAGATTTCGAATGTCAACACTACCCTCTCCTCTGCTGTCGTAACCCCGCCCACAAAAGATCATTGTACGCGTTCTATGAGGAAGTAGTGGCTTCCCAGCCAATCAGGGCAATGTAGTGGGGCTGGCATTCGACCAATCAGGACAGAGGGTTGGGGAGTAGCTCTGATTGGTCTGTGATAACGGGAACGAGGGGAATAATAACATTGCTTGATACAAAGGCATTGGAAAACACAGAGATTTCACCATAATGTCAAATTACTTCACTTACAGATGAGTACCGATTGGTATTATGACCTTTTCTCCAAACCCAGCAGAAGAAAAAGTAACGTTTTGTACACCATTCCTACCAACAGCAGCTTTAAGCTGGGTAATAAGCGGGATAATGTATGGTGAGCAGGTAGATATTGGAAATAGAATCCCTTCAGGGTGGACAAGACCTCTCTCACCCCTTCTGGATTCTATTTCCCATAACTACCTGCTAACTATACGTTATCCCTTACGTAGCAAACAACAACTGTGGTGCTAAAAGATGGAGCAAAAAGGAAAACCTCAAGTTAAAAAAAAAAGTTTTTACCTGACGCTTCGTCTGACACAGGTCTGCTATGCAGCAAGCCGAGAAGTAGCTAACGTTAACTTCGCTAGTTTTATGGTGGGCACTCCTCTTGCCTTTGTTGTTCCTGAAATTCAGAGCTGAGGACTAAAATAAACACAGAGGTTTGCAGTTCTAATTTTTTAAAGTATCAGATTGATACAGGTAGGTATTAATCTATATGATAAAGGAAATAAAGGTATTGGAAAAATCTCTATATATAGATGTTTCCTTGCAAAGCTAGCAAAATGTTGGCCTCGGTTTAAAACTGCAAGAATTAGACCTTTCAAATATTCAGTTGTGCTTCTTATGCTGTGCCTGTGGTTGTGTCTCTCATATGCAGGACCAAACTTGTGCATATAGTTTATCTGCTGGGTTCGTCATAATAGGAGAGACGCATTTGTTCGGTTGGGTCATGGTAATAGTTAACAGACATTCCTTTTTTTTTTTCTAATGACAGACTCAAGCAGAGCTACATGAATAGTCCCAGATTTATGTCAACCTGACAATAAATTGCAAGGTGTGTTTGTGTGTGTGTATGTGTGAGTGCACGCTCACTTGATGATGTTTAAACGACTGGCCTCAGCTGTTTCAACAAGTTAAACTATCCTCACAAACACGTTGCACTGAGAGAAGTAAAGACAGAGAGAAAGAGGGCAAAAGTGGGGAGAGAGATAATTCTAGGTTGCAAACTTCCTTTGGGTTATTTTTCTCAGAGAACAAAGAATCCATCAGTGTGACTGTTTTTTTTTTACATTTCACTTCGAATAAAAAAATATCTTAGATGTTTGGTGGTCTCGTAAAATCGCAGGCAAACAGAGAGATGGTAATTTTATAATGATAATGACTGAACTCCAAAGTCGACATGACGGACGCCTCGGGGAGACGACTGATAGAAGGGAACCACAGAGATGCAGGCAGCAGAGGAATGAGGGGGGTGATGATGGGATGAGAATGGATAGGGGTACAGATTGGTTCTGCTTCAGCTACACTGTGACCCTAACCACATATTCAAAATTGTTTTACCATCTCTTTTAGGTTTTAAAGCTAACCATGCAGGATGATATCACAGCTGACCCTGTGTATTTATCTGTATCCAATTTTCAGTCTTTTAAATGTTAAGACCATTATTTTCCCTTTTTTTTTAAAAAAAAACGTATCCTTATTTTCCATCTGTTTTCTCTTTTGGACCCACTTCTAGGTCACAGCAAAAGTAGATGGGTTACCAACAGGAAGCCCCACGGTAGGTTCTGTTATGCTTTTTTGTTTGTTTGTTCTGTCATGTGTGTGTGTGTGTGTTTTCTGAGGCCATGTTAGGACATCAACTCTCTGTTGCCAGACTTGGCTTAACTTTAATCTGTCTAAGCTGCACTTTGTCATGCTTAGCTCAACATCCATTAGCCCTGTCTGTCCTTTGTCATTTTCAGCTGTGCTCTGTCATGCTTAGCTGTACTCGGTCAGTCTGAGCGGTACTGTAAGTCCCGGCTGCACTTCAATGGCTCTCATTTGTAGTTTGTTCACTTCAGGTGTGCTTTGTCTACTTTAGCAGCATTTTGGCAGCTCCACCTGTATTTCAGCCTCAATTCTTATATTATAGCACGGAAAGCACGAAGCACAGTAACAGCTTTATAACTGGATAATCTCATTACGCCTCATCATACCTAACTGTTAATCCCATGTTAAAATCAGGACTATAATGGCCCTTTTCCACCGGCCCGTCTTAGCCCTACTCTACTCGACTTGACTGGACTCTACTCGGTTTGTGTTGTGTTTCCACGGGCCCAGTACCTCATGTCAGATACCAGTTATTCGTACCTGCTCTGCTTTGGTTCCAAGCGAGCTGAGCTGATACTAAAAGGTGACGTCGACAGACTGCCGGCCACTGATTGGTCAGAGAATGTTGTCACCGAAGAGTCATGAGCGCGACGCCAAACACAGGAATTGCGTATTAATCGCATATTTCTTCTCGCCGCCTGCAGCCTTCTTTTGCTTTCCTCTCTCGCTCGGCCTGCGACAAAAAGCCACAGATGAGCAGCAAGTACACCGTTGCCTCCATGTCCTCCATTGTTTGTGATTATTGTGTTTGTGTCACGTGCAAAATGACGTGAGTGCAGTTTTGCGCAGCAGTTTCGTGCAGCTGTGTTATAACGACCCGCTAACTGTGATTCGGTACTCAGTCTGGTGGAAAAGGTACCCAAACTGAGTAGAGCCGAGTCGAGTAGAGTAGGGCTGGATCTGTGTAGTGGAAAAGGGCCATAAGTTGCACAGGTATAGAAGACACACTCAGTTTTTTGGAGTCTCTCAGAGGGAATATGATTTACACTGTCTTCCTGTGTGACGAATCCCACTGGATTCATCAAAGCCTTCTATGCGCCTATAGCTCTTTCTTGTGCCATCTGTTTTCACCATGTGGTGTTAGCAATCCTGCTAGCTACTGATATAGCTCCTGATATGATAGCTGAGCCCAGCGTCAGCAGTTATGAGGTATAGACCTACGGCTTGTGACTAATGAACCTACAGTCACACAACCCAACTCTGCTGCTCACTAGCCGTCTTAACTTGAGTCTTTTGAATCCAAGCAGCACTCCACAAGGTTTATTTACCTCATATTTTAACACGTATTTCCATTTTAGAATTAATTTTAAGATTTTAATGTTTGTTTTTAAGTCACTAAATGATCTGGCACCTCAGTACATCTTTGATCTCATACACATCTACGCCCCCTCCAGAGCACTGAGGCCAAAAAGCCGACAAAAGACAAGGGGTGACCAAGCTTTTTCAGTGGTAGCTCCTAAACTGTGGAATGAGCAACCCACCCATGTCAAAATGGCCCCCACCCTGGATACTTTTAAATCACGTCTTAAAACTAATTTTTACTCCTTGGCTTTTAATACAGCATGAGAGTTTGTGTGCGTCTCTGTTTGTCTTTGAACTTACTGTATTTTAAATTTTACTATTATTTATTTCTACTGTTTGTATTTGTTGTGCAGCACTTTGTTAACCTTGTTGTTTTTAAAATGCACTATATAAATAAAATGGATTGGATTGGATTTCTTGAAATGCAACGCTATAACAAAATTAGGGAAAAGAGCTCTTAAAAAGTGTTAAGTATCCCAGCATGCTTTGCTGCCCTAAGAATGCTGGGATACTTGCAGTGCACAAAACTTTCAAATATGTCAGGTTAAATGTAGTGGGTGATGATGGCTGCTCTGGCTGTCTTGACTGCACATTTCTGTGACAAAGCTAGCTTAGTGCCATCTTAAGCTAGCATAGGCCCTGGGTAAAATACTGTAACATTGAATTAGACCTCTTTACATAAAACTTTCAAGAATCATCCTTCTCTGTGATTGTCTCATTTGTTTTCTTAGGTCATTAACATGCACCACTGTGAATTTGAGTCTGTCTCATAACCAGCTAAAAATGACCCTCAGGAGCTTTAAGTTACATTAATTAAGTAGATAGTAACTATCTACAACTAGTCACATTTTTGCAGTACATTGTTGCTTTCTTCACCTAATCCACTTCGCCTGTGTCTCTATCCTCTTCCCAAAAAGACCCAAAACATGGAAGAAGCATTACGGAAGTGTCCAGACATCACAGATCGCCTGAGGCTCCTGGAGCAGGAGGTTGCCCGCAACAGAGAGGAGTCTGTGAAGTCACAAGCAGAGGTGGAGAGGCTAATGGGAGCCTTGCGGGATGCTGAGGTGGACAAATCTAGCAAGGAGAAGAAAATCGCTGATCTTGAGAGGTAAGGGTCAGAGTAGGGTGACAAAAATATCGATGACAGCACGCCGCCTGGGTGTCCTTAGAGAGGAGGGTCCCCTTGAAGTTACCGGATCTTTGAAAGATCTCAATTCATTCCTAAGTACTCTATTTAGTAGAGAGGAATGCACAAGACATAAACCGTCTAGATTGTGTCCTCCCAGCACTTGAACCACTTCATGCTTTTTCTCTGATGTAATCACACTCTGATAAAGCACATGGTGACCTATGTACAAGCGTTATTTGGTTTAACTTTGTAATGTTGTACAATTTTTTTTTATTTCTCTGTGTGTGTGTGTCAGCATCTGCAGACCAGGGTAAGTACTTCTTAGTGTGCCATTGAAACATACCATCATCATACCGCCTACATTGTCCATAGGCATCACATCTTGACACCATGCCATGACTGTTGGGTTGCTGTGGAACTTTCCCAGGTATAAAGTTGGAAATTGGTGCATTTTGGCAGCAGTTTGATTCCCAGGAAGCTAATTCTTACAATCCCTGTGGGACGGTAAATGTACAATGCATTTAAAGCAAACAATCCTGGTCTTCATTACTGTCACAGTGCTAACACAGTTGGAGACTTTATACCTTTCTTGACACATATCACTGGAGACTAGGGGTGTGACGATACCCCCAACTCATAAGATGATACACGATATTGGATTCATGAGAATGTGATGTGATGATATTTTAACACTATTTGTCTAGGGTTTGATTATGAGCTTTATCTGTGTATTAAATAAACTTCAGCTCAAAGTCTCTGTTAACAGTAACAAACAGTGACAGCTGTATCAAAGCAGGTTGAATCTCTGCATTTGGAGATCGGCATATTACATTTTATTTTCGGCCCCGACCATCAGCAGAGATTTGCTCTTTGTAGCGCATAAACGAGACACACTCTGCAGAAAACGCTTTACTTTCTTTTCCGCTGCACTGAGCAAATTTTGAAACAGTGCCACTACCACATGGGTGTGATGCTGTAATTGTAGATAAAGGTGACAAATTGACCAAGTACTGTCCTCGTTCTTCCTGAAAATACCTGTGAAAGGTATACCTGGAAATACGCAGGAAAAGCCCTGCGTTATGTACCAATCTTGCAAGACAGCTTAGTGAAATATTGTCACGTTCAAAGAGGGGGTATTGTGCTTTCTAATAAAGTAAAAAGGTTGTAAGTCTTTTTTTTATTATTATTATTTTTTTAAGTTATATTTTTTGGCCTTTTTGCCTTTAATTAATAGGACAGCTGAAGAGAGACAGGACATGTGGGGAGTAGAGAGCGGGGGAAGACACGCAGGACATGGTCGACCGGCTGGGAATCGAACCGGCGACCCCTGCGACGAAGACTGTAGCCTCTGCATGTGGGGCGCTTGGACCGCCAGGTCACCAGCGCCCCTATGTTGGAAGTTTTTACTTATTGTGTGCAAATTTTCAAATTGCCAGGCATGCATATTTTGTAGTAATCCCTGAATTTGTGTGTAAAATGGTCCATTCTTAAAATACTGTGAAATCTTTACGAGATCTTCACGAGACTTGCTGAAATGATGATGTCATCACATAAGGATCTTCATAAGCATCATCTGTGCACAGCAGAACAGAATGCCCCTGGCAACACGGAAGGAAACGGTCTGACATAGCGCTGCCCCAACAGGCCTCCTGAGGGCAGTCCAATCAGAGGAAAGGGGGTTTGTGGAGCGGGGGGCCTTAAAGTGACGGCAGCTAAACGAAGTGTTTTCTAAAACACCAGTGTGAGAAAAATATGGATGTTTTTGAGCTGTAAATCGTGTAACATTAAATCAGAGGTACCAGAGGGGACAGTATACAGCCTGAAAGAAAGCATAATATCCTCTTTTAAAGTATCGCAAGATCCTGTGTCAGGAGATCTCGTCACAACCCTACTGGAGAAGTGAATCATTGTTGTGTTCACTTCTGCAAAGCTTCTTCATGTTTAATTTCTTCCATCAGTGCTATCAAACACAATGTCTCTCCTCTGATCCTTATGTGTTTTCCCCATGTTTGTCCATGAGACCAACAAATACGAACTTTTGTTTCAGTCATTGCATCACTGTAAACGCATACATCAAGTGCGTATTTGTGTGTCTGTGCATGTGCGCGTTTTGAGTTTGCCAGGCAGTCAGCCAACAGCATGCCAGTGGGAGGTTGTGTATCCAGCCTAGACACTGGCTGTTTATACTACTCTGTTTATTACTGGCATGGTGCTACTCAATTATCATCTGATTTATGGATTGGCATGGTGTGAATGTGGACCCAAATGAGTGGTTGTTTAGTGCCAGCAAAAAGACACTGTTCAAGAGTGTGAGTGTTGACTTCATGTTTGTATGCGTGCATCCAAGAAAAAAAGCCAAGAAGGAGACATGCTTTTGCATCTCTTTGTAATTCAACCAAGACACAGCTGCTTTAGTTGGTGCTAGTTTGACATCTGTATTTGTAGACTGATATGAAGTGGGTTTTTTTCTGTTAGCAGCACAAAAGTGGCCACAACTATGGAACGTATGGGAAAGAACAATTTCTCAACACACATTGGCCCCATCAGGTGTTTTAACACCAGCAATGTTTCCGAATAGTTTAAAATCTATCTGGATGGGCTGCATGTTCTGGATCCAACACAGTTTCCTGCCTCATTCATTACCCGTTTTACAGACTCTCCACTCTGGCATGGAACCCGAGTGCTGACTCAAACTGTGTGGGAACACACGAGGATCAAGTATAATGGGGATATAGTAGCTCCCGCAGAGTTTGTTCACACAGTCCACTCTCTGTTTCTACGTGTGTGTGCATGCGTCATACCTTTACCCACATGTAGCTGTCACTGGAGTGGACACATGCTCGTTTGAGTTTGTAAATTCAAGTTTCTGTGCATGTGTGTGCACAGCAGTTTGTGGAACAGGGAGTGTTTTGGATGAGACTTTTAGGAAGAGTTTCTTTTCCCTCTGCTCGTCCATCTTATTGATGTTGCTGTCTCATTAGTGTCGGACAGTCACTCCTATCAGTCCGACCCCTCCCTTCTGGTCAGAGGTCACACGCAGATCAGCCACAGGTTATCGGAAGAGGGCCACTGCAGTTATACACTGCCACTGTAAACAAATGATTAAAAGATATTTAAATAGAAAGAAGTCATTAGATTACATGCAGAAAAACATACTCATTGTCTTGTCATATTATCATTGGAAATCCGGTCAAAGACAAAAACAAACAAAGGATGTATGCTCATCTCTCGAAATCTGGTTTTGTTCTCAGTCTGTGGAGTTTAACGACATGGCAAACACAGCACATCCCATTCCTATTCCAGATTTCATTTACCACTGTTGCCGAACTGAGCCTTATCCTTTAAGTGTGGTGGCTTATGGGTAATATAGTAGATATGGAGTAAAACAAAGAGTAGAAGAAGTAGCCGAAAAAGAGGGAGAGTATGATGGGGTACACATTCTCACGGTATGTGGCAATAAAAGTGACCGGTTTGCAAGGCAACTTGTCTCCTCTGCATGTTACTGATAGCAGCCTTGACTGCTGGTTACCAGTGCAAAACGAGCCAAAACAGTAGTGCCGTTTACTACGCCACAAAGATGCAAAGGTAACACCACCAACCACAGTCTTGACTCTCAAAACTAGATATCTTGCAAAGTCTTTTACAGTTGAATGTTAGTTTAAAGTTAACAAACATGGTGGATGACAGGTTGGCTGTGAATCTCCACTCCTCTATTTGTCATTTAGATTGTGGTATCTTTCACAGGACATGTTGTGTTGGTGCCAATAATCAACCAGTTTGACCTTCAGTTCTGACCTCCATCTAACTTTTGCATTAACTATCATTGCCATGGCTCCTTCCTTCCTTCCTTCCTTCCTTCCTTCCTTCCTTCCTTCCTTCCTTCCTTCCTTCCTTCCTTCCTTCCTTCCTTCCTTCCTTCCTTCCTTCCTTCCTTCCTTCCTTCCTTCCTTCCTTCCTTCCTTCCTTCCTTCCTTCAGTCACCTTGCTTCCCAGTCATGTATCATTTCGGAGCATGTGACAAACCATGGCTGTCCCTTGGACCTCCGTCACACAACAGGATTACTTAATATTGAACATGTTCAGTTTTATGATTTCAAATGGATGCAGCCCCAATAATTTTCTGAGGAGCTCTGTAAAGTAAAATCTTTCTTAACATGCCTCACAGCACAGGAGAATATAGCAGGATCATCTTCAGAAGCATCAGAACATTTTGAATTTTGTCTGAAGGAGACAAGTAGGCCCAAAATTAGCCCGGTGTACCCTGCTTCATTTGTACAGTACACAAGCATGATGTGACAGCAGTGGTGGAGGAGTTTCTCTGTGTGATTGGACTTCTGTGTAAAACTGTAGAACTGAAGCAAGATGTGTCTCAGCAGAGGATAAATGTCTTTTTAATCAGTGTTTCTCTTGGACCTCAGTAAGATGGCCTATTAACCACTATCTGGAAAAAACAAGAGAATAACAGATGAGGAAATAGACACTTTCTCATCCACTTGGCAATAGAGCAAAGAGAGGAGAAGATAAATGCAGCCAGCAGGTCGTTATAATAAATACCTTCCAGCAGAAGAGAGGCTCACTCAGCTGTTTCATTGTGTAGATCTCCAGTTCACACTAAGTCATCAGTGATAGCAGTGGGTAGGTTTGTGGGGATATGATGGACTAAAATGGTGATATTAGGAGCATTTTTTTTTTTTATGCATGCAACTGAATAGTCAAATCCACTGAAGAGTCTTTTTAAACAGGAGAGATTTGAGCTAACCTTTAAAACTAGAAGTAATTTAAGGTATTAAAGAGGATGTTTCTGTATCACAGCATTCACAATTTCAAGAAATTGAGATATGAACATGACCATGATATGAAAGAGGGTCTTATATGTTTCATTTAGCCTCATTTCTTCTTCCATAACCCCTACCTACCTGGCTTTAACCAGTGGAGTTATTTTATGCAGCCTTCTTTCTAATTTCCTTACGGTCCTATATTTTTAATGTCTGCGCTGACATGGGAGCCAAACTTTGTGAAATAATTCAGCCTCCGGTCACGGCATATCACAGTTACTGACGTGGTAAGCACCTCGGTATGTAAGGGAGGGCCACAGGAAAAGGGAGGTGTGTGTGTGTGTGTGTGTGTATATACTACTATGTGCGTATTTTTCTATGTCTGTGTATGAGTGCACACGTATGTCTATGGCAAAACTGCAGGAAATGCTTCTTGGTTGTAGAGTCGGCGAGGGTCGGTCGGCGAGTAGAAATCCCTCAGTGTTGAACGATAAATATTCATACGCTCACAAACCAAGACGTAAACACACGCAAATCATTGTTGGCCTTATTCCTCCGATTATAATCAAACACCAGATGTTAAGAGCATCAATCTTTGAGAACACACTGTATGCATGCATGCCAATACACAGCTTACTTTTGAAGTATCTGTGTATAATATTTCCACATGAAAATGTTTGGAAACAGTGTGCTTTCCTGTGTGGTTTTGCAGGTGTCTTGCTTTGAGATTGAACTGTCAACTTCCTGTTTTACTCACTGTTTAGATATGCACCCGCATATCCACACGGCAGATGGCTGCTCACCAATGAGTCTGGTTCTGCTCACACCTTCTGCCTGTTAAGTGTTTTCCTTTCCTCTATTGCCAGGTGCTTTCTCACAGTGGATTGGCCCTCTCGTATGAATTTAACAACCGGTACTTATAGACTTAGGAAAGAATTATTCATCTCTTTTTAATCCACTTTCTGTTTTATCATGCAATACTTTTATTGATATTATAAAAAGGCAAAAGTCTAAGTATATTTGTATCACAACAAGGCATGCCTGAACACCACAAAGCATCAGTCAGTGATGATCAGATACACATCACAGTCCAGCATTTCCCCTCCTCTTTCTTATTCCTGTACTGCTCCTCTTCCTGCCCTACAAAGACAACATATTTAATACAGATTGTATCTACCTGTTATTCTCCAGAGTTCGCTGGTCAATCTTTGTCTGCTTGAAATCAGATGTTCATTAAAAGAGAAGAGGAATAATGTGAGAATAAATACACTTAATGAAGGGTAGATGTTTTGCCCCTTTAAATCTTTACTCAAGAAAAAAAATCAACTGAGCATGAATACTTCAGCAACACCCTACTTAAGATTCATAGTTTCCTACATTCAGAGTCAGGGAGTGGCCCGATGTAGCCGCAGCTTCCTGCTGTTGGGCAGCCAGAAGCTCTGCTTGAGCTGTTTCAATTTGGGCATTGCTCAAAGGCACGTCAGCAGTAATGCTTAAGGGAGGCTGGAGGGTCATTCATTCACTGTGGGATTTATTTCAATGCCATTCTTTTTTTTTTTTGCCAGTTCTGTTTATTGAGCGAAATTCAATGGCATTGTAATGTGCGTACAAGTTTACATTTTTAAATTTTGCATTTGAATGGAGAAAAGACAAACACAACGATAAGACTGGGAAAACGACACTCCTAACAGGAGAAATATCAGGTGCATACATGTGCATAATTATATTTCAATGCCATTCTAAACGAGTTAGAGCTCTTAGCATAGACTATGAAAATGGTCGGAACAACTGCTAGGTAGAGATGGTCGATGTTTAAAATTATGTTACAACGATAAACTATTTTATGTCAGTCGATATCGACAAGTATCACGATAAATATCAAATCATTATTTAATTTAAAGGTAAAGGCAGATTTTTGGTTCTGGGTGAAAATTGAAGAAACCAGACAGTTTGTTAGTTTGTATCTGGATTTAATTCTCTGATAAGCTTCTTGAATCCATTATTTCTGACGTGGGCTAACAGGAAGCAGGTCTTTCATGTAAGATGAGATTTTTTGTGAAGTTTTAGTTTGTAGATTCTTATTTTTCTCAGGTTTAGGTTATTTCCAAAATTTGATTTAAATTCACAACAAATGTATATCAAATTGTATTCTGTGTATCAGTTTATAGAGTTTTGTGTTGAGTAGTGCTCTCCCCTTTAAGAATACTAAGGGTTACAGGCAGAGCGATGTTGTTTCCCACAGTGCAGTGAATGCATCATGGTTATTCAGTGTTCAGTTGTACCACGGTCTTGGTGGATTCATTTCGCACAGCAGAAGTTGTCTCCTTGCTCTTCCTTTACCCACATCCTGAAAGTATGTTTAATGAAGTGCATTAAGTTAATAGTTAACGCAGAGTCAGCACAGTGTCAGACTAACTACTCTGCTTTGAGCTGCTAAGTTTTGAGCTTTCTTCAGTGTCGCTGTCGCTTGTTTCAGCTGTTTACATTCTGCTCCGAACATCTTTAAGCCCCGCCTACCTCTAACCCTAGGACATGATTGGCTGTTCAATGCCATCTTCTTCTTCTGTCTAATGTTAGGTGGCAACTAGCGCTTAAGGCTCATTTGCGCCCCCTCCCTCTATAGTGGTTGGGGGGTGTAATTACAGGTTTATTATATCACATTTTTTGAACATTTTTTATATTTATATTGATAAAAATAATATCACAATAATTATCGTTATCGAAATTATTGCCCAGCCCTACTGCTAGAACACTCAGAGCAAAGATAATAAGCACAAACACATGAGTCATTTAACTAGTATCGACCTGAGGGATCTTTGATGTCCTACCAAGAAGATAAATATGTAGCAGTATTTTGTCTTCACTTTTTTTTCTAAGGAGAAAGGGGCATACCGTCCATACTTATACACACTCAATGGATCTAAAACAGCAAAATAATAGATAAATAAGAGGAGAAAAAAACATTAGGGAGTAATGGAAAGAGTGTGAAAGAGATATATAAAGATGACAGAATTACAGACATAAAAAAGTTGAAATGCTGTGCTTTTACAGCCAGAAATAAAGCGAAGCTGCTTATGTTGGAAGGTGAGTATTTTGGGTGCTTCAGGTGAAAGAAGCAAGAGGAAACATGAAAAATGACTTATTACGCCTAGTTGAGTAAAGAGCTGGATCCGTGCACAGTGCTCTCCATCTCACTTAATCTTTCTAAGAAATGTCGCAGCAATAAAATAATTTTTTTCCCCCGTGAGTTCACTTATTTCGACAATCAACAAATCACACTTCTACTTCATATTTTCCGCCCAGCCCTTGCACTCCTCCTTCACACACTGTGCGCCCTCATTTACCTTCACTCTGGTCAAAACACTTTCTTCATTTTGCGCCGATGGGTTGATGTGGGTGTATCAGCTATCAGAGGGGGACCAGCTTTGTCTGATGGTTTATACACCTGTGCCAGTAGCGGCTGTGTGTGATAGCTGATACGGCCCTCATGGCAAGTTTGTTCTCCACGGACATGCTTCTGAGCTTATGAAAACACACACACACAGACATCAAACAAAGGACTATAAACTGAATCTTCTCGTCCTCCTCCTCGTTGTGTAAATGTGTGTGAATGTGTACTTTTACTCTTTCATAATGGTAACAGAATTGAATTATTTATACAGGACTTTCTAAATACCACTCGTAAAAATGATAAAAGATAACTTCTTTAATCAACAGCTGTGACATGAGAGGAATAAATCAGGTACATGAAACAACAGGCCAGATAAACTGACCATCACTTTGTGTGTGTTTGTTGTTATCAGGGAGTCTACTATTAGATATAAATATGCCATAAAGTCCTCCCTTCCTGCTCTGTGTCCTCTTATAACAACAAAGTATCCTGAGAGGTTTTAAAACTACATTTGTGGAAGTGTGTCTGTGTGTGGCAAGGTAAGTGTATGTTAAATGTATTTGTCATCTTGTTAGGTTTATTTCACATTAATTGCACACCAGTATCACTCATAAAAGCACACACACACACTCACACTATTCTAAGGGCTGTGACAGCAAATATTTGCCCATATGTGGGGGCAGCTTGTAGGTTTTGCCCAGAGTAAACACACCAGTGGTGGATATGGAATAATAATGTGGCGCGTTTTAGCAGCTGCTCGGTCACAGCCTGTTTACAGTGTTGGAGGGTTCTCTTAAGCGCTAATTTGTCACTGTCAGCTTTCTCGCACTCTCTATGCGTTTTTCTTTAAAGTGTTGAAGGCCAAACCGTGAGCTCAAAGAGGGCGCTTTGATTCTATTTTGAGAGTGTTTGTGAGAAAGTATAGATTGTGTGTACTAATGCGGCTGTGTGCGTTGCATGGAGCATGAATTTTGATGATTCATGTGCGTCTACCAGAGGGTGTTTGCTAGAGCATATTTTTATATGTTTTTATATTTGCTGAGTGTGTCTTTGTGTTTATTCGCCATAGCTCTGTGGTTAAAAACGTTTGGTAAATGACAAGAAACTGGTCTAACCGTGGAGGTAAATACACAGCCAACCTGGTTGGTTAATACACGGCTTAACTCTGTAATCAGCGCCTCAGTGCACACTGACAGCAGATTTATTATGCTGTGTGTGAGTCTCTTTCTGCCACAATTTATTTTTCAAAAAACACATGCCCTTTGTGAGTGTGTTTGTGTCATCCTGTCTACCTCTTGCACACATCTATTTTTGACAATGTGTGTTTGTGTGGGTGCATGAGCTTGCATCTCCTGTCTGCATGTGTTTGTGTGTTTTTGGTCGCTGACAGATTTACAGAGTGGTGTCTCACCTCCATCGGTCAAGTCTTGTCTTGTCCCAGTCTGCCATGTTGCTTAGACTAGACATACGCACACTGCTTTTCTGTTTAACTGTACACACTGGAGCCCTACAATTAACCTGCATGATGCAATCTGCAGGCCTTGTTTAAACTCTGCAAATATAGCACAATTGAAAAAAAAAAAAAGTATGAGTGCAATCAGATTGCATTCATGTATTTTATATTTTTCATGTCAGTATTGAGTTGATAACAAATTTTAACTGAGTCGAAGAAATTATTTAGAATGAAACAGGGCTATTGTGTATTAAGTGGATGTGTACAGGAAACCCACCATGGTAATATTGTGTCAAATTAATAAAATGTGTATTGCAGGATTTTAATGATTTGCTTTTTTATATGTAATTTTTTAAACACATTAACAAGACAAAAAAAATCAAACAGGGGCTCAAACATTACATACGTGAAAAATAAATAAATAAATAAAAAACATATAAGGAAAAACATATAGATAACAACTTGTTGAAAAATGTTTTAAAATAACAAAATAAAGGAAGAAAAATTAAAACGTTAATTAATAAATAAAGAAATACTATGACATTAAAATGGCCATACAAAGCAGTCAATGATGTAGTGTACTCTTGGGTGCTGTGGATTAGGTCTGCAGGAAGTATTCTTTAATATATATTTTTTAATCCCATGTAAGCTTCATCCAGGAAGTAAAAAAAATATCTTCCAAATAGCTGAAAATGTCCTCATGAAGTCATACCGCAAGAACCTGAGTCTCTCCATTTGTATGGCTGAAATCATGTCAGAGATCCATATCTGAAAAGAAGGGGAGGTTGGGAATGCATGATTTGAATGCTTACTTAATAATTTCCTTATCCATGTTACATTTCTTTACCTTCATTGTTTTTCTTATTTAAAGGCAAATCAGGTGCCCCAACATCCAGAAGCAGATAGTGCCGGGTGAGATGAGGAAAGAAATCGTGGCTGATGGACATCCACACTCTTTGTCACAGGTTTGAATATGTGTGTTTGTGTTTGTGGATAAGTGTGTATTATTCTCCTCTTCATCAGAGGGGAGAATGGCTCATACTCACACTAATACTTTCCTCTCTCTCTAACTCTATCTCTCTGAGTCCTAACTCCTGCTTTGTGCATTTCTGCTCCTCTGATCAGAGAGAGAGACCTGTTCAACCCTTTCATGCTATTTGCCCTCCCTCAGTACATCATGCAGTCGAAACAAGATACAAACATTTAGTTCAGCAGAAATCAGCTCCATATGCAAGCTTGCAGTGGTGGCGCAACAAAGCTGGTGGGAATGGTGAGACGAGAATCAGACAGGAAGGGAAGAAAGTCAGGACTTAAAAATCTTTCATATGATTTATATGATATCATGCATTATCATATACTAACACAGGGGGTTGCAAATGTTAAAGGACAAGCCAAAATGTAAGCGGAAGTTCAATTATATAGTAATTCAATCATACCATGACTGTTACTGCCACACAAATAACATGCCTCTTTGGAAAGCCATGTCTTTTAAGGCTCCTCTGAGGATTTTTTTAGCTAGTTATAAAACTGACTGAAATAAATACTGATGCCTGTTAGTGATCTAAAAAAAACAAACAAGACCATCAAAAAGAACAGGAACTTTGTCTGTATAGTTATTTTGAATGTATGACCGCACTGGCGGGGGTAGGTGTTCGACTGCTTTTTAACTGCATGCTGCTGATACAGCTTTTTTTATGCTCCAAATGAAGAATCTAAAAGATTGATAAACTCAACGACTAGTAGGCAGCTTGAGATTTTTTGTCAAGAAATTCAGGACAAAATTAGCTCAGACTGCTTTGTCCACAGGGGGCGCCAAAATCAACAAAAAACAAAAAATCCTCACAGGAGCTTCAACTTCCAAGACCCTCTTAGATTATTTGTCCAAGACTTTTGATTTAACTTGCATCTCTCATACTGACACTCAACTCAACTGAACTCAAACTTCATTCATAGAGCATGTTTAAAACAACCGGGGTTGACCAAAGTGCTGTACAGATCAAAAGCAGCACAAATGACAAACATAACATACAATACAATACTAAAATATGATACTAAAATATGTAAACACAGTGCAAATATATAGTAAAATAAGATAGAATAAAATAAAATAAATTCAAATGTAATTAAGATTATGCCAGATGTCCACTCAACCAAGCCAGGGAGAAAAGGTGAGTCTTAAGAGAGGATTTAAAAACCTCAATTGATCCTGCAGAGCAGATATCCCAGGGCAGGTTGTTCCAGAGCCAAGGGGCAGCTGCCACAAAGGCTCGGTCACCTCTGGTTTTAAGCCTTGTTTTGGGAGTGACCAATAACAACTGACCAGATGATCTCAATATCCCAATGACACAGCAACGCATAAGAAATGTGTGTACTATATGACATACACGAAACAAACAAAGCATCTATATAGTCACAGTGCCAAATGAACATGAAATAATAACAAATGCCGATTGTTTATATATATTGTTTTAATTAAAGAGAAATAAACAGGTGATAGAAACACTGCCTGCTTTCACTTTGAAATGCCGCAGTGGCATCGCAATCAGCTGTAACTTGCTGTTTGAATACAACAGATTGAAACAAGTGGATTTCAATCAGATTAAAACAGAATAAAAAATGTTCTGGATAAATCAATATTTATACATTTTATCATTAAAGATAAGCCAAACCAAGGAGGAAAAAATGTATCCAAGGGGCCTGCTTTAGTGTTAAAGCAATACCAAGTTAAAGTAAGTGACCGCCATATACTCCACCTCACCACCTGTAATGTTGATGTTTTGTCTTTACAGTATGTTTTCTGTACATGATGTTTATTCAGCAGTCAGGTTCCGATGTTGCCTCTATCTTGCTCCCCACCGCCCTTGTCCCTCTCCACTCCCTCAGTTTATCTATGCTCCCATCAGGAACACACCACGCTCCGAGGGTAAACACAAACAAACAAGGCCTTCCCCCATCGCCCCCTCTCCCCGTCTTTTCCAGGAGAGTTTATGTGGGAAAGAGAGATAGCATCTCTCCGCTCCATCGTCTCCATCGCGCCACGCTGCACTTCACAAACACAGAGAAAACACACATCGGAAATGTTCACTTCAAGCTTTTACACAGGCCTCTTTTTTGTCTTTTTGTCTTTTATCTGTAACAGAGAGGCATCAGCGACAGTGCATAACCTCCACCTTCTCTATTTAGAGACATAAGCATTATGGATGCTTTTTGTTTGTTTTTATAATCTAGGATTTTTAGAGGAATTCCAGGACTTTCACTTATTCCAAGACTACATAACGTCTGTGCTGATTTATGTCTGTATGTATTTTCCCAACCTTACAATCGGAGGAAAAATCTGGTTCGGGTCCTGGTTTGGTACCAATGTTTTGCCCAGATTAACTGCCTGTGTGAGGGCTTAACTGATCCGATCTTAAACCTACTAAACAGATTGCAGAGCCATCAAAGCCTTGCCTTTGATACCAAACATGTTTGATATTTAGGAATTCAAATCTGGATGATTCCACTGAGCACGACCTGGATGGCCAATGAGAGACAGAAGGAGACAAAGACATGGGAGACAATTTAGCCTTGAAGCTAATGCTATCCAGAATAAGTGTTGTGCAAGTTCACACAAAAAATTAACTAGTTTAAAGTTTAGTTCATACAGTCTGAAATAAAATAGTTCACTAAGTTAATTTTTTAAATGTATTCTGAACTGAGTTCATGGTCCAAGAAATGCACCATCTCACATTCACTGTTTTATCTGCATCTATATTATTTTTCAGTAGTCTCCTGTACTTCAGTCTCCAGCCCTTAATCACTAACATTCACTGAACTTCATGAATTACTGTATTCTACTATAGAATTATAGACAGGTATAAAGTGTAAAAGACAAGGAAATCTGCTTCTAAGAAAACTTAGAAACACACATCTAACTCTCCAACCTGTCAGCTGAATATTTGGCAAAATTATCCAACTTTAATGCCCCAATACATTGAGAAGATCCCCTACAATAAGAGAGATAAGGGGAAAGAAACACCGAACAAAAACTAAAATCGAACTATTCCTCATTCTCAAAAGCTACACCTCTCTAAAACCATACCAGCCTGTTTGGATCTGTCCTGATTTGTTCATAAAACTTCTTCAAATGTTCACAACAGCTGGCTTTACAGGTACCGCTAACTACCTCTGGATTACTGGAAGCATAAGCCATGCCGAATACCTGCTGCGTGCCGTACACCTGACTTCGATCTTAAACCCACTTAACAGATTGCAGAGCCATCAAAGCCTTGACTTTGATACCAACTATGTTTGATATTTAGGAATTCAAATCTGGATGATTCCAGTGAGTACGACCTGGATGGCCAATGAGAGACAAAGGGAGACAAAGATATGAAAGATTCTTTAGATAACGCTATCCAGAATCAGTGTTGTGCAAGTTCACACAAAAAAATTAACTAGTTAAAGTTTAGTTCACACAGTTTAAAATAAAGTTCACTAAGTAGTTAATTTTTAAAATTTATTTTGAACTGAGTTCATGGTCCAAGAAATGCACCATCTCACAATCATTTTTTTTATCTGCATCTATATTATTTTTCAGTAGAGTCTCCTATACTTCAGTCTCCAGCCCTTGATCACTAACATTCACTGAACTATATGAATTACTGTATTCTACTATAGAATTATAGACCGGTGTTCAGTGTAAAAGACAAGAAAATCTGCTGCTAAGAAAACTTAGAAACACATATCTAACTCTCCAACCTGTCAGCTGAATATTTGGCAAAATGATCCGACTTTAATGCCCCAATACAGGGGGGAAATCCTCAAAAATAAAATGACTTAGGTTAATTTAACACTGAACAAAACTAAAAGTGAACTATTCCTCATTCTCAAAAGCTTCACCTCTCTAAAACCATAACAGCCTGTTTGGATCTGTCCTGATTCATGAATAAAACTTCTTAAAATGTTCACAACAGCTGGCTTTACAGGTAGCGCTAACTATCTCTGGATTACTAGAAGCATAAGCCATCTCGAATACCTGTTGCCGTACACCTGGCTTCGGCTACAACAAAAGCAGCACTTGGTAACTGTTGGTAACTCTCGATGCCTCTTGGACCCTCCTGGAATGTGAGCGGTCGTTCTCTGCCTCCAGAGCAAACAACGTTCAAGTTTGCGTTCTTGTTCACGTTCATTTTTTTTGGGGGGGGGGGGGGATTTTTGCCTTTTTAATGATAGGACAGCTGAAGAGAGACAGGAAATGTGGGGAGTAGAGAGTGGGGTAGGACATGCAGCAAATAGTCGACCGGCCGGGAGTCGAACCGGCGACCTCTGCGACAAAGACTGTAGCCTCTATACGTGGGGCGCTTAGACTGCTAAGCCACCAGCGCCCCTTTGTTCACTTTCATGAGCTGTAAACGTCCGTTCAGTTCACTGTTCACCAAAATAAGAACTTGTTCAATGAACGTTAATTTTTGCTCGTTCACGGACAACACTGGCTAGAATACTGCTGCTTACAGTAAACACAAAGTCACCGTCATTTCTTTCTGAACAATAGACAATCCGTGTTAAATGTGTTATCCACGCTGTGTTCTCCTCTAGATTTGTAAACCTCCAAACTGCAGAGTATTAGTAAGTCAGGTTCCAGTCAGTGTATGTTTTCTTTAGATCTACTTTTTCCTGAGATTACACATGACTCTGAGATTAGGATGTGGTTGTTTATTGCTGCCTCTAGATCACTTTTATACCCTGAAGTAGGTGAATCCTCATTTTTGAAAATCCTGTAGTCTGGAGCTGTTTAATCTGAGAGTGATAAAAACCTGTGAAGTTTCTACATATTTCTGTGATGCAATGCGATTTTCTAAATTAGTCAGGATTTGGAAATTGTAGCAGCCTAAGCTTGTTCCATCAGTCTGTACACTTGACTAAAGGTGAACATGAAACTCCTGCCTAAGCACACATACTTAACATTTTTCAAATCATGGAAAAGGACACAAAGTGGTTAATGCTGCACACTTGACTCTTCTGACAGAGACAAATGCTCGTGTCTGCCTGAACCAGGCTACTCGGGTAAGTGGTTTGTATGCCTGTGTGTGAGTCCATGTGTGTGTGTGAGTTCATGTGTGTGTGTGTGTGTGTGTGTGTGTGTGAAGTTAAGGATCGTAGGCACTAAGCAGTTGGAAATATGCATTCTCTCACTCTCCGCTCGTTTATTTTAGTGATTATAATCCCTCCATCAAACCAAAGACGGCCAGACTCCATAATGGCTCTTCCCAAGGGTATAAGGTGATGATTGGTGCAGCAGAGGCAATTATCTTCCCATTTTTATCCCTCTCACTCTATCTCTCTTGCCCCTTTTTTGTCCGCTCTTTGTGTTCTTAACAGCCAGCGATATTCTCTTGTTACTAATAAAACTCCCATCACACACAGACACGCTCTCACACAGACATACAGACACACAGGGCACATGTACACTCACACACACACATGGTGAGACATAGCTTTCTGGTCAGGTTACACTCCAGGGTCCGCCGGTGTTAGTCTCATCTCAGCAGGGTGGTGCGTATAAGTGTGTGTGTGCGTGCATGTGAGTGTTTCTGTCTGTTGGGCGGGGCCAGACCAGAACTTGTTGATTCTGGTGCATCAAATTACTGCCCGTCTGTCACATCCAATTACAGCTTCGGCCTGTTGACACACACAGCCTGCCTCTGTACGTGTGTGTGGGTGTTTGTCACTCACCTCCAGCTGTGTCATGCTGACGTGACGATCCACAAGTATCCACTTGTGATTTGGCTGGACTGGAACGTTTTTTATCACACAGGAATAATCCTCTCGCTTCAGATTAAGTCAGAATCACTGAATTAGCCAGTTTAACTGCCTTTTTCCATCATAAATATTCTTTTTATGATAGAATGGAGTAATTTGATATTTGCTATACAACCTGAAGATCAGTCTTGTGAGCTGGGGTGATGTCATTTGCCACCTCAGTGAGAATGTGTACTGTATGTCTCCGGTATTAACCCAGAACAAATTCTTCACTGTTGAATATTTATTAGCGGCAGTTAAAATTCTATCCATATGCATTCCTTGCATGTTCCTGGCACTGTCTGAGAAAGTTTTCCATGCGTTAAGCATATCCTTTCAGGGATCCCACAATAGATTTGCCATGTGTTAGCTATGGCACGGCTTAGCTGGAGGCTTCTTTTATACAGCACAAAAAAAAGGATTTAGTAATAATATTAGACACCTGCAAAGTCATGTTCAGATATATCTGTCAATCATATACCTGAAAAGCTACATTTGTTTCCTCTCGCTGAATTTTTTCAAGCATCAGTTTACGAGGTGAAATATCAGCTCTGAGCTCATATTGAAGTTATTGAGGGCTGAGGTTGTCAAAATCTTCCATACTTTGATACTTTTCGATACCATAAGCTTTAAAACTATCCAATATCTCCTATATTTATGTTTAATTGTACTAAAAAAAGTAGAACAACTTATTAAAGAATACAAACGAAAATCATATTTTTCACCAAAACCTGCTGCTGCTGCTGCTGCTGCTGCTGCTGCTGCTGCTGCTGCTGCTGCTGCTGCTGCTGCTGCTGCTGCAAGAGAGAGAGAGAGAGAGAGAGAGAGAGAGAGAGAGAGAGAGAGAGAGAGAGAGAGAGAGAGAGAGAGAGAGAGAGAGAGAGAGAGAGAGAGAGAGAGGGAGGGAGGGAGGGAGAGAGAGGGAGGGAGGGAGGGAGCAGCTCCCCTGGCTGCTAAATATGTGTCTGCCTGTCACAGCCTGAGGGATGCACCATCCCATAATATCTGATTTTAGGTGAAGGTTTTATGAGCATACGGCATCAAGTGAGGATGTTGAGATATGCTGTATGGATGACACAATTGTTTTAATGCGTATAAAATATGTAGCGAATATAATATGTAATGAATATAATATGTAATAATTACATATGTAATGTATGTGTATGAATTGTATGTGCTTTGGCAACAACATGTCTTTGTTCATGCCAATAAAGCAAATTGAATTGAATTGAATTGAATTGAGAGCAGCAGTGGCTGATCGACATATAGTCAGGTCAAGTCAAGCTTGATTTATAAAGCACATTTAAAACAGCCTCAGTTGACCAAAGTGCTGTACAGTTATTAAAATACAATATAACCATATACAAATATAATAACAAATAAAAACAATAAAAGAATAATAAGAGCTCAATTTAGGAAATAAGAGTAAAAAGTCAAAAGCCAAGGATTCTTGCTTAGCTGGGACTGAACGCCAAGGAGAAAAGATTGGTTTTCAGCAGTGTTTTAAAGTGCTCAACAGACTGTGCAGCTCTAACCTGGAAAGGTAGGCTGTTCCACAGCTTTCGGGCCGCCACTGAGATGGCTCTGTCCCCATGAGTAGAGAGTCTGGACCGAGGTACTGCCAGGAGCAGCTGGTTTGATGACCGAAGTGCTCTGGAAGTACTGTGAGGCTGTACAAAGTCTGATAAATAAGATGGGGCAAGACCATTGAAACACTTAAAAACAATTAATAAAACCTTGAACTGGATCCTAAAGTTAACAGGCAACCAGTGCAAAGATGCAAGGACAGGACTGATATGATCCCGCCGTTTGTTTCCATTAGCAAGCGGGCAGCTGCATTTTGGACTACCTGTAGACGGCACAATGCTGACTGGTCGAGACCAACAAACAAAGAGTTACAGTAGTCTAAACGTGATGTAACAAAGGTGTGAATAACTCTCTCGAAATCGTTTCTGGGAAGATAAGCCTTTAGTTTTGCTAATAGTCTTAGCTGAAAGAAGCTCGTTTTGACAATAGAGCTTATCTGCTTGTCAAACGGAAGAGAGATAGAGTGCTTGTAAAGAAAACCAGGCTATGAAAAAGACACATATGATAATATATTTTCACATTAAAAAAAAGTAAGTTTTCACTCGTGTTCCTGCCTGCTCTGTGCTTCTGCGTGTCGGACGTCAAAGTCTTTACACTGCTGTCCTCATCTACGGGTCGACAAACCCTGGCATTTTGCTAGTATTGAAGCAGGTGTCAACGTAATTTGATTCTCACTGGTGAGAATCAAATTACTTTTAAAAAGCTGAGACTAATAAAGAAATATCTTATCTTGAAATATAATGAGACAATTATTTAAACAGAGTGTGGTTTAAAGTTTTTCCTGAGCTTTTAAAAATCCTGGTATCGTGACAACTCTATCGAAGGCCTAATGTTCATTACTGTTTTTTATGAAAGGCTGCATGAACTATGGCCACTTTAATTTAATGTTTCATAGTCAATAGTTCGCTCCTCGCACCTCCAACATCTTCGATGTTCTGCTGGTGGCGACTTTCAGAGAACCCAGTCTGCACCTCCTTAGCTTGTGATTTGCAACAAGTGTAACTGAACACCCTATCCAGTTAGTCTCCAAGGCTTTTGCACTGCTTCCCGAAAAGTGTGAACGTGTGAACTCCAAGCCAAGTCAACTTTTGAGGAGAAGACGAGAAAGTATTTCTTTTTAAATGAGAGAGAGAGAGAGAGAGAGAGAGAGAGAGAGAGAGAGAGAGAGAGAGAGAGAGAGAGAGAGAGAATCGAGGGTTTATTATTTCTGTCCAGTGTTTTCTTTCGCAGTTCTATCACCCAGTGTGGAGAGGGATCCTTTTCACCCCTACTCACCATAGGTGTCAGGGAGGCCACACACACACTATTACTCCAGGCTCATACACTCACACACTCGGACATACACACTCATATGGATGTGGGCAAAGTTCATAGCACTTACAAAAACCTCTCTCCATCACTTATCACTCTCTTCTGTTTTGGCTGTGTCTCTTTTTTCTTGGAGAAGTGTTGTTCTTCACTCACCGCAGCCTTTGACTTCCTCAAATCTTTCATTTGTGTATATTTTACATGGACTGGATTCCTTTTACCCGGAACGACCGACGAATACACCTTTCCTCGAATTCTGTTTTGCAAATACATCGATATTCTGGAAACAAACTTTACTCAAAGAAAAACACTTTTTCTCCGACTTTTTTTGCTTCTTTGCTTCCAACCTTCATCCTCGCTCTCCTCCTCTGAACTCTTTTCGCACCTCAGCCTACTCTGTCAGCTTCCCAGGATGCAATGCGGAACACGGCGGAGCGGATCCGGGAGTTGGAGACTGCACTGAGAGAGAGCATGAACACTTCGTCGCATAGGGAGGCTCTCTGGGCGCAGGAGGAGGCTGAGCGTGTTCAGGCCCAGAGACAGGTTTACCCCATGTTTCATATGCTGACTGAAGACTGGAGATGAATATACACACACTCACTCACACATACACACACACTCATGCACCCACAGATGACGGCATGCACCCCTACAGAAGCAGTGCAGGTATCATCTCACCTGTGAACAAGCAGAGAGATGAAGAACTTAACTGCACCCCCATGTGGCTACAAGTGTAACTGCAGGCCAACTGTGATATATAATGCCGCTAAACACTTCATATGTAGCTTCACTACTATACAAAATATATATAATTATAACAATACAGGTGAATGTTGCATCATTTTTGCAACAATTTAGTTGTATTCTAAAAAAATCTTTAAATTTTCTCCCTAAATAGAAATTAGAAACTCAAGCGAGAGAACTCCCAACATACTCCTTGAATGTGAGCATATGTTTAACATATTGTAAGACTTTGTGCACACAATCAGGATTCATTAAAACATCTTGAGGCTTGTAGTCTTGAAGGAGCACAAGCTGTTCTTTCACTCTGCCTGTGCTGCTATCTATCTCTCTCTCTCTCAGACTGCCAGCTGCTTACATCTTTAAGTAGGTCCAAAAAAAAAAAAGAAGTGCACTTGTGTGCATTTGTATATATGTGTGAGCGTAGGTGTGTCTGTGGTGGGAAAGAGAAACAGAGCGAGGGAGTGCGTTTCCTCCCAGTGTGAGCATGCATTTGAATGAGAATGACCTCGCATTACTTATGAGTGCCCAAAGTAATACGAGAGCAATCTGCGGTTGAAACAAGAATTAACATTTTGAGGCAGAACGGCGGCTGTATTGCCTCAGAAAAACACACGCGCACACATACATTGAAAGCCTGAAGCTGATAGAGGAGAAGGTCAGGAGATGAAGAGATTGGTGGACACAGGGAAAAGTACGAGAAGGTCAATCTCAGTTTAGAACATTCAGGCGAAAACCAATGCTAACTGTGGCTTGTTTTTTCCAACAGTTTCTGTTCTTTACACGCTCGACTTACGGTCAGCATGGATACTGTGTTTATCAAACAATATTCTGATTCACCGAGGAGTCCGAAAAAGAAGAGAGCATATTTATGTCTGTGGGACTTTTTCGCACGCATAGAGATGGATGATTCAGCTTTGACCTAAGTTTACCCGTGTGTAGCCAAAAGCGTCAGGGAAATCATTTCCCAGCTTGTGACACGCTAACACTTTTGGACCCCAAACGTGATACTCTAATGCTTTCAATTTGAGTCGATCCAAAACCCTATACATAGAGAACATAACAAGCCAGCACTCAGTCATACGGGCAACTGAGCTTGACAGACATAGAGCTTGAATAGAGTTGCAGTCGGCTTGAAGAAAGATACCAATTTGGCTTGGCAGTGAAGCTGCTCAGTTGGTGATGCTAACTGCTAGGTGTTGTCAACAGTCTGAACTCTACATGCCAGCATGACGTCAACACATAAAAAGGCAGCGAGTCAACCTGCCATTAACATACAGTTACACCATCGTCACCTCACACTCTGGAAAAAGAAGAGTGTGTGGAGAGAGGTGTTAGTGGAATAAAAAGAGGAACCGGTCCCTCTGAAACCTCATCACCTGACCCTGGCACAGTTCCACAGCACCCTGCCAGACTCACATTCTCACATTTTGCCCCCTCCTCCACCCCTTACTCTTTCCTTGATTTTCCCCTTTCTTCTCCCCTCTGTCCCAGTGTAATCAGTCTCATGATGTGTAATGCGCTGAAAGTCTTCCATCAGCCTGACCTGCTGAAATGGAGCATGGGTAATGCCCTGGGTCACTTTTCTTCACACCCTAGCTCTCTAAGTCTCTCACTGCGTCTCTGCTTCCCTCCTTCCCTCTGGACTCTCCCCTTGCAGTCATTTCTGCAGCCCATCCGTTGTCCCGAGCCTCGTTCTTTCCCATCTGCCTTCTTAAGTTGTCTCGTTTCATTATCTCCACCCTCTCTCTCCCTTTCCCTCCATTTCTGCGCCTGTCTCTTTCCCTCTCTCCTGCTCTGTGGCGTTTGAACTAGGCCTTTGAACCAGCAACACCGACGCAAACGGACAAGAGGGATTTGGCCCTTACCTCTGAGCCCCCAATCAGCTTAACAACTAAAGGGGCTTTGGGCCGGTCTTAGCGAGCCTTAGCCTGGCTGGGGGGCTTTGCCTTGAAGTTGAGCTAAATTAGCACGCACAGGCTCGCTGTTAAGCTGATTAAGTCCCTAATTTCACTAAAATGCATTGTATTCCTTATTAATGATGTGATTGTGAAGTGAGGGCTAGCATGGGTGGTGGACTAATGGGGGACTGGGAGGTAGCCAGTTGGCGCATGAGGGTTGATAGACATGTGGTGGGTGTAAATGGAGTTGTGTGTGCGTGACCCTTGGCTTTCAAGATGAAAAGACTGGATTTGGATTCTTTTAAGCCTGTAAGAAGACATCAAACATTAAACATTGTGTGATTTTAGACAGATGGATGTCTTGTTGATATTGGGTGTATTAACTCCATAATACTGCTGAGGTCAGTTGTTTTTGGCAACGACATTGAGTGTGTTTTTTTTTTTTCAATCAATGCTTTGTTCTACTTTTTGGAAGTTTTGACTGAAAGTTGCCACTTCCTCATCCCATCATTTAGAGCTGTGGTATTCCCAGCTTGCCTTGCTTTCTCTCCACTCTTCTCACAATCCCCTTGTGATATTCATGAACAGCCAGTGAGCAGCACTTTGTCTGACATCTGTGAAACACACCCAGAAACCAGCGGAGATGCAGACCGTCCTGAAAATGTGTGAACGATTTGGCCCCTTCATAAAAGAGGCCCGATCCTTTTTTCATGTTCTACCCCATGGAGCGCTTTGCCCTTTCTCTCTTTCTCTATCTCTCCTTTTTTTTAGCTTCTCCACCTCTCTTTCTCCCTTTGTTCACCTCCAAATTTATTAGTGGAGTACCTGCCAATCTTAATTATGATCATATTAATATCACTCTTTATTTATAGAGCACTTTTCTACTTCCTGTTTAATGCTTTACAATAACATTTACTTGTTCTCTAACGAAGAGGATAAGCACTCAGTAAATAAAACCATCACATAATGCCTTCATTCCAATATCTATATGCTTTATTGATAAGTTATATGACCTACCACATGGCTCCTAATGACCCCCAATGGCCATAGCATGATGATAGATGAGGATACAGAGGCAGTGAGAGCAAGTGCATCACCAGGGTTAGCATTGGCATCCAATTAACAACAGCCTCCATGCTTACCTCCCACCATCACCAACATACACAAGAAAAGAGGACCCCCACTGAGTTAGACCGTACGCTCTACCTCCCCCAACGTCCCTATTTTCATGAGAGAAGAGAGGAAACTGTAATCTAATCTTATCATCCCACCATCTCCTGTTTCTATCTTCAAAACAGGTCTTCCTACCCAGCTCTGCATCCTATAGTAAAGCATTTTGTTCACCTCCTGTCTTTGGATAATGACGCCCTGAGGTCACATCCTGTCTGTCAAACACTCAGGTTGGACACAGAGAGAGGTCTGCATGGCTGGGAGGCATGTGTCTGCGCAGTTGAAGGAGATTTAGATGAGGGGTTGAGCTTTCTTCTCACCTGCTCTGAAGCAGAGGCACACTCAGTGATGAGATAGAATTAGAGGAGGAAAGTGAGAGATAAGACTGTCATCGTCTAACCTTTGACCCTAAGTGATACTCACTCTGTTCTAAATGACCCTGAAATATACACATACAGGGAAATACTAAAGCACATTTTTGTATTTCATTACCTTTCCATATCCATGCATACATCCATATTGAATTTAATAATTAAACATGATTTGTTGTGTCTGTGTTTTTAAACCTGTATGCATTTGTCTCCCCTCAATAGCTGGAGGAGCTGATGGGGGCTTTGGAGAAGACCCGCCAAGAGCTTGACGCAACCAAGATGCACCTGTCTTCCACTCAGCAGTCGCTACACGAGAGAGATGGACACCTTAATAGTCTTCGCCAGGAGAGACGCAAACAACTTGAAGAGATTCTGGAGATGAAGTAAGTGACTCATGTTTGTTTTTGTAAGCAGTTCTTGTGGTATATTAATGTAATAACGCCATTCTCTGCAGCCATTAGCTTGATCCTGTCCAGTCATGTCTTTGCATTCTTTCTAATCAGTCACAGAAAGACTCCAGCAAAGCTCTCTAAGTCATAAGAATACATTAACCTACATTTGCCAGTTGTGAAACACAGGGCAAGGGTTTCTGGCATCGCATTAAGACAAACTGTCAGGAAAAACAAACCACAAGTGTTTGTGGTTGTGACTCAACACCCAGCCCGTATAAGTTTATGATCAAGGATTTTTATAAACAAAACGATGATTGGCTCAGCTTTTCATTGGGTGCACTCTCATTACCCCGCGCAGCAGCGTCATTGCTGCAGCAGAAACCTGTGTTTACCTGCTCAGCTGTTCAAATATGCAACAGTGCGTGAGTGTAATATAGATATCAGAGCTGATGTGTCTTTAACTGCCTTGTGAAAGGTTACATTTATTGAGTACAGGTGGTGGAGTCAGACAGATACATATGCAGGTGTTTTTTTTTTTATCTACATGCTTGTAAGTGACAGAAACCCTGAGAAAAAAATGGTGCATCACAGGCTGCATTTCCATGTGTGAGTGTGTGTCAGCCTGTTTGCGTGGACGTGTAAGCGAGACCAGCGATCTGTCAGTGAAGCGGTTGCATGCGTGTTTGCTTTGAGCGCTCTGATTGAGGGAGCATGGAGCCACATATCTGGCTGTCATGTGCTGCAGAGAAATGCCTTTAATGTCAGCCAGTCAGAGCAGTACAAAAGAGAAGGCTGCCACATACAGTATGTATTAAAAACACAACTTTAAAAACTCATTACGCCTCACACAGCTCCTCTGATCACACCGACTCTGAAGAATGTGTGCATGCATTTGTTGTAGCTTGTAGTGTGTGCACAGTTTGCACATGTGCTTGCAAACATCTTTCATGTCTCTTCTAATTTCTACCACTCAAACATGACCTGCTATGTTAGTAGAGCAAATGTGTTTCATATGATATGGATACAATCTATACTTTGAGGCGTGTGCATTGAATTAGGAACACACACACACACACCTGGCATGTCAGTGATACGTCGGCATTACAAGTCCTGGGCTTGAATTATGTTCAAATCATGTCGTGATGGTTGGTTGACACAAACAACGTTACCGTTGGGATTCTATGACTTTGTGTTGGATGCAATTTGGGCTGGTAGGAGCTAAGAAGAGGAGTTAGTGTGTGTGGTCTCATGTGCATCAAACTCTGTATGTGTGTGTATGTACTAGAGGTCGGCAGCAGGAGGTTTGGGGTCGCTGATGATGACGATTAAAGGACTGTTGAATTGCAAAAGGGAGAAGCTTCGTGAGACTGACTTACATCCGAACAAGCCACAATGATAGGCATGCTGAACGTACACACATAACCTCAGTGGAGCTCACGAGTAATCACTCACGTATGCAGACACGCATGCACTTACACAGACTTTCTTGCTTTTTTTTTAAAAAGGGGGCCATATTCTCACAGTACAGCTCCAGCCCAGGGAAAACCAAACAGGACAGATAAGGCAGACAAAGAGAAGTATAACTAGAGAGAGAGGGGGTGGGGGGGGGTGGAGTGAGAGCAAAAAAAGAAAAAAAGAATGAGAGGGAGGGGAGGATGGAGTGGAGGGGCTACACAAACTGAAGTATTTCAAATCTTAGAAATCATGAGAGAAGTTTGATTGCATGCCAAGTTTCTCCTTCTCTTCGCTGTAATGTGGCATTTGTCAAGAAGACCAGCTGAAGCAAACCATGTGAGGCACGTTCCCCAGTGAACTGGAGAGCTCTGTGTGTGTTTTCTAATGTGTGTATGTGTGTGTATGTGTGTGTATGTGTATCAGACAGAGGGAGGGAGAGAGAGACCAGACTCTTGGCTTTTCAACACCGTTAATGAAAGAGACAAGAGGGGGAAAAATCATTTTCAATATCCTCTCATTGCATGCTGGGTTTCCTAGCTTGTAATGTGTGTGTGTGTGCGTGTGTGTGAGTGAGTGTGTGTGTGTGTGTGCGCACATGCTTGTGTATGTTGTGTGAGTGTGTGTGTGTGGGACGGAAAGAGAGAAAGAGAGAGAGTGTTTTCATATTTGCCCTTTTCAGATATAGAGCTGGATGTCTGATGTATAAGGAGCAGTGCGGGTCTGTTCTGTCACCCCACACCAGATTGAGTTTCCACATTACTGTACGCTGTTCACACACACACACACACACACACACACACACACACACACACACACACACACACACACACACACACACACACACACACACACACACACACACACACACACACACACACACACGCACACAAACAGATGGCCTCCAGAGAAGCGAGTCATTAAACAAGTCGCGGGTCACAGGGCGTCGGTGGACAATAGAGAAATGATGTGTTTTGACATTTCGAAAGGTTAGACATTGAGATGTTTCTGTAGTCTGGGAGGTGTAGCACCACACACCACAACAGTGCAGCAACTGATTCTGAGCCTGATCCTCTTGTAGACACTCACCCTGCAACTGATATTATCTCTACATTTTGGTGATGGAAAATGGAGATAGAGAAAAGGAAAGGTAGCGACAGCTTTGATGGAGCGCACAAAGAGACTCGAGGGCTGACGAAGTGAAGAAGGGGAGTTTGATGATTGGAGAGACAGAGGGGACAGCTTTGAGAGGAGAGGAGGAGAATGATGGAGGAGGGAGTTGTGAGGGGTGGGAGGGAGGAGGGTTTGGTCAGCAGAATGATGCTAGAGAGGGGAAGTACAGTGGGTGAGAATAGAACAACTCAGCACTATACACAGCAGGGAACAGCAGCGAACACCTGCTCCACGTTTGGCAACAGATAACACACCACATTTTGATTGTCACATAAAATCCTATAGCCTAAAGGGACGTGCATCACTTTGATACTGGAATTTATTTAAAGCTAAAGGATGGTTGAACTAGGCTCTGTTGGGAAAAAAGAAAAGTATCAGACAGCCCTGAATATTAGCGTTTTGGACTTTTGCCTGAAGCTTGGATAGAAAAAACCTTTTTGGTGCCATTTTTGAAAAAGTGCATGACATCCTAGGCTCAATATTTAATTATTTCCCAAATGTAATTCACACCCTCACAAAGAGGTAAATGACACAATGGAAATATAACACCTTATATCCTGTAGCCCTAAAATTAGATCCTGTCCCTGAATAGTGTTCATGTATCCGTTTGTTGGCTAGTTACAGTAATCCTAGGCATAATGAAGCTTAGAGCAGCAGCGACGTTATGACTTTTAAAATCCCTGATGTAGACATCCTGTCTGTGCAGAGCCGTTGCCACAGTTACACCAACTAAACACACAGAGAGACCAGCTGTACTGGCAAGGTCGTGTCCTCGCACACTGATGTGTCTGAGAGGGCCTGGACACACACTCATACACACATAATCAACGTGTGCACACACATTCGGTGAAGCACCTTTACATTGTATAAGAATCTTTACTCATGGAATGGTTTTAAAATTACATTCATGTAAATCTATCATACAGAAATCGGGTGCACACATGCATGTACACTCACACAGCCACACCGCCACGTTCAGATGCTGTTACAGTGCCATTGTTGTGATAAGTAATGATGAGACATTACTCGGGGCTGTGTGTGAATGGGATTCTCTGTGCTGCAGTGATGAGGAGGGGCTGACCACACATCACCTTCCTCTCTCCGCGAGCAGGTTTGTATGTGTGTCGCCTCGTGGGAACTTCAGGCCATTCATCATGTCTGTCTGTGCTCCCATGCCCTCTGACACGCGTGTTTACCTTCGACATGTGTGTCGGCTGTCGGGGCCTGTAGGTGTGTTGTTATGTCAGGGCCGAGGCATGCTCCACCCTTCTCCTCCTCCTCCTTGTTCTTTAAGGTTTTCGGTCAATAGAGGGCTTCATCCCATGGAAATCCCTGCTTCGAAGTCCTTGTTCAGACTCCTACCTGAGTTTTATACAGTAAGCTTCGACACACAGAGATTAATGTGGGAAGTTTGTAAGTTTCTTTAGTTTTAGGTGTAACTTTCCTGACCTTTATTCCCCAGAAGATGGCATGCACTTGGACTTTCATAAAGAAACATTCTCAAGTATTCGTTTTTTCAACTCAAAAAACATCATGTCTTGAGCTCACTATTTTCAGACTTCTGCTGTTCTAGCATCAACTTTTTATCTGGTGTCAGTGTGTCAGTTCCCCTGGCAGTCTAAGCCTATAGCAGAATAACTACGAGCTGGTCCAAGCCTGAGCCAGCTCTAACTAAAAAGTTAGAGCTAAGATTAGGCTTAAACATTTCCTTTATGATAAAGTTAAAAAACTTTATCTTAAAGGAAATGTTTAAGCCTAATCTTATCGAAATGGAAATTGAAATCAAAAAGCATTGCACACGTATTGTCTTTCTTGCACTTTCTTTTTCCTAACATTGTTTTTATTGATTTCAACAACTTGAGACATAAATTTATAAACATTCATACACATATCTTCACATATATGTGCATAAATGCAATACAGAACACACACAAAAATCCCAGGTGCATTAAAAAAGTACATAGAGGACTAAGCCCATCTTACATCCACACACACACACAAAAATAATAATAATAATAATAAAAAATATACATATATATGTTTAAACACACACACATTATATACATACACATGTACCCACATACACATACACAAACAAAAAAATCAAATAAAAGATAATAAATAAATTCAAGTAAGTAATACAAATAATAATGTACAAAATAGAAAGAAGATGTAATAAATGAATAAGAAGAAGGAGAAAAGTTTTTGTACTATGTCAGTAGTTTGAGTTGGGGAGTGTTGAAGGTGATATATCTCAGTCTAGTATTCAGCATCTAACATGAACGTGGGTGTCTCAGAGGGCCAACTCTGCATCCCCAGGTTCCTCCATCAGGTGTGCAATGTCTGTCTCCTCTAGATAGTTGACAAAGGGACCCCAGATGTTATTAAAGAGTGACACCTTGCCCCTACGAGCACTTTCACCACACTTTATGCAACATTTCTTTGCTCTGGGTGCAACTACTCACGAGAAAGCAGGTGAAAGTTTTACATGCAGGAGAGCACTGAACAAAGGGAAAGCATTCACACGCTCGAAATGTTGTTTTCTCCTCTCAGGTTGCATCGTTGCTTTCAAGAGTAGCTACATGCTGCAAGCAATGCTGTAAAAGTGCTTGCAAAGATAATATGTGAGCATAGCTGTTCCATTTGCTTGCTCTTCAACATCTTCTCGCAAGGATCTGGAAGGATTGCACATGAATCTCATTTGTTCTTGCGAGATTTGGCAAGGATATGCCGCCATACGTTAACACACCAAAAGACTTCGGTGACCGACATATATGTGTGTGCTTGTTTAAGCTGATGGACAGAGCTGGAGGAGTCTCTTCAGAGAAAGAAAGAACTTTTGTCTTTAACTGAAGATTGACGTACTGAAAATGAGGTGAATGAGACACACAAAAACAAAAGTTTGCAGTGACTGACAGCCGGAGGAGGAGATAGAGAATGCTGGTGGAGGAATGGAATGGTTGGACTGTACAAGTTGAAACTGCTTTCATTTTTATACTGCACCGTATCTGGCCCCTCTAGAGTAAAATCATTCTTTCATTGTCTCCTCTTATTTGTACTTCATCAGTCTTTTAACGCTGACCTCTTTAACTTCCTCGGGGTATGGAACACTCTCCCCCCCATCTTCTTTTTGTCTGTTTTCTCTTGTTTTATCTCAGGAGGGGTGGGAGAAGGCCTGGAATTTATCACACATACCTAATAATTACTATCACAGGAAATGGTCCTGAGGAAGTAGGTGCACTAGCCTTGCTAATTAGTGTCAGTCGCAAACACACATAGACGTGCACATGCATACACACACAGCTAATTAGCCTCATTTGGTGGGTGTAGAAGTCTCGGGAAAACCCAATCTGATTGGCCTCAGGGAGACTAACACCCCAAAGTTTACCTGCTTGTTTGAATCTAAAGACTAATTGATGAGGAGTCTTGCAATGTGTGTGTGTGTGTGTGTGTGTGTGTGTGTGTGTGTGTGTGTGTGTGTGTGTGTGTGTGTGTGTGTGTGTGTGTGTGTGTGTGTGTGTGTGTGTGTGTGTGTGTGTGAGTGAGTGTGCATTTAAGTGTGTGCATGAGTGGGCAATTGATGAGGTGGGCCCTACAGCCGTAAAAAAAAAGGCAGCCCAAGACACAGGACCCAGAGGTGACCAGTGACGGCCTCTTTAAAAGCGGCCATGCCCTCAGGGTCATCAAAGGAATGAGGAGAAGGAAGGGGAGGTCAGGAGAGGAGGGGTTGTCACTAAAGGTAGAAAGATGTGATTGAGATGGATGGATATGCAGAAGGAAGATTAAAGGATTGATAGACGGCAGCAGAAGGCAATTGACAATTAAATAAATTCACATCAATCAACAAAAACACATCGATCAATCAAACAATCTTTATTTGCATAGTGCCAAATTACAACAAATGTTATCTCGAGACGCTTTTACAAACAGAGCCGGTCTAGACTGTACTCTATGTTTAATTATGAACAAAGACCCAACATCAAGACCCCTCTTACAGACAGGACTCAGTCTGATCTCATCTTTATCCACCATGAGCATTGCACCGCACAGTATTTAACTAGGTACAGCAACAAGGACAAACATCCTTTAACAGGCAGAAACCTCGAGCAGAACCAGACTCATGTTAGACACACATCTGCTGAGACTGAGTTGGGGTTGGAGAGAGAGAGAGAGAGAGATAGAGAGATGAGCTGGATAGTAGTAGTAGCTGTTGCCACTGGAGGCCAGCAAGTCCGTAGCAGCTGGAGTCTGGAACGTCCACAGCAGCGACTCAGAGAAACCTACGGGACAAGGGAGCTCAGGGACTCCAGAAAGGTCTATGGTTAATAACTTAAATGGGACAGAGAGAGTTAAAGTGCCAGTTCCCCTGGCAGTCTAAGCCTGTAGCAGCATTGAAAGAAAGCATTTAAAAGTATTTCAAACAGGCCAATGAAGACACAAACAGAAGTTTGAAATGTAATAAGACAGACTTAGAATATAAGCATAAAAGTTAGAGTGCGGTGTGTGATAAAAAAAGAATAATTTAATAAAAGGCAGCTGTAGACGGGTGAGTCTTCAACCTGGATTTTTAAAGAACTAAGAGTTTCAGCAGACCTGACACTGTCTGGTGATTTTGTTCCAGATATATGGAGCATAAGAACTGAACCCTGTATTATTATTTTAAGTGATAATGAAAAATAAAAGTGCTATTACTTACCTGCACGGCTTTCAGGCAGTAACATTTCAGTCATGCATTCAAGTATGAGATTGCATACAAGATAATACATTGCATTAACTTTAACAAGTAGAAACAGTATACAGTTTGCTGCACCAGTAGAAATGAACAATGAGACGTGGGTAAGTAGAGTCCCGCTCGGCAATGAGAGAGGATGAGTTGTGTTAAACCCAGCTGTATGTGATATGTTGTTGAAAGTGCTGTGATGTAAAACAGCCATTTAGACAGTGGCTTGGTGAGGTGCCCTCATGGTTTACCATTATGGGCACATGAAATGCTGGTTTACCCACACAAGTGAGTCAGTGATGCTTACTGGCACGTATTCACACACTGTAAACACCTCCAAGTCGGGTTGGCACACACACCTGAGCCTTGGCTGCTGTTTTTCTCTTCTCTGTGGCTTCTCCTGCTATGTTTCTCTGTCTTTATCTGGGTCAGAATTTGTCTCAGTCTTTATCTCCCTGCGGCTGTTTCTTACATTTAATATGTCAATCTGAAAAAAAAAAACAGCGTTAAAGGCACAATGTTGAAAGCTCTCTCGGTCTCTGAAGTTTTATTTCTACACATTTTCACCCGCTTTCCCTCAATGAGAGCAACATATTGTAACTTTAATCCCTCAGTCAGGGCTGTCTCTCTGACTCTTTGTTGGAGTTTTATTGGTCCCACACGTCTCGCAGTTTTGCTAAGATGGTTCCCAGGAGGTTTTAATCGAGAACAATAGTAGAACGGGCCTCTCCCCAGCACCGCTCTGTTCCAACATTGCACACCAGTCAGCTTACACAACAGCTGCCCCTGGCACTCTTGGATTGTGTGTTTGTCTGATCTGGTTAATTCAGGGATGTAGACCCAAACTGTAATTATCATTATGTACTTCTCGGCAGTGGCAGGAAACAGCCCAAGCAAGTTTGGATGAGCTTTTGTATCCTCGTTGGTCTGCATTGAAGGTGTTTGTGTGCATAGAACAACATGTGCATACTTGAATTTGGCTTTGTGTTAGTGTGTGCGTGCATGCATGTGTGAAATGAAAAGGGCATGAGAGCTATTAGCAGTGAAAGATAAGCAGATTGTGCCAGTGGCTATGTGATGATTTTTCCTGCTCTTGTTTTGGCCCCGCTCATGTTCATTTGGTCTCCGCTAAATGGAGACATATTGGAAACATGACTGCTCTCTGGGGGCCAGTGGGTATGCTGGAAAGGAGACGAGAACAGAAGAAATGAGAGGTTAAAGGGAGAAAAGGAAATGAAAGGAGAAGGATGGAAAGAGAAGAAGAAGACAATAAAAAAAATCAGAGGAGAAAGTAAGGGTCATTGGATTTAAACTCACCACTAGGATTTCAAATCCCATTAAAAGCTAAAACTACATTTGTCTTATTTGTTTGCGGAGAATAATTACCATTCACAAGTAACACAGACGTTGTTAAGTTTCAGAACCCTGCAATAAAAGCTCCGTCTCAATTTTACGATATCAGAGTTGATGTCCAAGAAAAAGCAAAGCAGAGCTGACTGAAGAGAGACGTCAAGAGGGGGAAAAAAATGCAAACCCCAAACCCAAAGTTTATTTGGTGCAAGCGTCACATCTATTCAAGATGGCAACCACAGTTTAATCTGCGTAAGGCTTCATCTTTAAAGCTCGCATCAATAACACAAAAAAAGGCCTTCATGTGGGCGGACAGACTGCACAGAGACAGGACCGGTCACCACTAAACAAACAACTCAGGATTCCTGCAGACAAGAATGACTGGAAGGAGTGTAAGCAGAGACAATGGCATGGTTTTTCATGCCCCAGATTAACAGTGAATATATACAATGTGTGTTCATGATTAAGGATGTGGCTATTCATGAATGTTCTGATACGAGGGTTTGTTGTGTTTACGTCTGGAGTGATTCAGAGACCTGAGTAATATCTCTTGGCATCCAAGAGTGTCCTTTATACAATTAACAGCTTTAACAGCTTTAACAACCTTCCTGGAACTAACCTCAGTAGAATTTCTTAGTAACATATAAAATGAAGTGTAAGGTATTTGAAGAGAGGAGGAGGTCACAAAAGTTATGATGGCAGATATCCTTTCACTTATGTCTGTCTTGAGAGTACACCTGTTGCACCTACTGTTGCATTCTTCAAACGTAGTCAAGGATGAATGTCCAGTTGGTTCAAGTTCAAGTTGGTAATATTATTATACAGTTGTATATTGTGTACAGTATCCAGTGTGTCCCACACAAAGATGATACTCGTCCAAACCACCTAGGTTGGTGTTTGGATGCCCCAGTATAATCCTGACCATTTACATACTTTTCTCTATCTCTATAAGAGTGCCTTCTACGACCAATGGCATAGAGGATATCCCATCGCTCTCTGCCCCTGGCGGTGCCCCCACAGGACTTTGAGCGTGTTTGGTGTCAATCAAGCGGCAACCTCCGGTCTAAAAATATGAGTCCAATGCGGAAGTGCTAAGTGCTGGGGGGTTCTAACGCAGCAATTTCAAAGATATTGAGATCATGAGTCTTCCAATGAGAGGCACAGCTGACTTGATTGACAGGCGGAAACACTGTAGCTGTTGCCTAGGAGGCTCAAAGCCCGCCTCTTTACCTCACAATCATTCGACAGCAGCAATATGGCTGCCACCGCCAATTGGCCTCAAAACAGCGCTTCAAAAACAGATGGGTGACGTCACGGATACTACGTCCATATTTTATACAGCCTATCAATGCAGTTGTTTCGTCTTTTGCAGCATGTTTTCTAATTTGCAGTCTATTTCCGCTGTAATGTTTGCTTTGGACTTTAGCAGGTGTCTTGAAAGATGTATTTGCTGCTACTTTCTCCTGATAAAGATTGTTTTGGCAGTTACAAATCGTCCGCCCTTGTTTGCCATCGTACAACTATTATAAATAGTGTGAAAATTCAGTTCAGTAGAAATTATTAGTAGTACCAGTCAAATGTTGGGTGTTCTTTTTTGGGGACTAACTTATTTACAAAGTAGCATAAAAAACATGCATATCTAGCTAAGGTGTGCCCTGAGTACCGTCAAAGGCAGGAAGCCACCGAGGCTGTCTTCAGGCACACTAGCTCGAGTCAATGAATACGTTTAAAAAGCCTTTAATAATTCAGGTCATAACCACAGACTGTATTAAATATGGACGTAGTATCCGTGACGTCACCCATCTGTTCCTGAGCGCTGTTTAGAAGCCAATCGACGGCGGCAGCCATATTGGAAATGCGGAAGTCAACCAGGCAGAGTGTGACGTAAAGAGGTGGAGTTTGAGCCTCCGAGCCAACAGCTATGTGTGCCTGATCGGGAGGCAAGTCAGTCATGTCTTTATTTGTGCAAAAACTTGTAATCTTAATATCTTCTGAAGCGTCACGTTAGGAAAAAATTCACCCCCCCGTACAGTGTGTGCTGATAGAGAGATTAGCTACGTAGAGCCAAGCTGTTTGTTGAGCCAGGCTGTAAACATGTTTATTAATGCCGCAAAGATCGTCTTTTTTGAATTGGTGTCTATGTGTTTTCACATCAAGCAGATTCTTGATGAATTGCAGTTTATAACGCTTCCGCATGGGCTTCATAGTTCGAGACCGGAGGTTGCCGCTTGGTCATAACGCTTCAAAAACTTAACAATCAGGAAAAAACGCTAACTGGTTTCAACCCTCACAGAGTCTTCACCAGGACGTGGTGAAAAACAGAAACAGGTGAGACTCATTTATACCATCACGTTGCCATGAGGCTGAAAAATACATCGGCATGTTGGAAAGAATATATAGAAAGACAGAAATAAACTAGATGATACCATGTAAAGTTAATATAAGAGAAGTGTAACCTAAAAGGTGAGCATATTTAGTTGATATGAACGATGCAATTGTCATTAAAAAGCCATCATCAAGTCATTTTCAATATGTCCAACCAAAAAGGGGGTAATAATTACCAAGACAACTGAACAAAGGAAAAACTTAGATTGATAAAGGGGAGGGGACCCAGACTCATCAAGTCTATTCTTAAACATAACAAAACCTGTCCTGAGATAACTTCCGTTGATATTTGGTGCTATATAAAATTAAAATTGATTGATTACTTATAGATACATGAAGTCATCACATAAAGGAATTTAAAATTAGGTTTAAAAGCAATAACAAAAGAAGTGTCCCTTGATCTCTTTGTCTCTTCTTCTCCCTTTACCGCCAACCAACACATGCACATTCAAACACACACACACACACACACACACACACACACACACACACACACACACACACACACACACACACACACACACACACACACACACACACACACACACACATCTTAATGTGCACTGGCATATCTGACATTTCTCTGGTCCATTCAAGCCAGAGGTCTCCGGGTTCAGCATTTACCGAAATCAAATGTGTGTGTTTGGCCTTGGGTTACACACTCGATTGAATTAGAGAAACGGTGCGCACATGCACAGGCAATCACTTACACACAAACACACACACACCTACACACACACACACACACACACACACACACACACACACACACACACACACACACACAAACACACACAAACACACACACACACACACACACACACACACACACACACACACACAGCCTCACAGGGACATAGATCTCTATTAAGTTAAAAAAGAGAGTTGAGTGTCTTCTTCCATCGCGAGGGCTTTTATGTGATAAGATCGGCTCAGGGTGCTCTCCTATGCAGGATTCCTGAGCACATCAAACAACAGTAAACCACATCACAGAGGCAGGAAGAGCTCGGCTCCATTAGCCAGCCCATAAAGAACATGTGTATGTGTAACAGGAGAGCTACTCTAGCCACTACAAAAAGGTTTACACACATAGGACAAACACACAGAGGTATGCAGTCCCCTCAAATACTCCCAAATTGGTGCGCATTTTACTTGAAACACGCCTACTCACGCCGTATTCTGCACACATAGAAAGTCATGTGTGTGTCTGTGTGTTGCAAGAAAGCCACAAGGACTGCGTCATTGTTTCATAGTTCTTATGTGATGAATGGACACATGTGCACACACGTAAGTCAACAGAAATGCGCTCATACGCACTTGTGCTGTATGCAGATGATTCTGGCTTTATCATCGTCATCTGAGCGCATTCGGCATTTGATTCATTCAAACCGGCTGCTCCAAAGAGTGGCACACCGACTGACCTGGAAAAAAAGGGCCTTTTGAGTAAGTGACGGAAAAAAAAAAAAGGAATTCAGTATTCTGTTCGCCAGCCAGATGGCAATAATTAGCTTTATTAGTACACAACTGGTGCAGACAAAGCTCCAACATGCACCATTACACACATCCTACCCAACACTCTCTCAATAGCTACAACCCTGCAGCCCTGCTCCATCTCTCCATCCTGTCCGCCCTCATTTTTTTTGCGGAAAGAGACATCTCTCTTATGAGGTGTTCGGTGACAAAAGGCCAAAGAGACACCCAAATACAGCAAGAAAGAGAGAGAGAGAGAGAGAGAGAGAGAGAGAGAGAGAGAGAGAGAGAGAGGGGTTTCATGGGGGTGGACAGAGGGAGAAAAAGGTTGACCCACTTTGAGTTTACCCGTTTTTCTTGCTTTGATTTGAAACAGATCTTCACCGTGTCTGTTGTCCAAGCCACAGGCAGTGAGGTATCACCCTCGACTCAGGCACCAGAGATCTATAACTCTGTGTGTCTGGCCTTGTTCTGCCACGAGAGGATGTCTCAATTATCTTAGAATAAGTTAAGCATCACAATGACAAACTGTATCAAATAACAGCACAGTCAGGAGAGTCAGTGTCCATAATGTCATGTTGCAAAAAGACACAAATTTATTACAACAAAAGCCCACCCGGCTTTCTCCGAAAACCACCCTAATATGTATTAATCCAGAGGATTAGGCTGCCTGCTTGCATTACAGGCATTCCCATGCCAGTCAGCGATTTTCTGCCCTCAGAGGTTAACATTTAATCCTGAAGATGACATTTACATAAACAGTATCATTCCCTCTGCTGCCACACAGGATGCCAGCACCGAGTGAGCATTCAAAAGTTTCTCTGACTGATATTTGAGTGTGTGTGCGTGTGTGTGTGTGCGTGTGTGTGTGTGTAGATGAAGGCCAGTGGGAGCACAATGATTGAAATGTGTGGTGCAGGCTGACTTGTGGATGGCCAGAGGAAAAGGAAACAGCGGCTGTTCTAAGAGGAGTTATGCACTATGGCAGGCCATAATTGCTCGCGGCTCCTGTTGTGTGTTTGGCTTTGTTTGAGCATGTCCAATATAACCAGTCATAGGGGAACCTTTGTCAGAGTTTACACACACACAAACACAGTGTTGAACCATAGAGAAGGCTTTTATGGTGCTGGAGACTTCAGTAACATGACACCCAGGGCAAACACTGAGTAATAAAGCAGCGGCTCATTGTTTAGATCCTCCTCCTGGCATGGTTTGTTTGTCAAACTTAGAGTGTCTCAGTTTCCTCAAATCAGTGTCCTGACATGTCAGTCAGAGAGCTCAGTGCATGATAACCACACATGCACACTGACGCATTATTAAAACCAGCGCAAAAGCAGGATAAACAGTAAATCCATTCATGCGCATACATACACAATCACAAACCCACATTCGTTTGCACGCATGCCACACTGCAGATTTTTTGACAAGTCAGTCAGTTTGTGTTTCGTGCCACGGTTTCCCTAAAAGTTCTAAGCAGCTTCCTGGTGTGTCTGACTGCATGACTGCAGACAAAAGAGCAACAAACATGTCTTGCCTGCTTGCTAAATTGTTTCGCTCATATGCTCTTCACCTTCTTTCAAAGTTGCTGTTGTGTGACACTGACAGATTTGTATGTCAAAATGTTTGTACACCAGTCAGATTCCTTTTTATTTTTGCATCTTCTGCAGCTCCGAGGTGGTCTCCCCCAAGATCTTTCGCACAAATATGAGCTCAGTTTGTTAATGTGCACCACGTCATCGCAGTGTAGCTGTAAAAATCATGCAAGCAAAAATGAGAGACTTGAGAATTATATCACATCTCCTCAAGATTTTTTTTTATCCATGGTCTTTCATCTGTAATTCTTTCAATCTGTAGAGCTTGAGATGTTTCTCATTCAAAGAAAACACACAGAGAACGCAACTGTATTATCTCCACTGTATCTTACTTTGACTTTAGACACAATGCCTCTGAATCAAACATCGTTTTTCCAGTTTTAGCACTCACACATACAGAAATCTACAAATGTGCAGAGTCCTGAACAGGCACAGAACAGTGTCTGTACAGTCTAAAGTTAAAACACCTTGTCACACCTGCTTTTACTGTATTTAAACATGTAGGTTTCTCTGTTGCATTCATGTTTATGGGGGAAGAAATACACAGGAAGTCTCTGTGTCGCCTTAAGAATTGTATTGTAGTGTTTGCCTACGAAGATGGATAGTTGATTTAAGAGAATTTCTTGTCAAAAGAGAACTGGAAGTTACACCTCAAATTAAATTTAACATGCAGGCATCAGAGTTGCTGAAGTACCCCTCTTTTTGACGTCTAAAATGATCAATCTGTTGTCAGGGTTACGTCATAAAATGTCCTTAATTAGTGCCACAAGATCATAGGTTTGCATGGATCCTCTGGAGGTAAAATAAGGCTCAATCTAAGCAAAGTGAGATAAAAGTGAGGGTTATGCCTGCTATGATTGCTGTAGTTAATGAGCCAACTCCCTCTGCAGTAGAACTGCAAATCCCAATTGTCTTGTTCAACATGCAAACCCATGACTTTACATGCATTGAAGTAGTTTTATCAAGCCGTGTCCCTCTTACAAATAGGGGGTGGTGGCCTTTTTGCACCTTTATTAGAGTGGGTAGGACAGTGGATAGTGCTGGAAACACGGAGAGAGTGGGGGAGTGACATGCGGGAAGGGGGCTGCAGGCTGGAATCGAACCCAGGCCAACCGCTTCATTGGCGCTCAATTTAGCCATCAGGCCAAATCAGCGCCCCACAAATACATTTTCAATGTATTACTACATCTTACATTGAAATGGCTCTCTTGCAGGGCCGGATGTTTTTGAAGTCTAACATTAAAACTTAAAATCTGAATGAAGCATCAGAGTTATCATTCAAGAGCTGAAATAAAACAATGCATTCACACACACACACACACACACACTCCTGTAGGTAACTGTAGTTGGCAGAAGTACTGAGTGGAAGCCATTGTTAAAATAACTGTGATGGAATCTCCGGAGGGAGCTGGCTTGGTTGTGTGTGTGTGTGTGTGGTTCGGGGGGGGGGGGGGTGCACGTGTGTGTGCTATCTATGTGGAAATCAGTGGCTCTGTCAGCAGCATCTGACTGCACACTACCACCGGTCTCTTTATTAAAACCCAGACGTATGCTGGAATCCATGCACAGGTGTGCAGGACGGCCGGCTGGGTGGTTATCGTGGTTCACTTCAGTCTGTATTTATGAGTGTGTCACTTTAAAAAAAAAAATATGACATAGTCAAAAGGAAGCTGGAGTTAAGATAGTTAGAAGCAGGGAAGAGAAAGGTCAAAGAGTGAGCGTACTTCTGCTGCCATGATTACAAGGCACACACACTTGAGCTGATTCATGCTTCCACACACGTGCATGAATTTTTTTCTTGCAGCTTCAATTTTCATACCCTCATAAAAAATACGAACGCACTCACTCGATCTTCCAACAAAAAGACGTGCTATTATAACAAGAGCGCAAGTTATTCCGATGTGTCGTCCTCACACGAAACGCATTTACAACCACTATACTTTACTAGTAAAGGTATGTCTCTATTGGGAATCCACAGCAACAGACGAACAAGAAAATGCAATGACACAACAGGCTTGATGCACCAGAGGCCTGATCTGTCTGCACCAGCTTCAACGTACAAATTACCCAGATTATAGAGTGGCGTGGGTGTATATGTCTGTCCGTGTGTGTGTGTTTGAGAGTTTTGTGTGTCTTTTTATACTGACACCCATGAATGAGAGTTCTTCTAAAATGTGTGCACGTGAATGTTCGCAGACTTGTGTGTCCTTCCAAATGTGTGTATTCTTGTGTGTATTGACGGGGAAATAATAGTGAGGGTTTTTTTATCAGAAGGCCAGGTAGTAATCATGTTACTCTTTGATCCAGTGATCCTCACTGATCTGTGTAAATATACAGCCGACCTGTCCAGACCTGGCACCAGCTTCTCTAATCAGCACCTTCAACTGGCCCACTGGGTGTGTGTATGTGCGTATGTGTGTGTGTGTGACAGTATGTGTCTCTCTCTTTCTGTCTGTCTCACTGTCTGCAGCTCTGGCTGTCTCTTTTATAATTTCTTGCTTTGAATATGTTTTCCCTCTGCACACTTTAAAGCACTCTGAAGCTAGGCTAATGAAGTCTGTATAAGTCGGTATGTGGTCAGAGTGTGTTTGTGTAGCAGACTGTAAAGAAAGCATGTGGTTCCTGCTGCTTCCACACAAAGCAGAACACTTTTTTTTTGTTCCACTAACACTTTACTGTCCTTCTGTAAAAGAAAACTATTAACCAAGGTTGGATTTTTTATTATAAGCACATGTGTGTATTTGTGCATGCTCAATCAGTGTTGTAATCCAGATGCATGCAGCCTCAGATATTTACTCAAGAACTGTACATGTGTGTTGTACTACCCTAGTTTCTCCTTGTGTGATTTGTAGTCTCTTTCCTTGTTTTTCCATGTCTGGTCTTCTTTTATTCCTTATATCTGTATTTTCACTTTAACTTTTTGGTTCAGTCTCCAGTGTTACATGTTTTATTTTGGATAACTTGTTCCTTCTGCGTCAGGTTTAGTTTTACTTCCTGTAGTTTTTTTCCCTCCAGTTTGATTGCACTAATCAGTTGCACCTGTGTCTTGTGTCACACCTGTGTTGATTACCCTGTGTGTATTTAGTTTTTCTGTTTGCTCTGTCCTGTGTAAGTTCATTGTGCATCTTACCTGTGAGTCTTTCCCTGTGTTTACCAGTATTCTCAAGTGTTTCTTTTGGATCTTTGTTGTGAGTACGTTTTTGTTTTATCTCAGTTTTGATTTATTAAATCATTTTTTTAGTTTGTTTATCACTAACTAAGATTAGCTTGACCATCTCCACCAGCTCTAATGGTGCATTGTGTCGATAATACACTCGACACTCGTAAATCAGAAATCTGGATAACATCAGTAACTTTAGATACTTCAACTCATTTTCCTGACGATACTTTATTCCTAAATCAAATTTAAATTCTGAGTTCTGTACTTTTACTTGTGTTTTGCTAGTTTTACATTGTGCTACCATTAACATTTCCATTACTCAAGTGGTACCAACAGTGGTGGACAGTAACAAAGTAAATTTACTTGAATTCTGTACTTAAGTGCAGTTTTTGAGTACTTTACTTGAGTATTATTTTTTAGAGAACTCACTGTTACTCCAATCCATCTGAAAGACAAATATCATCCTTTTGACTCCACTGCATTTCTATCAGTGCTCTAGTTACTCACTACTTTTGCTTCAAAGTCAGCTGATGGGTTTTCTTTTCTGAAATCAGATCCCAAAGACCGTGAACTGTTTGGGTACTTGTGTTTGGTTTGTCTCAATGGTGTAGCCATACCTTGAACGGTTGAACGTAGAGCAAATGCAGATCAAACATTATTCAGATCAATCCGTTCATTTAGTCGTGGTGATGATGGCTATGACTGAGAAGGATGATTATTCTCTACCTGAGCACCATGGCCATGTTTAAGGCCCACGTTTGAGGTTTTTAAAATAAAGAATGAATCGTATTGCTGTAATTCTCTGATCTGTTTACCACATTAACTTCATCATCTAACCTGAGAGAGCATGTGGAGGTCTGTTACTAACAAACGTTTTGAGATATTTTAAAATGTACTTTGAATACTTAAACATTTTTAACAGCAAGTACTCCAGTACTTTAACCCAAGTCATAATTTGAAGGAACAATTTTCACTTGTATTGAGTAATAGAGAGAAGTAATAGAGTAATATTTGACCAGGAGGATCTGCACTTTGGGTTAGACGGAGTCCTGAGGAAATGCTACATTCAAATTCATGCTAGTTTTCCCAGACTACCAACCCTAGCTTTAAGTAATGAAAACTGGTAATTTGTCCTCAACTGGGTACCAAGTTATACAAATGAAATACATTTCCTTCCGTATTAGTCCCAGGAGCATCCTTAGGCCTTTATTGTCACATAAGCAGCACCAATAAAACATAGAGAAAAATGGGGAAAATACTTTTGTCACCACAGCGCCACATTTAAAATACTGTTCTACTCTTTAGAAGTCTTCTCACAACGTTTGCTCATGGTTCAGGTTTCATCCATCGGGAGAAAAGGCTCACAAAACATTGTGGGTATTGTAGTTCTCTGAGTTTGCAGCTTTTATAGTACTTGAGAAACTCATGCGGCTGTTATTGGAAATAACTGTGATTGGCTGATGGAGTGTGGGGTGAATGTTAGTGTGACCCTGTGTGTCCTTTACACACTGACGGGAAATGGACTGGTCCAAGATCCAAGGAAAGCTATAATTCAGGGAGTAATAGAGGCCAAAGGAGCGTGCACACATCTTTTCTCTCATGCACGCTCAGGCCTGCGCAGAGTAAAGTCCTCGCTGCTCTGTAGTAACCACATTAATTGGGTTGTGTAATTGTCTGGCAAAGCATTGTGGGAAACAGCCTATACAGATCTGTCCCTTCACCTCAAACCACTTTTTAAACATGGACTCCCATCGTCAGGACAGTGCTATCCAGGAAATTGCCGAACATGTGTGTATATGAGTGTTTGAGCATGTGTGTGTCTGATGTTCAATGTGTGTGTATGTGTATGTGAGTGTGTCTCTATGGTTCCTTTAAGGGAAGTGAGTGTGGTGGCCTCCCATTCCACCGCATGTCGGCTGTGGTTCAGCTGTGGTCCACCGCCAGGCCCTACATTTGGAACAGAGAGAAAATACACCAGGGGTACTTGCCTCCACTGTTTTCTGGACCCATCTTTCATCGGTTTTCTGTGTGTGTGTGTGTGTGTGTGTGTGTGTGTGTGTGTGTATTTTTGGGTGTACATCTGTATGTGTGTGTGTTTGCGTTTGTAATAGTGCGCCACTAAGTTGTACTCTCTGCCCCTGATATTTTAAGTTTTTTTGGCCCCACGTCATGAGTGTGCGCTGTATTTCCAGGCTGCAGTTAGATGACCGGAGTGAGAGAACCCGTACAGAGGACAGGAAAGGCTGAAGGAATGGGGAGAGAGGAAAGCAAGGCGGGTAATTGAAGGGTTCAGGGTAATACTTAGGCCAAGGATGGCTGTTTCAACGTGTTTGCATAACCTCCTTGAACTTAATATTTAGCCCCACTCTGGAGTGAGTATAGGGCACGACAGAGCCAAATAGAGAATGATAGAGGGAGAGAGAGGTGGAATGATAGAGAGGTCCGAGTCCGAGACGGAGGTGATGCCATGTTCTACTCCGATGAGTGGCTCCTCTCTTTGATTAGCAGAAGAAAAGGGAGGGGAGGAGGAGCGATGGAATGAGGATGGAGGGAGAAAAAAGACAGCACGGTGAGGTGGTCTTCCTGTCTGAGAGCCTGTGATGAACAGAGCCTGTGTTTTTGACGGAGGGTTAGTTTAACACAAGACAATAAAAAGGTCCTCAATTTTCAATGACGCAATGCAGAAGGTGTCCACCTTGTATTTACAGTTTACATAAGTAACAGTAAAGAGTACAGGCTCTACTGTAGCCTCTCACACGAGCACGGAAACTGATGGAGAAGGAGCTTTTAAGATGCTGAAGTTTGTGTCCAGTTAAAGATTTACAAGTTACTGGAACTCTGCAGATATAGCTTATGTTGTCTTTATTTGCATTTTACAAAAAGAAGGAACCAGAGATGAAGAATCTTTGGAGGTGATTAGGAAATTATTGGTATTAATTACAGGCTTTGTGGTTAATTTATCATTGTTAATTGCTTGTTTCAATAACACGAGAATCATTGCATTACAGGTAGACTTACTGCTTAATCATATTTGATGTCTATTACTTACGTCATCATTTTTTTGCTGAAAATATATTTATTGTTTTTTAAACATAGAAAATACAGACTTAACATAAAACAGCAAAAATAAAAATAAAAGCCTAACCCCCTACACTCCCTCTCTAAAGGCAAATTTAAAAAGGAACCAAAAAAGAGCACGTCAATTGCAATAGCCGCCTTGATCACATTAAAACCTTATCTTAGGCAGTTCTCATTAGGAAAAAAATCTAAAAAACGTGAAAAACAAAGGCACATACTCGCAGCAGGGTATGCAGTTAAGACACAGAATATTAATCTTTGCATCAAAGAAAATTCCGCAAAGGTTCCCAAATCTTATTGAACACGCTTCCCCTGTCTTTTTTGTGGAATCTCAGTCTCTCAAGATGCAGAGTGTTCGCCTTTTCTCCCAGCCACAGATCCAAGGTGAGCACAGAGTCCATCTTCCACACTCTTAGTATTAGTTTTTTTGCAACCACCATTCTGATCAAAACAGCTTTCTTTTCATACTTACTGGCAAAAGATAAGGAGCTTGCAGCTCCAAGAATGGCCACCAGTGGGTCTGATGGACTTTTTAGGGAGTCCTGTAAAGACACCGTTACAGTAGTCTAGTTTGCTAAAGATAAATGCATGGACGAGTTTATCTGCATCCTGCTGAGACATAAATCCTTTAATCCTTGATATATTCTTGAGGTGTTAGTAGGCTGACTTTGTAATTGTCTTAATGTGGCTGCTGAAAGTAAGGTCTGAGTCTAAGACTACACCAAGGTTTCTGGCTTGGTTTGAACATTTCATCTTTGCAGATTGAACCAGACCAGTAACCTTTAACCTTTATTCTTTGGCTCCTAAAACCAACATTTCAGTTTTTTCTTTGGTTCACTGAAGAAAATTCTGGCACCTCCAGTCATTGATTTGTTCAATGCATCTACTCAGTTTTTTCATGGGACTATAATCCCCTGGTGATATCGTGGTGTAAATGTGTGTGTCATCTGCACAGCTATGGTAATTTATTTTGTTGTAGGATAAGGAGGCATAAGGATGTTAAGGCATAACTCAACAGTGTTTGTACTGAGGCCTCTGTGCACCTCCTTAACATGCTGCATGTGTGTGTGTGTGTGTGTGTGTGTGTGTGTGTGTGTGTGTGTGTGTGTGTGTGTGTGTGTGTGTGTGTGTGTGTGTGTGTGTGTGTGTGTGTGTGTGTGTGTGTGTGTGTGTGTTTTCTCCCCCTCTCTCCTTGTGTGTGTTCTTACAGTAGTGTGACTGGAGCAGTGTTACTCATTCTGTGACCCTCACCTCTCTCCCTCAGATGACAGGGAGCTTTAAACAACCCAGCTGCTGTATATGTTTGTGTGTATGTGTGAGCCTTGGCGGGGGAGACCGTCATGTGTGTGGTACAGTACAGTACAGCCCCCCTGTCTTGTTTCTTGTGCCGTTGGGAAACACTGTCAGTCAACTGAGCGACAATAAAAGACAGAAAAACAAACCTCCCCTTTTAAAGAATGGGAAAAAAAAACCCTGCTCTGCCATTGGTGGGATCCCTTGAGGTTCAGGCTCAGAGCTTACCCTCATTGGTAGGTGGCTGTGTAGGTGGGCTTTTATAAAACAGCTTTTGAGATGTTGTAGTAACTTTGATTTATCTAACGTGGGTTGTGTTTTCTCGCATTGAAGTAAAAAAGACCAAGAAAACGTACGCACACACAGAGACTCATGAGGTCATCCCAGAGGGGAAAAGCTGCTGGTGACATAATAATCATCACCGACATCCCACTGGGTCTGGTTTATTTATCTATCCTGTTTTTACATCAACAGGAATCTACCTGACCCCTAGCTGATCCTCTCCCTGCAGGGACCTGGAGTTGTCTGTCTGAGTCTTTCTGCTGCAATAGCCTGTGTTTATGAGAGAAGTTCAATACTTAAAGACATACACGTATTAGTAAGTTTATCCCTGCATGAATAGAAAACAACTAAAAAGTGAGAAATTTGATCTTTGTGAAGTGGTTGTCAATTTTGTACACATAGATTTCTATTTAACACAGCTGCAGGTTGTCAGTATGTTGTCGGTATACAAAATCAAACTTGTGAAAGCATTATTCCCATACCACTCTGCCTGTCTGCCTGTCTGTCTGCCTGTCTGTCTGTCTGTCTGCCTGCCCGTCTCTCTCTCTCTCTCTCTCTCTCTCTCTCTCTCTCTCTCTCTCTCTCTCTCTCTCTCTCTCTCTCTCTCTCTATCTCTGGAATGCAGCAGTGGCCGTCTGGTCCTGCTCATCTCTGGGAGCAGTCAGCCACCTCTCCTCGTCCCTGCTACCACTCTAAACATTTGGCTAGTTTTGGCAGATTTGTTGAGTTTTGTCCCTCGTATTTCCCCTCTTGTTGCTGTAAAACTGATACATACTCTTTCAATTACAATCCCCTCCTCTCTCTCTCTCTCTCTCTCTCTCTCTCTCTCTCTCTCTCTCTCTCTCTCTCTCTCCTCCTTCCCCCCAGTCAGACCACTAGTGTGGGAGTGGGGGGTGAGCAGAGTAAGTGGGTTGTATATTTTATTAGTGAAGTGAAAACACACACAACCTGGACCATTTCTGAGAGAACCATCTGCTGTCTTGGATTTTTCTTGGGAAGCACAGCTCAAGGTTAGCATGTAAAGTCCGCCATACTTGCTTGAAGCTAAGGATTAGCATGTAGTACTGTCTTCTGTAGCTGCTCAAGAGGAATATTGGAGTTGACATGGATTTAAAAAAAAGACAGGCATGCAAATTTTATTTGTGGTAGGTATGCATAAACACTACTTTATAGATTAAGACAAAGAAAGGCTTTAATCCAGGCAAGCATACAGAAGGAAGTGGATTATGTGTGCATCTGGCTTGTGGCTTCAAGCTAGCTGCTACAGGTTAGCATATCACTAATCCCACCTAAGGCTGCCAAAACTTTGAACTCATAAAAATACATTTAACCCACATTAAGAGTTGAAACGCAGATTTACCATCCTTACTGGCTTTGCAAAAAGCTACTCAAAAGAAGCCAGAGTGTGTATTATGTTGGAAATGGACATTTTCCCTACCTCCTCAGTTGTAAATAACACAGTGTTCCAAGGTCATAAATAATGGTGTCACTCAGCCATGCCCCATTTTCATGTCCTCTGCTTGCTCTCACCACAGGCCTCTACTGCTGCCTAAGCAGGGGCCCCCGGCCTTGTGCCGCACCTTCACACACTCACAATCAAGGAACAGCCATAAAAATCCAGAGGAATGTTTCGGCAGAGCCTGGATGGTTAAGTGGTGGACAGGCATGATCACAAACTAAAGGATCTCATAATGGATGTCCTGGGAACAGATATTAGTCGGCTCCCCATGTTCTCGCTAACAAAATACATCACACGTGCACATGAGGACATGAAAGCTCAAATGTGCGTGTGCACGGACAGGCAGATGCACGCACACATGCACACACTGCACACACTGCACTCAGGGGCAGACACTATTGATGGTTCCCTCGGGCATCACATAGACGCATCTGTTTCTGTCCCCCTGACTCTCCACACTCATAATTTCAAGTAAGTCATAACACAAATTATAAACACACATCTCTCAAGCGTGACGCCTAGGAATAACAACTTGGAGTGCGTGGAGCTGATTTAGGGTAGGCTGGGACTCTTAAATCTTTACCTTTGCTCCTTTCTTCCCTTCCTCCTCCTCTCCTTTTTTCCCTTTTTTTGCTCTCATTCAGCACAGGTGGCAGTCACTCTTGTCAAACACATGCTCTCCCCTCTTCTATTGCCTTCATCTCTTGCCATCCTTTTTTTTTTAATTTATTGTTTTATTCTTGGCTCTACCTTGCCCCCCCTCCTCTTGCTCTCATTCTCTTCTTTTTGAATTTGTTCAGTACTAATGTGAGCATGTGTGTTCATGACCCTGTGTTGACCTTTGTCACCCAGAAAATCAGAGTGACCGGCCAGTCTGTCATCTGCCCTGTGACATCCCCGCAGTCCTTTGACAACAGCCCTACCTCAGAGATGTCTTCAGCAAAGTCCTCTCTCCTCATTTTTCATCCCTTTGTCCCTAAATTATCTCCTTCCGCCTCACGTCTCCTCAGCCTTCTCTTATTCCACGGATTGCATTCCTTTTTTTTTTCCATATCATCTCTACTGACCTCCTACCCCCCCTCTCCTCCTTTCCCTCTCACCTCTCATCGCATGGTCATGTACTTTAGCCATCCATCTCCCACCTCTGCAGAGCCAAATGTCTCAATATGGCCCAGGGACCATGAAGGCTCAATTGGAATCACATGTTGTAGTGGAGCTGAGAATTTCACCCCTTATAAATAAGATGTCAGTTCAGCCTATGCTTTTTTTGTTTTTAGAGTCTTTATGCTCTCTTAATTCAACTCTGTGATATACAAAGTCTGTATTAGGAGGCATATATAAACACAAAGTTGTTAAGATGTCATGATGACCTTGAAAGCAAAAGTACCTTTAGTACAACATAGAACAATAAGTTAGAATAGTTTTCTGATGAAGGAGATCCTGTCGTGGGATTTATTTGTCCTTTATTGGAATGCCTTATGACTTCTCTGTGCATAGGGTCAGACTTTTATGAAGAGTAATCACACATTTTTTTATAAATCCATCTCATTGTCGCCTTTTCAATTGGAAAGGAAATAAAGATAATCCTTTGTTTGTCCAGGACACGCCAAGTCTAAGTTAAGCAGGGAGTGAGACAAGAGTGGAGGAAAGAGAGAGGGTTCACCCACTCAAGATCAGCCTGCAGATACAGTGCAAGCATTTGTCTTTGTGCGTGTGTGTGTTTGTGTGTGTCTGATAGATGGATCCTGTCTGCTAGATTCATGTTCATTGCAAGTGTGCTCTGCAACTGATGCCAAATAGCCACTCAATTTAGATGTGATTAAATACTCCAGTGTGATTCAGGTTCAAAGGCTGCTAGCAATACTAATCAGCACAGCACACAGGCAGACACACACACAATGTGCACACATAGTCCCTGATTGAGGATGTGGGAGACAAAGTTTACAGGCTGGCTAATCATAATAATGTCCCTTTTTTATTGTTTTAGGAAGGCATCACTCAGCGGAATCCTGCGTACCAGTCAGAGAGCACCCACAGGGAGACAGTGCAGTAATCTGCTGTGTTAATTTTAGAGCCTGGAAGTGATTTAGCTTGCACCGAAGCATGGCAGCAACTTTGGTTCAGAGGATTAGTTCAGTTGGGCTCAGACTGTCACAGGATCAGTACGTAAACTTAAGGTGGGGAAGTCTGTACCTGTGCTGGGCAAGATGGATGTGAAAACACAACTTCAGATGAATTTTTTAAAAAACTTTTTTCTGACTACTGCGTCAGAAGCAACATTTTTATTGTTTTCAATATTTTTCACATCAGATTACAAATGTCACTTTTTTTCAGGATTTTACTGTAAGAAGTAAAATTTTCACTTTTTTAATGATTTCCGCGTTCAGAAGTGGAATTTTCCATTTTTCATAATTTTATCACATCGGACAAAAAAAAGTTCACTTTTTAAATGATTGTTAACGTCAGAAGCAAAAAAGTCATTTTTCCATTATTTTTGCTGTGGGCAAAAATGTTCAGCTTTTTCATGATTTTCACAACAGAAGCAAAATATTACATTTTTCCTAATTTTTCACATCAGCTGAAAATTTTTCCCTTTTTTCATCATTTTGAATCAGACACAAATTTTCACTTTTTCTCATGATTTTCCACGTCAGAATCAAAAAAATTCATTTGTTTTATGATTTTTGCTGTTTACAAAAAAATCACTTTTTTCATGATTTTTGCAAAAGGGGCAACATTTAAAAAAAGATTCTTATCTTTGAGTCAGAAGTGGTCATTTCAAGGTTTCATTATTTTCACATCAGACGTAAAATTTTCACTTTTCATGATTTTGGCGTCAGAAGAAAAGATGTTCACCTTCTTCATGATACTTGCTTCTGACTGAATGTTTTCTTCAAAGACAGCAGCACAAGTTATGGTCATAAAAAACAACTTACCCTTTTTCTTTTTGAGAAGGCAACAATTGCAGAGGTCTGATTTCCAAAATGTCAGAGTATAGTTGCATTTTCTTAGACTTTTAGTTAGCTGGACTAATCAAACAGTGTATACCTTTGTTTTTATCTCAATATCCCAACCGTGTCTTTCATTAGTTTTAGTCAACTGAGGCAACTTGATTAATGGGAGAATTACAATCCCTGATGAAGTAATTCACTGGTTGTCAAAGTGAGATGGATCTCTGTTTGGCTTTTTCAGATAAGTTCACAGATTAGATAAACCTCCACTCTAAAACGTGGGTGGGGGTTAGTGCCCCTAACCTCCTAACCTTTTGTTCCTCTCCTTTTTTTCCGACAGTTCGGCACTCTATCTCATACATCACCAACTTACATTGTAAAGGTGGTTAAAATATGTGAGGCCATACATGATAATAGTATTATTTCTCAGCTTGGTGTTCAAATATTGAGTCTGTTAAAAGTGTCATAATGACCTAACCCTCTGGACAAAATTCCTAAGATGAAGATGATGACAAATGAAGTACAAGTCTTAGTTTTGGACTATTTGTTTGTGTGGAAAGTTTTAGGAGTCCATGTACAGCACAGTGGTGCAAAAATGATCATCCTGCCTGTAGGTTAGAGCTGTTAAACAGGCCCACTGTGAGCAGTGACACATTCCTTGCCCATATTTGAGTCTGTGCATCACCTCCTTGTTCTTTTTAACACAGCCAAATATAAAGCAATGAAACATGGATGCCCCAGTGCCATGCTCTGCTATGCAAAAAATAATTATTAGCTTTGTTTGGCTATTGGTGTGTAACTGGTCTGTATGCGGAGACATTTTTAAAGCAATCTCTCTGCTGGAGTCTTTACTTTGGATAACTTGACGCAATTTTTTGGAAACTTTAGGAATTCCTTTCCTGGTTTTACATCATGAATTGCCAGGTCAAGCAGAATAAGCCTGCAGTCTAAAGCACTTGCTCTGTCCAATGTAGGTCTGTGAATATGTGTGAGTGTATAAAGCAGGATTGTGTGTGCGTGTGTTTGTACGTGTGTGTCTATGTTCCCATTACAGTGAGCGTTAAAAGGAATAACAGTAAAGGTGTGGGGAGACGAAAAGTGTCATGTTGGGCCTGCTCTGTGATTAATGGTGTGATTAGCTGCTCCGATCCCTGTCAGAACCCGCGTGCATGCGCGCAGGAATACACACATGTCAAGTGAGCACACACAGGCCTATTAATGGCCTTGAACGGGAGAATCCAGAATCCAGATGCGGCATGCAGATAATTGCACTAAAAACACCAAAATGTGAAGTTCCAGGTCAGAAAGACTTTATTCTGAGTTCAGCATGTTTATTTTCGCAATTGAGTTATTTCTGCAGGGACTTAAATCATGGAATAAAAACACTCCAATGCAGGTCAATTTCTAATTGAGTACAAAGTGTGTTTTGAATGCACCCTCCTTCCTCCTCTTCCTCTTACCCTCACCTCACACAAACCTACACATTACCTTACCATTCTGGTCTAATGCCCTAATTTCAAATGAGTGATTTTAGAGTCTTGAGCTCAGTTGTGCTATGTTTATTCAACATAAACCACCTTTAAGTGACTACATACTAGTAGGAGAGATCAAAACTCCTGCAATATCCTAACTGATTACATTTTTGGAGACAAAAGAATATATTGAGTTAAAGTCAACTGTAAATAACCTTATTTCTTATAGCGTCCCTGAGGGTCAATGGCCAAAATTGAGGGGGTGTAAGCACCTGGACATCAGAAATAAATGTTTGTGTCATTGAGTGTGCTTACCAGAGTGGGCGGATGAAGTGTGTGTTTGTAACAACAACTGGATTTACGACATCCTGCTTGATGACGAGGACAGTCATCATCACCCCGCTCAGACCTCTCTCAAAAGGTTACACAAGTCATTCTCTTCAGCCCTGTGGTTGTAAAAGTGCACGCCTGGTTTCTGTGCACGATGACGTTCGCTGGTCTGTTACCTCCTCACCTGTAGACAGTCATGTGTTGCCACCCCCCTTTCCACGCACACACTCACAGACGCAGGGATACACACTGTGGTAACATCAGTGACTGAAGAAAGCTGTCATATCCTCCGCAGCCTGCTCTATTATGTTATTACACGTCCATGAGTCACACTGAGGTACCACTAATGCAGCGCTTACATACCACTTCAAAGATGTCTGCTTTTTTTTTTTTGTGGAATCTCTGTCTGAGTCCAAAAAGCTCTGGGATGAGTGTGTGCTGTGGTATCTGTATACATACAAGGGCCCACAGCTGTGAGTGGGTGCTGCATCTGTCATATGTTCACCTGTTTATTTTCTGACCATAAAAAAGTTGCACAATATTACTCTTTTTGAAGAATAAACATGCAATTTTTTTTTTTTAAATTTAGCAACATTTGTAACCTTTTGCACATCCTTTTCTCTTCCCCCCTCAGGCAGCAAGCTTTGTTGGCAGCTATCAGCGAGAAGGACGCTAACATCGCCCTGCTGGAGTTATCCTCCTCCCATAGGAAGAAAGCCCAGGATGAAGTGATCGCACTGAAGAGGGAGAAAGACAGGCTAATGCACCAACTCAAACAGCAGGTACAGCAACTACACAGGACTACAAAGCCTTTCTTACGTGAACATAAACGGCAATGAAATTTGCAGCTCTCCTGGTTGAGTCAAAAGGTTGAATGGCCTAGCTCATGAATCAAATGGAGTCTGGCCTTGTGGTCAAAGTTAAGGACAGTTTTTGGCTTTGTGAGTCAAAGCAAGAGATTAAATTCAAACCTGCTGCAGATTGTGAAGCCTCTCCTGCACTAAAACAGCCACATGGGCAGACTTTTTGAACCTTAAAACCGGGAACAAATAGAGGTTAATAATTCCTGGTAGTTAACAAGAGTAGACATCCCCGCCCCGAACCATACTTACTGCTTCAGTCATCTTCAGCCAAAGCAGTCAAGCAGGAGCTTTGATTACAAATCCATGCACATAAACAAAGAGCAGAGTCAGTCTCTTAACAGTTCTGTTGTAATCAGAGTTCTCTGATGCACTCAGACGTAGGTGGGCATCTTTGGTGAGTCACTGGCGGACTTGTCTGTCTTATAACTTCTGGTCAAACAGACAAATCCCAGCACACACATATCTACACACACATGATGATTTCCCATCTTTTCCCTGCTTTCAACATAACCTGAGGCTGATGAAGGTATGCGGGTCATTAAGGTCTGGTCAGACCACATCAGTGACTGAGCTAACATGAACGCTAACGATAATGAGGGAGCAGCAGGGAGTCCGCGTATACAGTCTCCTGAGTCACATGGGCTTCTGGGAAACATTTAAAAGTCAACAGATGCAGTGGCTGGGTGTGCATTTTAGTGCGGTCCTATGTTTGTTCGTGTCTCGTAAACGGTAAACAGTTCCTAGGGGGTACAATTCCGTTCGAGGAATTTAAAGGAAAGCCTATTATCTGTTTATCGCCAATGGATGCGTCATGTTTTCCCCGTCGGGTCAACAGCAGTTACAGTCCACCTGATGATGTGATGAGCTCTAATTGCAGCGATGTGGCCTCAGGGCCTGCAGAGTGGAAAAAAACGAGGAAAAGAGGAGGGCTTGTAGTCTTTCTTTGCCTCCTCTTTCTATCACATGCATGCCTGGTTCCTCAAAAAGAGTGCACATGCATAGAAATACTGCTACACAGTAGTTTGTATCAGGTAGTGCTGTAGCCACCTTGCATCAGGACCTTAAGAATGTGAGTCATCCATTAACGTAATGGAGGTTTAAGGTAACTTTCAAAGTACTTGGGTTCCCTCCATTCCACAGACTGAGCTCCCTGGAGATTATGTTGTCCGACATGACACACTGACTCCCTGTCTTCTGACCCATTGACACACATATCAGGGTAGGTTGCCTTCCTCAGGTCTTCAACAGCCAATGGCGGAAGGAAACTGACCAGGAAATGCCAAAGAATTATGGGAGTCAGAGTCTCATAGGAGAAAGCTGATCCGTAGACAGCAGATAGATTTACAGATAGCAGTGCCCTGTCTGACCTCCCCACATCTCTGTTGGAAGGCAGCGCGTGTGTGCGTGCATTAAGCCGGCGGTCTTAAATAAACTTTCCTTTCTCAGACAGTTTTCTTCCCTTCTGCGGCATTGGCCTCCTTTGACACAGACAAACATATACAAAGATATAACCGCAGACATACAAATGATGTGTGTAGTGTTTAGACTTCTTAGAACGAAAGTCAGAAAAAAATGTGTCCCCATGTGGGAATTCTTTGAGCGGTCTCCTCTCAGTGATGGATCACCAAACATCTCTGGTGCTTTGAAGTCAACAAAAGATGAATTTTGAATCTTCAGAGGTGTGCCATTTTCTCCCTTTTTTCCCCCTTCCTCTCTTTTTTTGAACACCGGTATGCATCCATCCTCTTTTTAAACACCTAAAAGATGGATTTGGTGTTCCATGTAAAGCAGCTCGTGTTAGAACGGGGTCACTGTGTTTTTCCGTTTTACTGGAAGAGCATGCCAGTGTTTCCCAAACACACACAGGTCTTATAAAAGGAGAATGCAAAAGCGTTGTGAAATGTTTGCAGCCTTTCACCAGTTGCCTGTTTGTTTAAGGCCTTTCTTGTCAGCCTCCTGTGTCCATGTGTGTTAAAACAGCTCCACTCTAATCAGGACAGGCTTGTGATTTGCAGACGGTTTGCACTGAGGTTTGGGATCAAGCTGGGAGCACAGCAGCAGGATCTTCACTGCCATGTTTACACCAGCAGCTGCACTTTTATACACATGCACAGACCCCTCAATCTCCTCTTGTCTCTCCTCTGTTCTCTCCTCTCCTCCCTTTCCTCTCCTCCCCCCCAGTAGTGCCACCTGTCTCTTCTCGAGGCTGCTTGATCTACAAGCAGGCCTGGAGGCTATTACCTAGCTGTTTACTCTGTAAAACCCCTAATTAACACAAATTAAGACACACATTCCACCACACAGACATTTTATGTGGGCTCACTGTCTTTACACATGCACAGGGGCTGTAAAACGAGAGGTATACTGTATGTATGTGCTTTTGTGTGTGTGTGTGTGTGTGTGTGTGTGTGTGTGTGTGTGTGTGTGTGTGTGTGTGTGTGTGTGTGTGTGTGTGTGTGTGTGTGTGTGTGTGTGTGTGTGTGTGTGTGTGTGTGTGTGTGTGTGTATCTGTTTGCATAAACCAGAGAGCCACATGTGCGCTGTCCTCCTGACCACACAATCTGGCTCGTCCAGGGGCAATTCATCACATCGTTCATTTATGTTTGTGTCTCACATCATTAAATATTAACTATGTGCATATGCATTCACACACATGCAACAAACTCTGGAAGGGCTAGCTTGTAATCCTACCAAATATGGTCGTAATTACACGAACAGGAACAGGAACTAGTAATATGGTTCTCGTTAGATTAGCAGCAAGGACTAAACACACATTAGCGTCTTTGACCCTGAGTGGAAAAATTAGTTTGAAAAACATTTCTCTTTGTGAATTAAACAGGATATCAATCATCAGGAAAGAGTCTGTGTGAAAGCACAAACAGCATGTAGTGTGTAGCGGTACAGTAGTTTCATCAGCTGCTTGCTATATGATAGTAATTGTCCCCGCTTCAATGACAGGTGTCAGGTCTGTAACTGTTGCATCGCAGCTGGCCCCACCCAGTCACACCTGCTAGTGTCAACACCTGAGGTCAAGGAGGGCCGTACACCTCTACCTATCCTTTAACAGCTCTAACCACCGGTTCTGTCTGTCTGAGCCCTCCTCCATCCCTCTCTCGTCATCTTTATCTCCGTCCCTCTCACCAGGGTGTCAACATTCTCACCTTATCTAAGCAGCTCTTCTCCAATTTAAGCTAATTGCTAACCTCTTTAATACCAGCCACATCCTCTCCTGTGAACCTGACTAGCTCGTTTCCTCAGTCATTAGTCCTGAGGCCACGGACTACCGTAACACCATCTCCCTCAGCTGACTCAGGGGTTTCGCGCGCTCTCTCTCTCTCTCTCTCTCTCTCTCTCTCTCTCTCTCTCTGTCTCTCTCTCTCTCTCTCTGTCTCTCTCTCTCTCTCTCTCTTCTCTCTCTCTCTCTCTCTCTCTCTCTGTCTCTCTCTCTCTCTCTCTGTCTCTCTCTCTCTCTCTCTCTCTCTCTCTCTCTCTCTCTCTCTCTCTCTCTCTCTCTCTCTCTCTCTCTCTCTCTCTCTTCCTGCCATGGCTGTATCTCATTTAAACAAGGAAGCCTGCTAGGTTTCGGATGAGAGATGTGTGCATATCTTTCCTCCGAATCATCTTCATCCCGTACATAATCCAACCTCCCTCTCTGCAGTCATAGCTCCCCCTCAGGGGAAGTATCTGCAGCTAAGGGAATAACGCTGCGCCTGTCAATGTATCTGCACCCACTCTGTCTCCGTCTATCGCAGTGACAGGAGGCCTCACCGGAGTTTGCCTGATTGTTAACGTTAGTCAGCCCAGGCTGTTATCTCTATCCAAGGGAGTGATGTTGGCGGGATGACAGCCTTTTTCCACAAACACTCACAGATGCGCACTCGCAAACAAAGAACACATAGTCTTACTGAGCCGTTTACAGACATGCAGAAGGATACATATTTGAGTGTAATTTTAATCAATGACATCCAAAATGAGGTTGTTACACCCAGGCCAGAACGCCTCTAGCTTTGAGCTACAAAAAAAAAAAACACTCACTAACTGTTCTTACCAGAATTCGTCTAATCCAATTAAAAGATAATCTTCAATTTGGATGACATTTGACAGACCCACAATATTTTCATCAGGCACTCCGACTCACTCAATTTATGACCTGTCAAGTTCTGTTAGCAGCACTGCTTTTATCATCTTTGACGGCTTTCAACATGCCTCCCCCTCATCCAAGAATTCCTCCGCCTAATCATTCTAGGACCTTGATAACATTTTCAAGAAACAAATAAGCTGTGCGGCCTGATGTGTTCTAATTATGTGTTGTAAATGTACTCTTTTTTTTCACAGACTCAAAGCAGAATGAAGCTGATAGCAGACAACTATGAGGAAGATCACATCCATCCCCAACACCATCCGCATCATTCGCACCACTTGCATCCAGCAAACATGCACCACCGTAGCCTGCCAAGAGGGCCCCCCCATGCCAACCACCGGCCCCCAATGGACCAGGTCAGTACAAACGTGCACACCCTCTCAGACACTCACTCCCCCCCAGTCTGGTTTCACGCCTGTGCTGGTTTACACATGTTTGTATGTTACTGGCTGTCCTCTTCAAGCTTTTAAAGTTGATCCAATTTCTGATTTATCATATCCACCGCCAGTCAGTTGTGGTTGTACTCGGCAGCATAAAAATTCCCCCTCTCGCTTCTCCTCTGTCTCTTCTCCTTCAACTCCATTACTTCCTGCCAAGTCAGAGTTATTCATATCATCGAGATAAGGAGCCTGAAGGGGAAAGCTGCCAAATGAGTGTTTTTGATCGATGGGATTTGTGTGTGAGATTAGTTTATATATCATTCATCTCTCATATGAGCTACTTCTTTCTGTCTCAGTATCATATCCAGACTGCCCTGAGGACAAACTTAATGTGTCTGTGTGAAGACAGCTGAAAGAGAACAAACTGTTGTTGTAATCAGCAAGAAGTGCAAAAAAGTGTATTGCGCATGCTTGTGTCCAAGTGTTTGTTCAGTAGACATGTGCATGCTTGCACACGTGTGTGATGCGCTTGAAGATGCACACCTGAGTCTCTGTTGGTACTATGTACCTAGATGAAATCATAACTTGGAGATGGTTATCTTAAAAGAAACACAAGGATGACTTCACTGTCTTTCCATTAGCTGATGAAAGCTTGTAGTTATTTGATTGCAAAATAAACTCATCAAAAGTATTGTTGTGATGGGGGATTCCAAGCTGTAAAGACAAAGTGTTCATATGTGTATGGGGGTTTAAGATGAATAGCAGGGGGTTTCCCCTTGTGTTTCAGTTTCAACATCTGTTCTATCTGATATGCCCTATACATGTTTCTAGACTTTATAAATGATTCTCAAACTGTTGTCTAAACACAAAAGGGGATCCCCTTTCCTTTATATCATGGCCCCCGACACATTCACATGCATGCAAGCACACAATCATATCCAATGCACCACCCCACACATACCTTGGCAATATGCAAGAGGGCAGAATAGCTGGTTTTAATATTATGTTAGCCCTTCACGCCTGTACAAAGACTATTTTTGATCCCTAAAAGAATGTGAGGGTCTGGGGTTGGTTGACATCCATATGCACACATTTTACTCAGAATCCTGTGTCACACTTGAGTTATATTACAGTGGGGTTTATTTATGTGAGCATGTGCATCCTTTAAAGCTACAGTATGAATCTACATCTAATTTTGAAGATTTTTGTGGCATTTGTTTTAGTGTATGAAAGTTAAGAGTGGTGAAGCAAATTTCATGCTACATAGCATAACCCTTGAAACCACAGCATAATCCCACAAGGACCCTTTTTTAAATTCTAGCCATGTAGTGTAGGTTATGCTATGTTGTGTTTTTTATACTGAAATAATATTGTAAATCTATCATGTCTCTGCATTGTTTCACTGTGTGGTAGAATACTTGCAGCCACAGTAGGCCTCATGTTAAGCAGTGAGCTGCAGGGGCTCACATTTCAGTATCACACATTACTCTGCTCTTATAAATATCTTTCCTCCATGATGGCTATCCAGCGCTGTTTTACAGCTGCAGTGTTTATAGTGTTTGACATGTGAAACAGTAGCTTCTAAAAACGATTTTTCAGTTTCTCAAGTTGGGTGAAAAAAAGCTGTGCAGAGACAGTATTATGAGGATTGCTGGGAAATCTTGTTAAGAATGTGGGGAATAACAAAATAACTCATAAATCTGGGCCATTTGGCTGAATGATATTTTCTATTAAAGTAAATTTGTATGCCTATAAAAGGGAACTGTAAAAGCTCATACTGTGAAAGCAATATTTGTTGGAAAATGAAATGAAATTGGATTTAAAAGGAGGTAAAGATAAAAACACTTAACGCCCTTTGATGAAAGCATGTACATTTTTAAATAATGTAGATTTAGAGATGTAGAAGAAGAAGATTGGCCAAATCAGAGAATTAGACAAGATGATATCACACCCTTTATCCACCTGATTTGTATTTGTTGTAAAAGCTGTCTTTGTCGCTCTCCCTCGTGTCAAGCAACACACTTCAACAGCAGCACACCCTGTTGACAGACGTTAGCCAACCACCTTGTGGCTTTCCTCATGTCTGATCTTTGACCCTTTAGGGAAGTTGGCCAGAGGTCAGGAGAAGGCCTCCACAGAGTTTGTGTGTGTGTGTCCACAATGTGTGTCTGGTTGCAAGGTGAGACTGTTTTCCTTCCAAACACAGGTCTTCTCATCTCCTTTCATCACCCTCTTCCCTCTATCTACATTTCTTTATTTACTTCTTTAACATCACGTTTCTCTATGATTTTTGTCTATGTCACATCCTGTCTTTGCAAGCAGTTGCTTCCTTCCCTCCATCTTGCTAATCTAAAATGTAATACCCAAGAGCAGCCAGGCCAGTGGTTCAGTTTATTGCCGGACCCAGGAGCGCCACTCGCAGGATGATTGATGATGATAATGATGACGAGGAGGTTCTGCGTGCTCACCCTAGAGACCACAATGCATTTCCAAGATACAGCTAGCACTATAAATAACGTACAGTGACCATGAATGCATTTTTTTTTTTTTGCATTTCCTTACAGAAAAAAAACCTACACGTTGCATGCTCATCAGACTCGCAACGTGGATATACATGAGCGTGTTTGGAATAGTGAACATACACTCAAGGTTTTCCAAGGAGCAAAGCCATGTCATTCAAAGCTAATTGCTTCAGCAATATTCAAAGCTATACTAATCCTCAAACTATATTCCCAGTCCTCTACTTTCTCGGTTATGAACTTGAGTACAGGTAAAAAATAATCAGAAGAGACAAGAGCAGGAAGTGGATCTTCTTCTGGTCTTTGTAGATGCACCCCAGGACTATGTCTCAGCGTGGAGTGTGTGCAGTTTGACGGGCATGTTGCGTTCATGTTGTTCTCGTTTAGCCATACCAGCACCACTGCCAGATACTTGGCAGCAGCCTCAGAAGGAAATAGAAAACAGCCATAAACTGTTTATCAGAGGCAGAATTATGAAACCTTTTATTCTGGGCTGTTGTTCTTTTTCTCTAAAATTTAACATGCTGCCTGTTTCATGTTTATTAGATGTAGCACATGGTATTTGGCCTTTGTGTGTGTGTGTGTGTATGTGTGTGTGTGTGTGTGTGTGTGTGTGTGCTTGCGTGCGTGCGTGCGTGCGTGCGTGCGTGCGTGCGTGCGTGCGTGCATGTGCGCGTGTGTGTGCGCGTGTGTGTGCGTGTGTGTATAACCTGGCAGAATGAGTGGTTAAAGGTCTGGCTCTGTTTACAGGGCCTGTCACAGCCATTCACTGCACATGAGCATTTAGCATATAGCATGTTCCATTGAAAAGTCATTATATCTATAGCTTAGCTGCTTAGGTGTAGCCTACTGAGTTTACTGAGCCTGTCACAACCACTCAGGCCAACCAAAGCCACTGTGGACTGCAGCCAAAGCCCCTTGTGCCTTTTGGGTCTTGTGTAGCGTTAGCGTAGACTCTCCTCTGGCGGAGCCCTAGTTTAGCATTATGCAGACAAGGGCTTGGCTGCCAGCTCATGCTAACTATTGTAATGTTAGTGTCTGAGTGAATTAGCTTTCCTGTTAGCAGGGCTCTTGCCTGCACAGTTTCAGCCTGGAGGAATCCCCTTGTGTGCTCAGTTATTGGTTCCTAACAATCACTCTGAGGAAAAGCATTTCATGATATCATACGGAGGTTTTCTGAATGAGGAACATGCACAGGATTGTTTTGATTAAAAGCCACTGGGGGTTAAGAGCAGTGTAAGATTAGTCAATGAGACTTGTAAAGACTTAACCACTGGGCCCAAGTTTGCAAAGGGAAAACTATAGTACTGAAGGAAGCTTTCTGCCACATACATGTACGTTTTTTGGCATAAAGAATCACCAGGATGTAAACTGATTGTCCAGTAAGGGATATTGTATGTTGAGTGGGTGGTTATGCAACTTGGAATCTGCAAGGGTGGTGAGGTGTTATCTCTCAAGACCACCCTGAGATGGAGATTATTTCCAATATGTTTTTACAAATTTAGAATGTTAACAGAATGCTTTTTTTATTTTGATTTAACCTTTATTTAACCAGGTTAGTCCCATTGAGATCAAAGATCTCTTTTCAAGGGAGACCTGGCCAAGACAGTCAGCAGCAAGAATGACTAAGTTACAGACATAGACACACAGAGATCCAAAGTACACTTTATAAGCATGTTTGTCGCAGAAAGAGACGTTAACTGGGAGGCAGTTTTAACAAGATACACTAAAAACAACGACATTCTAAAGATTCAGCTTCAAGGCCTTTCATTTTAGATTTAAAAACATTCAGTGACAGCAGCTCCTTGAGTTTCAAGCCATTCTGCAATAAATTCCGAGGATGCAGAATACCTAAAAGCCCTTTTCCCAGTTTCTGTTCAAGCTTTTGCGACAGAAAGCATTAGTCCTGGGAGCACAGTGAGTACTGTCCAGCACTTTTCTGTGTGATAAAGACACAGAGGTAGTGTGGCAGCAGACCAAGAATAGCTTTATAAATGAAAATGTACCAATGTACCAACCTACGGGTCGCCAGAGACAGCCAACCAACCCGCGAGTACAACTCACAACGGTGAGTCCGAGCTTTACAATTGGTAATGAACCTCAAGGAAGCATGGTAGGCTGCATCAATCTTGTGAAGACACTGAAGACACTGAACAGTGGTGTGCATGTAAAAAGATCACCATAGTCAAGCACTGGAATAAAAGTTGCAGCAACAAGACACTTTTTTACATTAACAGAGAAACAGGATTTGTTTTCAAAGTAAAAACTCAGTTTCAGCCTCAGCTTTCTCACAAGGTACAGCACATGTTGTTTAAAATGAAGGGACTCATCAATCAGAATACCCAGGTATCTGTAAGACGTAACAACCTCTATCTCCTTTCCCTCTGCAGTGACCACCACTGGTACACTTTGTGATCCAGCCTTGAAGTTGGTAGAATGCTTTTGCCACAGTGTCAACAGGCAGAGTGAATGTGCCGTAGCAAGGCTTCCTTTTGCTGTTGAGATTTAATCCATGTTGTTAGGGGTTTTGGCCAATCAGAATGAAGTATATAAAACAGCCCATATGTTACTGATGCTCTTTTATTTTCACTGTCTTTTCTCCCAGGATGATGAAGAGGGAATATGGGCATGATGATCGCCACCATGGTAACTGCATCCATGTGACCACAGTGAGTTTCTATTGCAATTTTATTGCTACATTAGTTCATTTATTCTAGAGGTAATATACTCTTTGCAATGCTGTAGTAGTATTTATCTCCTCTAGATTTTTTAATGATCTTCTGCACAAAAGGCTTTCTCAGTGGGATCGAGTAACCATTAGCTGGGAACATTGATGGTACCACAATAACCACAGTATTATCCAACTCTGACAGAAGAGAGTGTAATAGAACCCGGCTCCTTTTCCCATTGCTTATGAATTTCAGTCAACTAAAGAGCCTCAGTTTATTCAGGGGTTTATGGCTGCCTTTCTGTGAAGTGCCCATGTGCTGGTTTCGCGGTGTGCTGTGTGTGCACTCTGCGGCCATATAGGTAACCGTGTGGTATTAAGCCTATACACACCCAGCAGCCTAAAGCATGCGTACCAGGGCCCAAAGGTGATAAAAACGACACACTGAGAAAAGCCAGAGATGTACTAGTCTGTCTCTCCGTGCTCTGCTTTCCTTTTTTTTTTTTTTTCAGTCATAGTAAAGTTTTACCGCACTACCCCACCCTGTTGTGTGCCAGTGTGTGGGGTAGTTAATTACAATACAACACAGAACAGTCATGGAGTTTTCTTTTTTTTTATTTTAAGGCTGCAAGCTGAAAAAGCATAAAGTGAAGAATGCAGAGTCATAAAGGATAATTCCTGTTTTGGGAGTTTTATATCGCAGCCCCCCCATAGACTTAGGATGCCTTTGAACACAGACGTGAGGAAAGAGGTCTGTGCAAGGAGGGGTTATGGTTTGCTCGGAGCCAATACATCTGTGCGTAAGACAAACAGTGACAGAGACAAAGAAAGATTTATAAATGTCCGTGTTAGAGGCGAGAGATAGAAAGTGGGGGAGGGTTTGTATGCATTAATGTGGGAACCAGAGAGAAAACCAGGGCAGCATGGTACACTCATAGTTTCCAGTGCATCTCATTCTTTTCCCCCAGTAATCCACAGGTGGACCATCACAAGCAGATTCTCTCTCTAACCTCAATGACTGAGTAGTTGTGCACTTTGCCCCAGTGCTGCTTTTGGGATTAAGAGTCCTATAGATTGTACGCGAGCAAATGGTTTGTCTTCCTGCAGTGCAAAGCTTTACCGTGTTTAGCTCTGATGTTTATGTGTGCATTCGCGAGCCTATGTGTATGTGTGTGTGCAAGAAAGCGTTGCTGAGCTATACAGTGCCTGAGCAGCCCACATAGCCTATATCCAGTCCATGTGTGCCGAGAATGCAGCAGTGTCAGGATTCACCGTAATGAAACAGACCACACTGCCCCCTCTCTTCCATTTCTCCCTCTCTTTCCATCTCTCCATCTTTTTTCCATCACTCTTGTTCTTTCCACCTCTCCACAGATCCCCCCCCTCCTCTTCCTCTTGAACGTGTATTTCTTCAAGGTACACCTCCAGCCGGGCTCGTCACTAGCCTACTGCTTCAGTATCTCCAATCAGATATCCTGATGGTGTGTGTATCCATGTGTGTGTCTATGCGTACATGTGTTAGTGCTCCTTATCCCAATCTAATAGAATAAGCCGTCACATTAGCCTTTAGCGCAGAGTGGTGTTGTGGCTAGCGATATCAGTGCTGCTCATCTATCCACTGCTGTTATTCTGGCAGTGGCACAATGGGAGCGCAGCTAAAGTGTATTAGCCATCCTCTATGTGAGAACAGATGGGAGCCATTTAGCGGTGTGTAGCTACAGCGCAATAAGGCCAGACCTAATCCCATATCCTGTCCCTGAGTGAGCCTTCTCTAATATGAGCAAACAGAGATGACAGCACTGATAGACAAATAGCCGAGGATCTGCGCGCACGTTGTGTGTCTCTCATGTGTGTAGAGGCCTGTACGCTAGCTTTGATTTGTGATTCTTATGACCAACCTTGACTCCAAGTTTTAAGCTACATTTTGAATTCCACACAAACCAGAGTGCTGAGTTGGAGTTGGCACATTCTGAACTTCTGAGCATCCAGGTGTAGATTTGTGTTGGTTAGCTATGGTTTTGTCTAAAAGGACACTGGGCTTGATTGGCTCGTCACAAGTTGTGTTTGTCCTGCTGTTGATTACAGAGCTTTTGTTTACCCTCTTGGCCTCCCAGACCCCTCCTAATGAAATAAGAATGTCCTTTTGGACAAGGAGCACAAGAGAAGGGGATTGGAGGAGAAGTGAAGGAGAACATGGAGCCAAAGGAGTGAAGCAAAGTGGGGGAAGAGGTTTTCTGGAAACATTATGCTTTTATCCCACCGTGAAGTTATTTGTACTGAATGAAGCAAAAAAGAAGCTAAGAGGCTTTCCAAGTGGGGACAGAAATATGTTTGTGTATGCATGTGGATGTGTGTGTACATTTGTATGTTTGCACGCGCATGCAGGAAGGAGAGAGGCCTTGTTCAGGTTAAAACAAGTCAAGAAGATGGCTTTCATTTGCTCATGCTGTGTTTGCACTGATATTGTGTTTGTATGTCTACATTGTGTATGTAAGTAGCTTGCCACCCTTGTGTATTCTGAGCTTCAGAAAATCTAGAAATAAAAGCCTAAGAGTTTAGTTAGAAACTGTAACTGAGAAACAGATTCTTCGTTTCCTTTTTTGATACAGTGTAGCCTAAATGCCACAGAAACATTAGTATTTCATTTATTCTTGTGTCTTCTTGATCAGAATTTTACTGCACCTGAGAGTCATAAACCAAAGTAACCATCGACCACAAGGTAAGCAGGAAACTGTGAATTTGTTTGACGGAATGAAAGATCCACCCCTACAAGCGACCGACTATGGAAGGTGGCTGGTGGTCCCCTTTAAGACTTATAAAGATGCCTTCTACAGAGCCCCTCATGGGGTGTTGGCTGAATCTGGGATTAAACTTGTAAACTTGATAAAATCCTGTTCAAAGTGAATTCAAATATTACAAGAACCCACTATTACAAATTTTCTTAGGTGTTATAGAAACTTTGAAAGATAGTGGGGGTTATTTTTTTATTATTATTTATTATTATTTTTTGCATTTAGAATTTATTCTGTTCATTTAGTCATATTACATTTTTGTATGATTTAACCAAGCGGCAACCTCCGGTCTTAAAATATAAGTCCAATGCGGAAGTGCTAAAAACTGCAGTTCATCGAGGATCCGCTTGAGGCTGGCTCCGGAAGTACCGGAAACCACATACACACCAATTCAAAAAAGCCGATCTTTACAGCAGAAATAAACAGTTTTACAGCCTGGTACCAAAGACGAGTTTAGTCTAGATAGCTCATTTCTTGATCGGCACACATTAGTACGGGGGGTGAATTTTTGCTTCGCTTTCGAAGATATTGAGATTACGAGTCTTCCACTGAGAGGCACGGCTGACTTGATTGACAGGTGGGAACAGCTGCAGCTGTTGGCTAGGAGGCTCAAAGCCCGCTCTTTATGTCACAATCGCTCGACAACAGCAATATGGCTGCTGTCGACGAACAGCCCTACAGAAACAGATCGTTGACGTCACCGTTAATACGTACATATTTTATACAGTCTATGGTGTTGGCTGAATCTGGGATTAACCTTTTAAACTTGACAAAATCCTGTTGAAAGTTAATTCAGATATTACAAGAACACACTTTTACAAATTCCCTCTTATAGAAACGTTGAAAGACTCTGAGGGTTATTTTTTATTTAGTTAATTTTTGTATGCATTTAGAATTTATCCTGTGCATTTATTCATATTACAATTTTCTATGATTAAACACAAGAACGCAGGTGTTTTTATCACATCACATGACATCAAAACCTCATAAAAGCTGGACTAAACTAGAAGGATAAGCTAACAGCTGGACATATTTTATTTATAGGAACATGATGTTTTTTCTTATTTTCATCAAATTATTATTATTGGCCCTGAATGGTTTCCTGGCAATATAGCAAATTTTACCCAAACTCTATATTTTGTCATACACCAGAGTAAACTATTGTTTTGTTTTTTTAAACTCAGACCTTTGGTATGCTTATAGATACTAAAATGATATTGGTCTTGCTATCCTTCAACAGATGTTTGACCGGATTATTTTGCATTGCAAGGTGTTTTGTTTCTCAGTGGTAAAATAAAGTATAAATGAACATGTCCCGATAAGGGTGCTCATTAATTACTGCAAAAAAACATGACTAACAGACAAATCAATCACCCAACATCTAAGCAGACTGAATAAAATACTCTATATTGCTAACAATATAATAAATATACTCGTATTGAACTATTTACAAGAATAAAAATCGTGAACTCGGGGCGCCGTTGGCCTAGTGGTCTAAGCGTGCGGCCAATATACGGAGGATACAGTCCTTGTTGCAGCAGTCGCAGATTCATTAAAGAACATTTGACAATAATTATTATTGTCAGTACAATAGTAAATATTTTATGCAGCAGCTTTAAAACAGTACTTTGACTGAAGATCCTTGAAGAGAAGTTCCTGGAACTTAACGTTCCTAGTGCTTTTGATCAAAATGCACCTAGATGCACATTCCCTGCAGATAAACACCAAGATATGTCTGGATTATTAATGATAATTCAGGGTAAATATTTTACTTTGGTTACACATTATTTGAGTAAAAAATTCTTGTTCATTTCCCGTTCACTATTGTTAACAGTGTGTTAAATGTTTGTCTGTTTCTAGTGAGTTTTTTTTGCACCGGGCTGGAAATCAAAACTGCAAAATTAACCACTTTTGGTGCGCAGGAGTTTGTTTTTTTGTTGCCCTGGTAGCAAAACAGGTATTGATGTTGTTTGATTTACTGGTATCGTATCGAAGTTCAAAATTCTGCTGCTGTGACAACCCAGTTAGCACACCATTGACCCATGCTCAAAGTCCCTGAGTTCCAGCTGTGAGTGTATGTGTGTAAATGTTAGTGCACGTGTACACACATACTTGTTGGGGTTGTGTTTGGGTGTGTTGTTCCTCTCCTCATGTGTGGAGCTGCACTGCTCAGTATGTCTTTGGTGACCGTGAACCACAGCCCGGAGGTCAGTGGAGGCGTCTGACCAAGGCCATCCCTCAGCCAGCTGTCAGCATCATCAGTCTGCAGAGCCAAAGGTTGTTCCACTAGGTTGAACATGAGTGGAGAGAAGTCAATAACTCAGCAACACCTGAGAAAACAACATCTGTGTGAGCTGGGTGTTGTATCTCTTCTATCCATCCTGAAACAACTCCCAAAGGGCCTCTCCTTCTATAGGTGTAAGGTTTGTGGTGTTGTCTTTATGCACTGAAGACTCAAAAAAACATAATTCTCTGAGTGTTTGGTGGCACTCAGGTCCAAGACTAAGGGAGTTGTAGTTTTATATATAAAAAAGGAAGTTGATGTTAGAAATGCTCAGATTCTACACACTTAATAACTACAAATCCCTTTTTTTAAGTGACACCTTTGCTTGTTTATGTAAGGTAAGAGCTCCATCTTAATCATTTTCATATTTGTTTATTACAGATATATTGTGACCTAGTGCTGCTTTAGAATGCCAGACGTCATTAGCCAAGTAGGAAAATGAAGATATGTGATACAGCCACTTTCATTGCTGTCAGTGTATAAAGCTGTAGACAGACAGAACCCAGAGACTCCTCTCAGCCCCATCAGACAGAGCACGGGGAGGAGGAGGTGGTATTTAAGAAGGAGGTTTAAAGGAAGGATTGGCAATTTTGTGGAGCAGACAAGTATACTCATGTTATTTTTTTTTGTGGTTTCCTCATGTTGTGTGCAGGAGAGGATAGTTAGACACCTGATGTTGGGATCATAAGACAGTTTGTCTGAGTAAGCTCCCCTTTCACACCCCCACAACACATCATTACACACGCAGAGACATGGCCACACACACACGCTCGTGCAAACCGGCAAATGTGCAGGTGCAAAGGCTGATATTAAGGTTTTGTAATTTCACTCCTATGATTGTAGGTAAATCCCTGCTTCTAAGTGCCTATCCATGCAGTGAAAATATGAGTCTTCCGTCTCGCATCTAAGCCACCCAAGTGGGACCAAGACAAGCCACAGTGGGCGATGAGCCCAGACATTATCACTGGTCATCCTGTCCAATACCCCAAAGTTATTAAAGTTGCACTTTCAAAATGAGTTTGACTTTAATATCATTCAAGGATTTTGTTTTATTAGGAGTTTAGTTCCACTTTTGTTTGGTAGAGTATTGAATTTGAAATGCATTTTGAGTAAAAAATGTGGCTGTAATCCTTGAATTTAAAACTTGGGTCAAGCGTGACCCATTTCCCTGTAAAAGATTTATAATTTATACAGCCTGGTTGTCATCCTGATTCAACAAATAACATCATTGCCTCTCTTTCCCTTTGCAGTACACACTGCTGAGTACTCTGACCTCACTAGTTTTTAAAGGATTATGCTACAATGTGGTGGTAACGTGATCTCATAGTCGGTGGCTGTTGTTGGGGTTTCAGTTCAAGTATACAAACATGTTCTCCAGATGACAATAAGCTCTTACTTTTCTTTCATGTGTATGAATTGAAATAACGTTATAGGGTTAGGGCTTTCTTATTTATGACCTTTAGTTTACGGGTTCAGTTTTAGAATCACAGACATCCTGCAAGTAGCGTTAACACTAAAAAAGGCTTAGTCTGATTGGCTGAGGGTATACTTATTAACATGACAACGATGTTATTACTATTTATAATAACTGTTTATTGAAACAATGAAAATCTAAAGTCATGATATGTATTCACAAAATGGGAAACAACTGGGAGAAGGCCCTGGGGTAGACCCAGAACGCAGTGGAGGGATTATATCTCCCGCCTGGTCTGGAATCGCCTCGGGATTCCCCAGGAGGAGCTAGAAAGTGTTGCTGGGGAGAAGGATGTCTGGGTCAATTTGCTTGGACTGCTACCCCGCGACCCGACCTCGGATAAGCGGAAGAAAATGGATGGATGGATGGATAAAAGTTTTTCTTGGGTTTATAGTTATGTTCTTCTTCTTTGTGGTGTTACCTTCTGACAAAGTTAACACTTAAAAGTCCTGTTATTAACAACCTGGTCCAAGATTCATGGCTTTTTTGTAGTTATTAACAAAATATTCGTCATCATCTTGTCCATGCGATGGGATTTAAAGTTGGGAGCATGTTAATCTTTTATTTTGAAAGTTCCCCCATCCCTGTGCCGGGCTTCCTGTTGGACTTCTCACATACTTGCCTCTAAATCAACATCTTAGCTTTCAATTTAGACAATCATAAACAAAAAAAGTCAGACGATTTTCTCCGCCCTTTGTCATTCCATTAAAGACCACATCATATTTGTATCCTGCAGCTACACTTTTAAAGACTACACACTCTCTTTCTCTCCCTGCTCATCCTAACATATTGATACATTCTGAATGTGGCGTACACATGTCCCTAAGAACGCTCCAAAAGTCTAAGTTTTGCATAATATTTGAATAACCCATATGTCTTTGATCAAAACATTGCTACGCATTAAGGCTGTTTTCTGCAGATCCAAACATACCCTGCTGTTTGCGTGCTTTCCCTCATTCTTAAGCATGTGTGTGTATTCTGTTTACGGTACTTTTTGGTTAATGTTTAAATTGGTTTATTAGCTTAAAGTGTCAGTTTGACTATTAAGTGTGATTTTTATAATATGCACTCAACCTTAAGAAATACACTTAATAATGAAGACTAGAGATTATTGTCATAATTATAGGAAGGAGAAGACTATGTGGTTAGATGTGTTCACTGACTTACCTGTCAATGCTTAAGAAAGTATTTAAATCAATTTTAAAAATGACATCGAATTAGGATCTTAAAATGAAAAGTCCAATAAGATTGTGGATTTGGATAATCATGACACACTGAGCATGTCTGTGAGATGAAATACTTCTCCTGAACTGCCTCATCCTCCTCTCTGTCTGAACATGCCAGGCGTGATTCAGTCCGAGTCTGTAAACTCCTCTCTGGTTTGCTCTCGGTGCAGAAATGAAACAGCCAGCCCACCGCCATAAATCAGTACACCTCAAGCTGTCGCTATTTTTCACCCTTTGCTCATTCACTTTTTGAAGCCTGTGCACTGTAAGGACAGCTGTGCCCAGAGGCTTAATGTGTTTGGGGGGTCCATTTATTCATTGTGAATTCTTGTGAATTCAATATCTTTCAACTATTGTCTTGGTAGCGCTAAAACACAAATGAGTGCGACTTTATTGTCTCGGGTTTCCTTGACAATAGCAAATTAAGTAATAATTCCAGCTTCTCTGTTTTATTCATTATCAGTTTATCTCCATTGCTTCTTCCATTACCACAAAGTACATCCAAGAGTTTAGTGGCTGCGACTAACTTTAGAGGAGAAATGATGTGTCAAATGAGAAACGCAGATCTAAACAATGTGGTCCATCTGTGAGGTTAACATCGGAAAATAATGACACTGATTTAATATTTTCTCTGACATCTCACTGTGAGCCGGTTGAGGGGGGGAGGAGGGTGTTTCAAAAAATGTTCAAATAGGAGACAGAAGGGGAGATTGGCAGGATTACGAGGGTGTTTTGTGAGCTTATCGAGATGGCAGCACAGGAAAGTCCTTCCCCTCAGGAGAAACTCGCACCTGGGGAGCGACTCACAAGCAGTGGGTTTGTATTGTGTGTGTGAGCGAAATCATCGCACATAAGAGAGCTCTTGGTGGGACGCTCAAGAGGTCAGATCCCTCGTTCAAGACGGATTACATCCCCAAAGAGAAAGTCAGAAGATCCTCAAAGAGGCACTGGTGAGGGGAGATATAGGGATTAGGAGGCAGAAGAAAAGGGAGTCACAGCGTTTTGACGTTAAACCTGTCATTTTCCAAACACTTCCTGCGCTTGCCTCATTCTCTCGTTAACAAACACATGGAAACACACACTAAAAGCACTAAAAAACACACAGCCTCGGGTTTTAGGAAAGTCCTGTGTTTTGCTGTTTTTGTAACATATAGACCCGCCCCTGAGCTGTCAATCACTGCTCAGAGGCAGAGGGAGATACTCCAAGGTCTCACACCTGCCGACTTTACTACGAGTGTCACTTGATCACTGCTGATATTGTACCATTCACTTAAAGGGTGTCACACCCTACAAGATACAGCACTTATGATGTCTTAACTCAAGCACTTATGCATATACACACACTTTCTCACACACACACACACACAGACCCTCTGTACATACGCCTTAATCGCCTAATAGAAAGCAAACATTTATGATCAAGATTGACACCCACGGAAACGCTGTGGCGGAGAAATAACACTAAATGTATTTTAATAAGTAATAGCAGAAGGTATTTCACTATTTTCTTTCCCTCTGCTAGAAATGCCAGAGCTGCTATCGGACACTCCTTGTAGAATTGTAGAGGAAAACTAACAGGAATTTACCTGTTTCCTCCCGCTGAAAGTCATCCCAGTGCAGAGTCAGCGGAGACGCTTCATAGTTTGGGCTATCGCAAAGCTACTGTAACAACATCAACAACCTTCGGACTGCCACTCAACATTAAGGGCTGACCACTAATTAGGCCTCGTATAACAGTGGGCTGCAGTTTATTTCTCACGCTAGCTTAACACTCTCCCCGAAGGTTGTCCACATCTCGGAAGCTTGTAAAAAAGTAAGATGTTCTGTGTCGCCATTTGTCAAAACAGCAACACTTTCCTTTATTATTGATGTCCTGCAGAGTAATCAGTTATGAAAGCTTTCTTTCCTCGACAGAAGAGGTGCTGATATTCTATATCAGTGACCTATTCAAACCTGGCTAATGTTGTTGAACTTGGGCGTCAATCCCAAACTGGGTCACAGGCTCTTTGCTGCAGGGAACCCATATGACATGGGTAGTAAAATGTTTTAAAGCCCCTGAGTCTTAGGGCTACAGAATAAACGTCTCATTTGGGCCCCTCACTGAAAAAAGTTCACAAGCCCCCGGCTTGAACGAAAGTTAGTCCAACACAGCTCAGCTTGTTGGGCTGTGGAGTGTGTTTTCAGCCAGGTTGTGTTTTTCAGTGAAACCTTAGAATTGGATGCCAGAGTGGCCCCTCTCTCTCTCTGTCACTAGATCAGCTCAGACAAGCAGATTAGTGCTGTAGCTGCTCTGTCTGTCCCTCACAGCTTACTGTATGTCACTACCATAATCCCTGTCAGCGAACCAATGGGTCAGGCTACTTTACAAGGATGTCCCTCCCATACATGTATACACTTGCGCTCACATGCACACGTAGATGCAACTTACACATGTGCGGTAGAGCTCCCTCTCCCTCCTCTTTCTGTTTCTCTTATCTAGGCCCGTGAAAAAAGCCACACTAGTACGATGACATTCAGCACAGGATTAGAGTCCATGTAAGACCCTCCTCAGTTTACACTGCCACTGCCAAGAGGGGATCTATACAACCACACACTCTCATGCGAGCCTGGACACACTGGCAGAGACACCACTGCGTACACACATTCACACAAACACACACACAACTGTAAAAAAAGGCAAGAACAGACTTGTGTGAGCACACACGCTGGACCAAAGGAAGTCTTTCTCCGCAAAAAAAAGCATGAGACACACATTCATGCAACACAAACTATGTAAAGGCACACACACATGCTAAGTGACATCCTTTTCGTCCCACAAATATCCTCCTTGCTCTTCTCTTTTAAACAAGGATATCCTTTCCAGGGTTATGCCCGGACAATCCCATTTGTCTGCAATAGAATGATGGGACTCCCTCCACACACACACACACACACACACACACACATGCATAAACAAATATACATGGACAAAGTCGCACACATGCATCACTGTTTGCACCAGGGTTGCCAGGACAAACAAAAAGATGAAAAGTTGAAGCATGGGATTGAGACTGAGGGCAGATTGGATGCAGATTTTTAGGGTTTTGTCACACTGAGGCCAGACACGGTCAGGACCTTAGTTAAGATGTGGCAGTGTATCTAGGTCATGTTGTGTGTATGTGACTTATTTATTGTGTACACCTCCAGGGGGAAGTTGGTCGGGTCTGGGGAGGATTCTCATCGGAATGCGCTGTGATTGGGCTAGACGGCGATCCTCATCTGATTGGTCGTTGTCCTCGGGCTTCCACTTTGGGGGTTTGCTTTGAATCAGCACATCTCTGTTGCTCCTTCTGGTTTTCTTTTTCTGTCTTTTCTTCTCTCTCTCCATCTCCATTTCTCGTTGAGCGCTGCTGGCTGTGTGTTTGAAGTGAGTGTGTTTGACGTTCTAAAAGCAGAACCAGCAGTGGGCTGCTCTGTGTTTCTGCCAATCCAGTGGGGCTCAGAGTTGAGATGGTCCACCACATCAAGCCTAGGTGATAAGTGGTCAATTACAATGTGCTCTATCAAAACCAAGATGTTGTGGAAGGTTGCGGAGTTCTGCTGGGTTTGCACACTGACGGAGAGTTACCGGCAGTTGCAGGAAGTTGTTGCTGCAAGTGTGTATAATGCACTGAGGCTGTATTTTACATACCCTACATACCCAGACTGCTCAGTTTTTCCCTGATGTGACTGTTGTACTACACATTACGCAGAGTTAGTCTGTTTCACAGTACCCCAAGCACAAAACACTTTATCTGTCTTCTTACTTGAACTTGCTGTATGAGTGTTTGAAACTCTTACTATACAATAATAATGCAAACCTCACTGACTGGAACAGCTCTCTAGCCCACAAAAGAACCCTGAAAAGCTTCATTTTTATCAGAAGCAAATCAAGCATGATCGGCCTGCATCGCTTTGAAAGATAAAGTTAGGATATTCTTAACTTTCCCCTGTAGTGCCATTGGTCTTTATGTAAGCCCTTGTAGTTCAGTGGACGGTGCAAGGCTGCAACACAAGATCATATCGCTGTCATAATTTTTGATCTTGTGTGTGAGCAGCCTATTAGAAACGGCTCTGTCTGGTTTTATGCATTACAAGTATGAGTTTTTTTTCTTTGAGTTACGGCTACTGTACCAAAGATGCTGGTCGCCATAGGTTATCCATAATATGCTGCATGAGTTTTCTTCTCCTTCTCTCTCTCATCTTTTTCCCCCTGTTTCCATATTCTTGCCTCCTATGCTACCATAAATAATGGCAAAAAAAAGGCAAAATACCCAATAAAGAGTAGCTGTTTTTGTAGCACTATCTGAGGTGAGGGATATATTCCAGATTTACGGTGGCCCTGAAGAGCAAATCACAACGGCAAAACAGAAAACACAACGAAAAATAGGAAACACCAACGGCAATCAAGAAACACAATGGCAAATCAAGAAAACACAATGGCAAATCAAGAAACACATCTGCAAATCAGGAAACACAAACGACAAATCAGGAAACACTACGGCAAATCAGGAAACACTACGCAAATCAGGAAACACAACGACGAATCAGAAAACACAACGGCAAATCAAGAATCACAACAACACAAAACGGGAAAAGGTGTTTTCTGATTTGACGTTGTGATTTGCACTTCAGGGCCACCGTACAGATTTGACCAAAACATTAAGTAAACACATGGTTTGACATGGGCTTGACATTTCAAATCTGTATTACCTCATTATTTGTATTACCATGCCAGTGCTCTCTGTTGTATTTTCTGACCTTTCACTGTGCTGTTTGTGTCTGTTTTGAGTTTTATGAATTTATTCAAAACCCCTTAAGCTGGCTGTAGTGTTTAAAGGCACAGTGAGAAGTTTTTAACTGATTTGAAATAGTCTCAATCTTATACTGATACCTCTTAATGAACTATAAACAAATTTGCTTGCGCCTAGATAGGTTACTTCTTTAAACCCAAATTTTAGTGCCTGTGTTTGGGTCCTGGTCCATTTTGAACACTTGCCCAGGACTGGCTACGTTTAGAACATAGCCAGAACTGGTAAAGTTTAGCATTAAAGTATGTTAGTAAGCAGGAGGAGTTTTTGTCTGTAGATCATTTTCTTTTCATAGAATGATTCATACTCATGTTCAGTTGAAGTTGAAGTAGGCTATGAACAGGATTTTATGTTTATGCCAGCATGTGAATACTATATCCAGACATGTTTTGGGACTCGGGAGTAAACTTCTAATTTGAGATTTAGAGACAATTTGACAAATTAAAAAAAATTAATAAAAAATACAAAAATTAGAAAATACAAAACAAAAGCAATAAAAAATGAATAAAAATAAAATAAATAGAAATAAAAAATAAATTAAAATTGTTTAAAAAATTAAGATATGCTTCTGCTGCATGATATTTTGCAATGAAATGTTTTCATGCAGAATTAAAATTTTTAAAGTTTCTAAGCTGGGAAATATCTGGAGCAGCAGGTATCAATCAATGAACCATCTCAACTTGATTGAGCTGACGGGTTAATGACACACCATGACACCGGTGCTGTGACAGGTTTTGTTAAACCTGTAAAAAGTCACCTTTTGTAAGCTAACTTTTCTCATGTTATGTTACAGTTTCAAATTTTACGTCGCTTAAAAAATAATGCATTATCATCACTCTTGCAACAAAGAACAGTAGTATTAAAATAACAAATGCATGCATTGGCAAGGGCCTCATCTTACGACAGGGATTGATTGATTGTGCTATGGGAAATGTCGTCTCATAGAAACAACTTGATTACTCCTTAGTGCTTTTAATTGAGGCTACAGTGCTGACATGAGAAGAAGTAAAAATATTAACAGAGGTGTTATCTTTTGACATCAGAATTCTCATGGGGAACCACACAACCTTCCTGTGACAGCCAACCTGCTCTTTAAAAGCCCTGCTATGACGCACCTGTAATTAAAACGATGTTGAACTGTACACCAGCTGGCAGAGGGTTGGAGAGAGCTAACAGAGCAAGAGGGACTTACTTGATTATTCTTTCTCACCAAAAGCAGAGTGGAGAATGGCAGGATAAAAGCTAACACCAGCCATCAATAGGTGCCATTGTACTTTAGCCCCACTCTAATATCCTATCCAGGAGTGGCCTAGCCTGTCAGAGAGTGTACGCAGGAAGGCCTCAACCCTGCAGCTATAGGATTAGCTGCACTGGGGTGGTCCTCCCTTGACTGATCTCAGAACAGCATCACAGTTTATGGTGCTCTCTCTCTGGGCTTCAGGATAAAGAATCAGGTCAGGTCACTGTGGTCTGCGAGTTAGCATTGGAAGAGAATGGTATTTGATGTTTAGCTTGATCCAAATGCTTTCACACATTTCACTTGTTTCAGTGTGAAATGGCCAGAGAAAGAACTTGGAGTTCAGACGAGGGGGTCTTTTAGGTCGTTGGACTGGACCTCCAGGTCTGGGTGAATGGGTTTCTGCTCTGAATCTTGTGTTACTGCTCAGTGGCCAAGCTGTGGTTTTATTATTGCGCGGTCAAGACCAGAACTGGCGAGGCAAAATTTATTTGCTTGCTGTGGCAAACAGTGGGCGGGCGGGGCAGGAAATAGTGTGGGCAGGGTTGCAAGTGCAAGCTAGTCAGCTAACATTAGCATTCCACATGCTGGAAAACTTCCATGATTTTGATTTTGATTTTTTTAACCCTTTCCTTGCATTCACCTAAAGCCATGCAAAAAATGCTTGTTTCATTGTTCACCAGGCAGAAACAAAAATACCAGAATTCACTGAAACTACCTAAATATTAATGAGTGCTTTTTTGCCATTCTGTAAAGTCAAGCCTTAATAGAAAGTGGGGGAAATGTTAGATGAGAGGAATTAGTGTGATTGTGTTTGAGTCACCTCATAAGCTGTGGAGTTACTCAAGTTTTTGTGGGCATTAATAAAACAAGATAAATTGAAGGTCAGAAAAAAAGGCAAAGAAGGTGTCTGTGATGTGTGTGGGATGTAACAAATAAGACTTATAAGTACAGGCAAGTAAAAGGTCAGAGTCATGGTCATTAGTCATTGTTGTTTTTCCTCTTCTTGCCTTCCTTTCTTCCCTGAACTCATCACTCTGGAGGGTTAAGCTGGTTGTAATGAGGACAGAGTACTGGTTGGCATTTTCCCCACGTACACTCACAAACACCAGTACAAGCCAAGCACATGGTCTCCATAACAGAAACCCCCACAGACAGACAGACAGACAGACAGACAGACAGACAGACAGACAGGCAGATAGTGTGACAGGAGCGGAGCTGTCGGAGGCCTGGCGTTCTCCCCATCTGAAGGGATGGGAGCGGAGGACAATGTAAACACGCTGTCGCACGCATAAACAACTCCCCGCTCACGTTTCACTGCACAGTTAGAGAAAGCTCACCCTGTCTTTTATAGAGAAAGTATTTGTGTAATTTGTTTATGTGAGATTCCATAGCCCTAATGGGGAAATGGCTTTTTGGGGATCACACTACACCTGAGTTCAATTTCACAAGCTCTCTCACAGACAGATCGTAAAGATGGCATACCAGAGCGGACGCAATCTGTCTTTCTCTTCTGTGTCTCAATTTAATTTCTCAGCCCTCCTCTCTCTGAGTCACATTCTTTCTCTCTCCCCCTTTGCTCTCTTTCTTTCCTCCTCTGTTTTCATCTCTCTCTGTGAAAGCTGGCTTAGCCAAGTAATTATTCAACAAATACTCAATAACAGGTGAGTCAGAGGGAGTTCTAAATAACGACTTTGACATTCGTTTTCATTAGAGCAATGTTTTATGACTGATAATGTAAGCTTGAAGTTATTCCAATTATTTGTTTGCATATTTTTGTGATGGATATGTTTCAGAAGATCTCGTGAGCAGGAACCAAAACTGTGACGCACACCTCTTAGCTGTGAAATATGCTGTAGCTCAAATTAGTGTGAGCTCCTAGCCAATAAATCTTTTCAGCTGGCATAGGAAATAACATGCGTGATTGCATGAATGGCTACATATATATTATACGGGTCACCACAAAAGAAAAAACAAAAATCTTTTTGGGGAAAAAACAACTACTGATTTTTAAAGCCTACATTTACAGTATTTATTGTTTTATTCTAATGATATTCCCAAGCCAACTACAGAAACATACACACACACACACATGTGCATGTTCGTCTTTGGCAAGCTTCAACCTCCTGCTACTCCAGAAAGGCACCATGTGTTCAGCAGAACCTTCTGCACCGCAGTGCAAATGAAGTGAAGTGCAGGCCAGGGAACAAGACCCAAACATGTGTTTGCTTTGTTTGTTGCCTTCTAATTACATATACACATAGTTATTTCTCTCACACGGTGTCAAGTGTGTGCGTTTTTTAAAGCTGTGTTTGTGTGTCTGTTTCCCCTTGTTGTAACGAAAGGCTTTTGTGTCTGGAAGTGGTGTGTCTCACAGCAGGCATTCCATTCAGACTCACTCTGTTTGCTTAGGTAATAACTAGGCTGAGCCATAATTTGTTTGTGTGTATGTTTGTCTGCATGCACATGTATGTGTGTGCCTGTGCATGTTCAAAGGAATAACTCACTTGCATCTTACACAATTACACATAAAGGCAAGCCCGTCCCTTTGAACTTGGAAGCGACCCATGCACAAATCCAAGCATTGTGTCTCATCTTTGGCTCACGTTTTTGTCTTCTCTACCCATATTGCCGATCCAGATCCCCCCTTACACGAAGTTAAGTTGTTAAAGCACCATCTTATATGGCAGGGATTCCCAAACTTTTCAGCCCACGACCCCCAAAATATAGGTGCCAAAGACTCGGGACCCCCAGTGTCCCTTAAAGTGATTTAACGTGGCTTCATTTAGCGGGTCTGCAGAAAATGAGTCTACCTATAAGAGCATGTGATTGTGTTTCCTGTGCTGTTGTAAATTAACCTACTGCTACTGATGCTTTTGATAATTCACTGTTCACTAACCTTAAATTTAGGAGTCATCTGGCAAAAAGAAAGGCAGAAAACGTATTACATTTTCTATTTTTAAGGTTTTATTTCAAGGTTAGCTACTATTTGTGTCGATATTTTTTACTATAATGTGTCAAATGTAGTATTTTTAGATAACTTAAAAAAAAATACATTCTGGAAGACATCTAACAACCCCCCATTTGTGTCATTTGTGGGTCGAGACCCCCTGGGCACCCCTGCTATGTGGTGTTTATGGCGCGTCCTGTGGACAAAGCAGTACCTCTTGTGTCTTAACTGATTTTGTACTGTACTGTAGTCAGAGCAGTCATTCAACTGCTTGCCAAGGAAGGTTGTAATGAGGCATCATAACCAGCCAAACAGTCCACACAGGAGCTTTAAAAATGGTTTGCAATATCCCGCCTCCACTTCCCAATAAAGTCTAAACACAAAGTCAACACCATGTTCATTCTAATAGGTGTCATTGATCTTGTGTAAGGGTTTTATAATTAAACACATTTACTCACACACACATCCACCACCCAGAGAGAGCATGTTTCCCCTCAATATCACGGGTCAACAGGGGCCGGTAGTTGCCAGATCAGCGAAGGGGTTGCCAGATCAGAGTTGCTGCTGCTGCCAACTGGTTCGTCCAGCACCGCACACACACTCACACACTGAGATCACAGGCCAGAAGTTTTATCAGTGATGTCAGCTGTTATGTCAGCTCAGTCAGCCCTACCTCTGCTTCATCCCAGCACACACACACACACACACACACACAGACACACACACACACCACACCCACCCCCACCCACCAAACACACACACACACACACACACACACATTTACACACACAAAAACACAAACTCGTTATCATGAGATGCTCTGATGTCAGAGAGAGAGAGAAGGGAGAGACTGATTAAACTTTGCGTATTTTGGATGAAGCAACAAGAAGTCCAGGGTATTGACTTTTCAACCAGATGCGATGCTTGAAGACGGTTTGTGTGTTTTGATCCTCACGCTATGACAGATCCTCAAGTGGGTGCGTGTTTGCATGCATGAGGTCCACCTTTGTTGTATATGTGTGTGTGTGTGTGTGTGTGTGTGTGTGTGTGTCTGTGTGTGGGGGGTGGAATGAGGCAACATACCGTGACTTTATCATACCAAAGCAGAAACAGTATGAAAAACTGGTGAAAGATGTTTTGTGAACACTTCTCGGATTCCGTTTTTAGCAGAGATAGAAAGACGAAGAGGGGAGAGAAGGGGAGAGAAGGGGAGAGAAAGCAGCGAGTCAAGAGAGAAAGGAACTCTACAGATGTTTCTTTGGGTTGTTAGACTTGGTTGCTGTTCAATGATCAGCTTTAGCCCCCTTGTCCCCATTCCCTATCATCGCTTTGTGGCAGTTTTGGGTTTCCAAACACAAGAAGTGTTGCTTGATTTCCTCTTTCTTTTGGTCCACAGTTTGTGTGCGTGTTTCTGCTTTTTCTGTCTCTCTTTTTCTCACACACATATACAGATGTTGGATAGTTGTTTGCTTTTCTTGCCACGCAAAAATGCTTTCTTCTCTTTGTGGTGTTACCTGACAAGACTGTGTGCGTGCGTGTGTGTGTGTGTAGAGAAAGAGAGAAAGAGAGCGCACAAGTGCTAAACCCAGTTCCTTGCCTGAGTGCCGCTGCAAAGGCCCAGGTTGACAGAGAGGATTGAGAGTGTCATCCCGGGATTAACCATAATGAGCAAGATTGACAGACAAGACAACATTGTACACTTGCAAAGACACATTCACTCTAAGCACACACACTGAAATTTACGCAAGCAATTATAGAGAGGTGTATCAAAGTGCTGGGATAAGCCCCTGTTTAAATGCGTGTGAGGGGGCCATTCCATCCTTGCTTGCACGTCTACACAGGGAGGGAACAGGGATTACCCCTCTGTACTTTCACTGTATCTTTTTTTTCTTTAATGTCTCTTCACACTATCAATCATTTTTCTTAACTGCCTTTCCTCTTTCGTATTTGTGTCAGTGTGAGTTTGACTCAGGATGGCAACAAATATTACGACTATTGGGCAGGTTGTAGTCAAAATGTATTTTTATAAGTTCAATGCTTGTCATTCTCATAAAGAGTATTTAAAATATATATAAACAGTATGATTATGTATGACAAATTGGTTCATACTGTGTCTTGAATTGACTCTTTAAAGTTCATCATCCACAATGTTTTTAACAGAAGAAGAACGATTCACATAGATCTACTCCTCTCCAAAATAAGCACACCTGGGGTCTCATTTATGAAACAGTGGCTACAAAAAGAATATATATGCCAATACTCAGAAAAGTTTCACAAAAAAATAAATACATTCAGATTTATAAAACCAACTACACACACACTTTTACATATTTTTCCTTCATAAATCACGATCCACCTGGGAATATTCCTTATGAATAAAAATGATTACAAATGAGCCGGCAGATCATAGAGGAAGGTGGAGGTCCTAACACAGAAATCAAGCTGCTAGTGAGTGAAGTGGAGGTCAGAGTGGAGTGTTTGTCACAGCTGGAGGGTAAAAAAATGTAATATGGGGCGCTGGTGGCCTAGCAGTCTAAGCGCACCACAAACAGAGTCTACAGTCCTCGTTGCAGGGGTCGCTGGTTTGATTCCCGCCCAGTCGACCATTTCCTGTGACCATTTTTATGCTTCTTACTCATCAACTTTGAGAGCAAAAGAAAGTTCACATGCTGCTTAACATATCTCACGCACTGACGAATGCCACTGTAAAGAGATAATCAATGCTATTCACTTCACCTGTCAGTGGTCACAATGTCATGGCTGATTGGTTTAAGTGTCTCTCAAACACTACTTGATGGGGCTTTGTGGAAAGCACGCCAAACTGCTGTTAAATCTAACTCACTAGCATACTACAATCCCTAATCTGGTCCTACGGAAAAAGTGAAAAACTGCATTGATGCGACATGAACACTGAGGAAGAGGTTCCTGGGAATGTTCAATGCCAGACCAACAGCTGGCACTTGTGGAAAATGCCTGCAAACTAGCACCTTGAGGGTAAAAGATAAGATTAATGTATACTGATATGTAGTAATGGGATGAGGTTCATAAATGTTCCAGTTTGGTGCAAGTGTTCTTGAGTGTGTCTGACTGTTGGGACTACAAATATTTCAACATGGTCACAATGGTAGAGCCACTGTAATTCCAAGTCATACATAAACACAAACTCAGACACCACTCAGTGTTTGTATACTTGAAACATTTTTTCAGCCTCACCCAGTTTTACCTACCGTGTGTGCCACAGAACTCCAAAGGATCTTTTTTTGTTGGAAGAGCTTGTCCACCTTTGATCTATAACTGCCAAGTGGCAGCTGGCAATCGCTGTCCAATCAGATAGCAGCTGATAAGTGTGGCATGTAGCAGTTAGCTTGGCACCCGTCAGGCTCTCCTGGCCTATGTGCAGGCTTGTCGGCACAATGTTCACTTAAGGCTTTGCAAGATTCTTTCAGGGGGATGATCAGCTTTCATCTTATCACTTTGCACAGTGACACAGGCTTCAAAGAGAGCTGGTCATTTTACTGGCACTGCAGTGTGTGTGTGCCTGTGTGCCTGTGTGTGTGAGCTATATCGACACATTCCCAGAAAGCAGTTCCAGGCTCTAGGACTGTGTTTAATGAAGGCAAGGGCAGGGCTTCAAAGAGCTACAATCCAATCTTCATGTGCAGAAGTACACACACAAACACACGCACACACAACACACATATACCTCTGCTGGTTGAAACGAATGCAAGAGTTTGAGCTGAAGCTCTCAGTCTGGTCTTGTAATTTGGAAGCTTACCTCTTAACCCTCATAAGTTGACTAAGGGAGAGACAGATGGATACCTAAGAATGTGAAACTTGTGTGCGAGAGAGTGATACCATATTGATCTGAAAATAAGATGTCTTTTTTTTTTAATGCAAACATATCTTCACAAAAATGAACAGCACCACCTATCCGATAAAGCTTGTGTACCCCTTACGATTGAGGCCTGCTGTCACTCACAACTACATCTCCAGGAGGATGAAAGCTGTGCAACCACAGTGATCATCAGGAACAAAGTAAGCTAAGGTAACCAACAACTGAGGCAGAGTTGTGGTCAAGCACTCCTCTGATGAAGAAAAAGTAACGCAATGCAGAAATGCTTAAAACTACAATTCATCAAGTGTCCACTTAAGGCTCCAAAAACCTTGGAAGTTTTCTTAACAGCAAAATTAAGTTTACAGCCTGGTACAAAAATTGGTTTTAGGGGGCACTGGTGGCCTAGCAGTCTAAGCACCCCACACAGAGGCAGCAGTCCTCGTCGCAGGGGTCGCCAGTTCGATTCCCAGCCGCGACCATTTCCTTCATGTCTTCCCTCACTCTCTCCCTGCATTTCCTGTCTCTCTTCAGCTGTCCTATCGAGTAAAGGCGAAAAACCCCAAATTATAACTTTAAAAAAAAAAAAACGGTTTTAGTCTGATAGCCCATTTCTCCATTTTACTTATTTGATTTTGAAATATCAACTGACTGACTTGACTGACAAGCACACTGGTACATTGTAGCTGTTAGCCAGGAGGCTAAAGGCCTGCCCTAGCTCTACCTCTTTGTCTCTTGTTAGGTTGACCAAAGGTTAAAGGTTAAAGTTATATTTGAAGTTATATTTTGGGCTTTTACACCTTTATTTACAGAGGAGAGGACAGTGGATAGTGTAGGAAACTGGAAGAGAGTAACCAAAAAGTAAGGTTAAGGCTGTTTTTGAAACAGCCTGCTACATACTACATACTACTGCCTGCTACATACTGCGTTTGAATTTAGTCTGTAGTATGACTGTTCTGTTCGATTTGTGTTGCAGTACGCTGGGCCAGACGTCACTGAATTTCTGAAGTGAACAACGGCCAAGCTGATCGCAAAAAATGCTTCTTTAGCATCCACTTATGATTTAAGAAGTTAGGAATTGGTTATATGTAATTTAATAATTTTCACAGCACCTAAAACGGAGTTCCCCCCATCAAAAAGAAGAAAAAAGAAAAAGCGGAGCGAGCGCTGTACATTATGGGAAACAGTACGTGAGGCAGACTGGTCCGATGCATACTGAGACATTTTCCCGAATCAGTAGACATCCGGGGAGTTTTGGCATACTGCAGATTTTGCTCTTGTTCACATACTACTTACTACATACTGAATTTTGGCCAAATCACTAAGTACTGCTAGTATAGTAGGTGGTTTTAAAAACAGCCCAAGTCTGCATTCCCAACATGGCATCCGCCATCGTTTGGTGTCAAAACTTTGTTTCAGAAGCCAATGAGTGATGTCACCAAGACTATGCCAATGTTTTATACAGTTTGTGGTTATGATGCCAAATTCATGGTAATGATACCTTGGGCCACAGAGACATGAAACAACTGTCAATCAGCTAAGGAATATGGTCACAGAGTGTCATGTACAAACAAGGCAAGCCAAAAAGACCAGCTCAGAAATGTTAACAGTCAATGAAGATGCTATTATAACTTTGATCTTACCTTTAGTCATTTTTTCCAAAGACATCAAGCTCAGACACATAAAGAACTTTGTTACATTCAAATGCGACGTGTTAATTTGGAAGTCAGATGAAATTTCAGAGCTCATGTGGATCAAATTTAAACACCGCTTTAAGCTGGACTGAACCTCTCTCCTCGTGATATAGCTGTCATTTGTAACAGTTGCCTCACTCTCAAATTCAGACTTGTGCAGTCAGCCGAAGAATCTCTGCTTCCAAAAGGCACATTTCCAAGATAAGAGCTAAAATCCTACATCTCACTTCCACACTGATGCTGATGATTTTTTATTTTTTTTGCCATAGTACAAAGCAGTCATTTGAGGAACTTGGAACGAGGAAATTTCTGACAGTTACAAGATTTTTGTGGAAGCTCTGGAAGGCTTTCCCTCTGTTTGGAAACATGAGATAGGCCCAGGCCTGGAACTGACCCTCAAACCATGGGTTGAAAATCCTTCATGCTTTCAGGTTTACGAGTGTGCATATGTTTGAGTCTGGATGTTTTAGTGTGTGTATGTGTGGGTATTTGCACACACGTGTAACTGTGTGTCTCTGGTGCCTTTGAGGTGTGTTAAGGTGTGTTTCTCTCTTTGATGTTTGGCATTGGGTTTATAAAGGGGTTGGTTTAAGGCATGCATTTTTTTAGTGTTGCTGTGTGTGCGTGTGTGTGTGTGTGTGTGTGTGTGTGTGTGTCCTTGTGTTGGCCAGCAGAGTGGATGTGGTTCACCTTGCACTGGCCACCTGTAAGCCATCGACAGAAATTAGCCTTTTTACTCTTGATGGGTTGCAGAACAGAGAAGGAAGGGGCGGTGAGAATGTGGGTTGGGGGAAGGAGCAGGGTGGGGGCTGTTGTGGGGCTTCTGGATGGGTGTGTGTGTATGAGTATGTGTCTGGAGGTGGAGGTTATTTGGACAGACCATTTTCAAAACTACACTCTGTGTGCCATCATAACACTGGGAACAGTAGAGACAAGGTATAGACCATACAATGGAACCATTTGTTTCTCATTTGCTTTCCCTGTCTGGGGATCTGTATCCATATGTGTGTGTGTACAAGTGTGCATGTGTGTATTGAAGTGATTTAGACCAGTTTCTGGCGGGGAGCCTGATCCTGCTCCAGAGTTTTGCTCTTACTCTCCTAAAACACACACACACACACACACACACACACACACACACACACACACACACACACACACACACACCACACACACACACACACACAACCAGGTTCTCATTATGCTCAGTAAACAAATAAGTCATTAATATCAGCCTGCAGGCTCCAAACACTCACAAATACTAACCTAAAGACATGAGAACACTTGTGGACACAGCACTAACCACACCCATTCTCACCATGCTCACGATTCCAATTGGCTGTAGGGATCAGGACTATAGCGAGACTAATGATGTGGTCCTTGTGTTCCTACTTCCTGTTCTTCGCTGGAGGACTTCCTGTGGCAGTCATGTGGTCCTGATTACACCCACATCTACGCTCCCTGCAGCAGAACTTTTTTTTACTCTGGTACACAGAGATATAGAATAACCTGTGGTGCTCTCTTCAGATATGTGATATTATTCACCAGGAGCACTAGAAACACTACGCATCTGTGCTTACTTCTCTTTTTCTTTTCTCAGTCTGTTTCTGTTTTTTTTTTTCCTGCCTGTCCTTGTTCTGTAGCCAGGAGGTTGTTTGGTGTGATGAGGAGCTGACTGGTCCTGTTGTATTTTACTTGCTGCTCTGCAACCCAGCCCTGGCACCAGACCTCACAGCTGCACTATTGATCAGAGGGGTTTGTTAGCGCTGTACGGAGAGGAACACAAACAGGGACTTTTTTCAAGAGTGAAATCAATACAGATTAAACAGTTAAATAAGGGACTAAGGGGGGAAAAAAAGCGTCTTTGTTCATGGAGATTCGGCTTTAAAAGAACCGTATCAGCAGTTTTGCATGTTTTATCCCAGAAAATCGAAAGCACACATTTTTACATCTAAGCCAAAAAACTTGTTTCAACACCATGATGGAGCATGCACTGGTTTTAAGGGTGCAACAGGTCAACTCAGTATCAGCCAAGATCGACAATTTAAACAAACATCGGCCATTGGCAAAAAGTGTGTCGTGACAAATGTCAGTAGCCTATGTGTATCTGTTGTGTTGCATCCATTTAATGCTGGCGTGCTCATGTATCTAACTGCAGATTCTAATAAGAGGTTCCTTATCGTGCTGAAGTAGTTAGCTGTTGAACAAACACTGGTGTACACTACTCTTTAGAGCAATGAGTGGTACGCATGTGTGATTTGTTTTCATGGTCAAACGTTGAAGTAAATGTCAGCAGTGTGAGAGTATTGCACCTTCTCTGAGAAAGATAATGAACATGCAGTTTGGAAGGCATGTTCAAAGAACTACTAAGGCCTTGTTTATTCTTCTGTGTGAGCACCAGATACTTGAGCGTCAATGTCTCCGAGTCACTCTGCAATACTCTTCCAAAATGCCTGAGGGTAGTGTGGTCTCTCTGATAGTTGGGGCACCTGTTTCTGGTCCCGCTACGATTTTAGCTTGCTTTTTCAAAGCGATTTCGAGAGTATTATGTTAATTTAGAGCTGATACATGTTGCCGTTTATCATACAGCAATTATTACATGGAAGAGAGGAAATGTTGGAGGAGATGAAATGCACGGCCGATGGATGGCAATTCTGGAAGTGCTGTGAATGAAGGAAATACAATGCCGTCCAGCGGACCAATCACAGGGCTTGTGGTTCCCGTTGTTTCAAAGATAAGTTCCATTTTGAAGGAGGTGAACGTCCAGCTACATGCGTAGACTTCTGCGTCGAAAAATGGCTGTGCAGACCGTAGGCTAGGGCGTTGATTTGCAAGTATAAACCAGGCTGAAGAGGTGATGAAACAACAGTGATATTGTATCAGCCCTGATTTTCAAGATCACTGCATCACCAATTGTTTTCCATTGTTCTTTTACCTGATTATTTATTTATTTACATATTCATTTTTGAGGGCTTTTTTGCCTTTATTGGATAGGACAGCTTGAAAGAGTGACAGGAAATGTCGGAAGACAGAGCAGGGCGACATGCACAAAATCTTGTTGGTGCTGGGAATCCATGCTACAATCACTGAAACAAGGACTATAGCCTCTGTACCTGGAGCACCTGCTCTAGCAACTGAGCTCAACTGGCACCCTGTTTACCATTCCTTTAATTTCTACGCTCTCTAATCCTCTCTTAGTTAGGTGATTACATCTGTATTTTTTTACAAAGTTGCGTCGTATCTGCAAGGCAGTGTAGGGGAAACAATTGAATTCAAACCACTTCCAACTTTGAATTGAGAACGGTCTCAGATAGCATTGTTGGTGGCCAAGCAGCTGCTTTTTTAATGGGGAGGAAACATCAGCCTTTCATGGCTTCTTAAAGCCCTTCTAAGATTTTCATGTTTGCTCTCTGTATTTAATATTCCTACAGCATCCTGCATGAATTCAGAGTCAGTTTGCAGCTGGCTTTTTATTGTTGGCATCTTGAACTCACAACCAATAAGAGTTTCCAACATGTATCCAGCTGCATTACTATCATCAACAAAATCATAGCAGAAAAAAATCAAAACAAATATTGTTCATAGATGGCTCACCTGTTTCAATCATGTTTCAAAAAATAAATTGAATTTTCATCCGATGTTTATATCACATGGCTGCCCTTAGCTTATGCTCTGGAAAGAGGTCACATAATCATGGTTTTTATTTGTATACAGCATTTTTGTTTAATAGGATAAAGCATGTAGAAATATGATTTTATAAACAGGGTGGATCCAAACAACTCAAAGAAATTGGTTTAATCTAATAATCTTGTGTTGATGTTAAAATAATTTTTTACATTTCCTTTAGTTGAAGCAGTTTTATTATCAAGACAGAGCATCTCACTGAGTAACAGCTCCGGCCAAGTGTAAAGTTGTCACTCCTCATCTGAGCTCTGCAGGATACGTGTGTGTGTGTGGTGTGTGTGTGTGTGTGTGTGTGTGTGTGTGTGTGTTGTGTGTGTGTGTGTGTGGGTGTGTGTGTGTGTTGTGGGTGTGTGTGTGTGTGTAGAGCCACTCTCCAAGGGGAAATTGTTAGCAAATGGGCTCCAACTGCTGGCCTTTTAGCTTTGCAAACACAACCTGAAGGCCTCTCCCCCCCCCCCTCTCTCTCCACTCAACCCCCACTTCTCCTCACCCATCCTCCCTCCCTCCCTCCTGCTACAATTCACCTGCCCAACAACCCCAAGGCTTCTCATCCTTCTTTCCCTTCACCCCTTTTTTTATCCCCACTCCCCAACATAGACGTTCCCATACCTATTCATCACTCCCTCTCCCTCTACCTTCTTGTGTCTGCCTCTTCACACACACAGGGTCATTCCTGAGTGGGTAAATAGAGTAAATTGAGGCTGACCCCCGGGGTTAGAAGAGGCCACGCTCTCTTTTCATGTCAAAGCCATCTGAAGGCTGATTGGTTGATTGCAGTGCTCTCCACTTCCAAAAAGGCTCCCTTGTGCTGCCGTAATTGCCCTATCATGTGCGCGTACACACATCCACACACATCCACACACTTCACCGTGCACACACGTACATACATGTGGACACACACACACACATTCTTACAGCCAAATGACTTAATTGGTGTTAATTGCATAATGACAGTAGTGAATTGGAGCTGGGTCAGAGGTGACACAGGTTTGAGTAGAGAGGGGGGATGGAGAAAGGATGTCAGAAGATGTGAGAGGAAGACTGGCACTTCTAGTCTCCCTCTCTTTCTGCCACGATTCCACTCTGAAGTAATCCTCGGGCTGATTGCAGAAAGTTGGCCAGGTTGCCACACATACACACAGGTTTATACACACAAACACAGAAAGCCCTTTGTGGAACGCAGGGATGCTCTATACACTAAACACAAGGATTCAATTTGACTCCGTCAGCATCTGAGCCTGTGTGTATATGCGTGTGTTCCAATGTGTGTGTATTTAACTATACCAGCAGTTTGTATGTGTGTGTGTCTGCCGGGGCAGCTGAAAGGGCTCTATTGGTGAAAACGTTTAAGCCATCATCATTAGAGCGCGTTTGGTACAGAGGTGTGTTTTAGTGAAGGACGTAATTGGCCCGTCATAGTGCTGTGTAATCTTCTCATATTCTATGAAAACAGCAAAAGCTATTGGCTGTAATGGCTGTGTTTAAGGTGGGACCTTCCCGTGTTAAACATACAGCATCTTAAGCTTGATAAGAGCTGGTGCTGAATAGCAGAGAAGGAGGAGAGAGAGAGAGAGAGAGAGAGAGAGAGAGAGAGAGAGAGAGAGAGAGAGAGAGAGAGAGGGTGGGATGGGTGATACTAGGTGAATACCAGAAGCCCTGCAGCCATTTATTCTGTCTCTATGCTCTTCTGTACACATTTATTTCCCTTTTATATTATTTCATGGATATCTCTCCGCAGATGTGTGTGTGTTTGTGTGTGTAGTTTGAACCAAGTATAAATTGGATCGCGTGATTTCAAAACCAGAGCTTTCTCAAGTGGAAACATCGCTGCGTCTGAGACCACCCGGGATTCACTTCTCTTTTGTGAAAATGTTATTGTGTATATGCATGCATGCGTTTGTGTGACTGCTGCAATTAAACCGGTAGATCTGCGTGTGCACATACGCCCAAATCCCCATGTGTTTCCTTGTGAGTGCATGTGTCCTTGTGTGCATTTGCGTGTCCTTGTGTGTAGGAGTTCGAGTATCTCCCATCCTGCTGTTTATAGGAGGGAGTGAAAAGTGATGGAAGGTATGAAGAGAGATGGGCCAGTGATGACATAGCCTTATGTTCACCCTCTCTGGATATGGCTGACTCTATATTACATCTATCCATCATAAGGCTGCATCAAGTCCCTCATGGCTTTCTGTACCATTGGAAGCTAGAGGTCCTCTGTACATGTGTTAGTCTCATCAATGTTCTGCTCATATGGTACATGTCACACTCATACTTGTAAGGTCTGAATGTACTTTGTCATACCCGCTGCATACTTGGTGTGTGTGTGTTTTTATGTGTGTGTTGCCAGTATTGACTCTCTTTAAGTGGTTTTCGGAGCTCAGATGATAGATGTATGGTTCTCTTGTAGCTCTGCAGAAAGACTTCCCCCACAGGCGCATCCAGACACAAAAGAAGCTGTCACTCTCTTCGTTTCTGATCTCACTGTGTGTTCATTCAACTACGTTCTGCTCTGTCTGTGTAAGAGGGTTTTTTTGTGTGTGTGTGTGTCTGTGTGTGCACGTGTAAATGCCTCAGCGTGCGTCTCTGAGCTGTCACCTGTTCCTTGTGCTCGGTACAGGCCCTGCTTCTGGGCGAGCCTTTGATGTGCTCGACAGGAGATTCCTACAGTGTGAAATAGCCCCGGACAGATTTACTCAATGAAAGAGCACGCCTTAACCACTGTTATTACACTCATTTTTTTTAAACACGACTGCTTGTTTCTGTCTCGTTCTGTCTTTGTCACTTGCTGCTTCCTTACATATGCTATGAACGTGGTTGTAAGTGTACATAAGTCTTAAAGTGGTGGGTTATTCTGTTTTTTAGCTCTGAAGCTATTGCAGCCTGAGTTCAAGCAAAAAAAAAGCTCCTTCGTTCTGCAGTTGAAGCCAAAGTTATGTTTGCTTTTACTGAAGAACAGATGTGTGGAGGCAGATATGATATCTAGCAGGACAGCAATGTAGCTTATAGCACTTAATCATTTAATCCATATTTCAAGGTGGAAAAATCGGACCTGACACATAACTCTCGTTATTTTCCATTGTTGTTGTTGTTGCACATGTGCAACAGGTCAAGAATTTGTGAATGCATGAGAGTATTCAAAGATCTTACAAACATGTAGCTGGACCTTAAACTGAAGAACTCTAACAGCACCAACAAGCCGTCTCCTGATCCCTCTCCCTCTTTTTCTTTGTGCTCTGACAGTCTGACATTACTATGTGAGTTTGGGCGTGTCTGTCTGAGCTGTTGAACATGTGTCAGAGCCCAGGTGGAGGAGAGACAAAATGCAATTATCCCTGTGAAACACTGCCCATGTAACACAAACACATCTGTACTAGCAGTTACAGAGGCTGGAGCTGGTTTATTTAGGTGATATATATTCAAGTGCTCTGTAGTGTGACATTTCTGTGACTGCAGACTTGGTCTTAGACAAAAAGAGTAGAAATCAGAACTTACCACAGATTTATCAGCCGGTATTCAGTAGCAGAGAGGAATGCCAAGATAAGCCCCAGGTAGAGCGAGGCGATTTATGTTTGCATAGCCACAAGTGGGCACATTTACTACCTGTGTGCTTGTGTAACCATAGAATCAACATCCTACATACCTGCTGCATCTTATTCTTAATATGCAATATTCCCTCTGCTTTGCGGCTGAGTAGAACCTGATGCCATAAAATCAGAGGAACTATATTGTTTTAGCTGTATTAATAAATCATTTTTAAATCAATAAAATCAGCTTTGAATTAATATTTTGTGCCAGATTGTTTTATGTCTTCATAATAATAATAATAGATTATACTACTTATATAGCGCTTTTCTAAGTACTCAAATATCCTTGACATGAATCAGAATCAGCTTTATTGTCATTGTACAAGTACAATGAAATTTTGTCTGACATCTCTCCATTTAAATACAAAATACAATAAAATAAGATAAAAATATATATTATATATGAGAGAGAGAGAGAGAGAGAGAGAGAGAGAGAGAGAGAGAGAGAGAGAGAGAGAGCGAGAGAGAGAGAGAGAGAGAGAGAGAGAGAGAGAGAGAGAGAGAGAGAGAGAGAGAGAGAGAGAGAGAGAGAGAGAGAGAGAGAGAGAGAGAGAGAGAGAGAGAGAGAGAGAGAGAGAGAGAAATGTAAAAATAGTAAAATGTACAAATATAAATATAAAATTGCCAGAACAGTGCAAACAGTGCATGAAGTACGAAAAAGGGAAAAAAAAAACAGAGATATGGAGGGAGTAGCAGTTACATGTTGTCGGCTTTTATTTAACAGGTAGTTTTTGAATTGACTTTTAAATGAGTGAAACGTGTAAGTTACAGATGTTTGGGGGTAGAGAGTTCCAGAGAATAAGCTGCTAGTAGGATCGCTTCCAATCTTGCTCACCCTGTCTGGATTTAAACTGTTACAACCACCTGATCCCAGATTCATAACTACTCCTACTTGTATTCTTTTGCATAAAGGCAAAAGTCAGTTCAGCGAGCTGTAATAATTTTAGTTTTCTTCAAGCATCTCTTGCAGGTCCTTTCATATATTCAAAGTATATCTTTAGTGTAAAGCACAGAACACAAGTCCCTCCATGGAGGACAAAATCTGAAGTAAGTTTTTGTCTGCACAAAAAATTATTCCAAGCTTTGGATGAAGCTTGTAAGAAGGATTGTTGTCTGGGTTGTAAAGAAAGGCTACCTTTCAATGTTACCATGATTGACTGCCCAAAATGATCTCATTTGGATCCCCCATTCCCTTCACTGTAGCTCAGTGAAAGAGTTATATCTCTTTACCCAGTTAGAAAACACAGTCCTCCAAAGCACCAAGAGGGTATTTAGTGCTTAGAAGACTTCAGAAGATATACGTTTTAATTTGCTATGGCTGAATGCAATTTATCCTCCATCCCTTTCATTTGAAGTGCCTTAAGAAAGGATCTTTTATAGCCCTATAACCAGGAGGATTCAAAGCAGCTAGCGGAAACTTGCATCACTGTTCATATAGGCATGTGAGTATTATTTTAAAGCAAAAAAAAGTGAACCTGCCCTTTAAGGTTTGTGCTCTGTGGCTTTAATATCATATAATACCCCTCACTTGCCATATTCTTCATAGCCTCAGCTATTATGCATTTCAGGACATAAAGAGGCTAAGAGGAATCCAAAGCAGCCAACTCACATTTCTGTTTACATTTATTATTTAAATACAGAAATATTATCACCGGGCCATGAAATACTTTCCAGATTTTTTAAGTTAAGGCTATGTTACCCTACCTTACATTCCCATAGGCTGCCTACAATACCCGTGCAATGTCTATTTAATGTCTAGCAACTATTTGGGTTGACTTCTCCTTCAACTATGTGAGGGACTGAGATGCCTGTCACCTGTCATTACGGAAAACTGGAGGAGAGATGTGGAGTATGCGGGTTAACAGACCACTCAAAGATGTGGGGTAATGTGAGTGATGGTTTTAAAGTCACATTCTGTGACTGAGAAAGCTCCTACTAAACATCAGCACATGACCTTGCTTGGGAGGCCTGAATTCTTTCAGCCTTAAGCCGATGCTATTCCCAGCACATTCGCACAAAATGGACCGAGTTCACACAAACGCACACACACAAGTCTCATACACACATTTATGTATCCCTGGAAGCCTGCAGACACTTCGTTGAATCCCTTTGCTGTGGTTATTTTAATGCAAACTATCAACATCTCTTTTTCTGTCCTCAAATCAACATCACGTTAGGAGTTTTAGTTATCCGAGTTCAATGCGCACAGTACGCCAATATTTCACCTCACAGACTTTCAAAAGGATAGTGAGGACAAGTTTACATACATTACAGTTCCAGCCACACTCTATATCGTCCTCAGCTATCAAAACAACTCGTGGTCGCCAAGCCAGTGCATCATAACCGTCTGCATAAATCCTACAACAAGTCCTGAGTTCAGTACGACCCTTAGCGCTGTCAGTGTGTATGTCTCTATCAGCGTTTATTTAATGGGTACAGTGTGTTTCAGCTGTAAATACCACAAAACTATGAGCCACTTTGTCAAAACTAATGAGGATTATTTACTCTCTATCTGCGCCCGAAGCCAAACCTCTGTCTCTTTCTACGACCCTTATTTACGACCCGCACTATCTCCCTTTAAGTTTCACTGGCGGGACCTTCCACAGTGTCGTACAGAGCGAGCCAAAGGGTTGTTAAAGGTTCAAGATGGCTGCTTAAAAGAACGTCAGTGGTTTTAGTCATGGTGAAATATTCGAATGTGTAAAGGTTTAGTACACCAGAGGCCTTTTATGGTTCGGCGAAGTCCAAGAAACCAGAAGTGGCTCATATATCTGAGCTTTTTGTCGTGTAAATGTGTCTCTTTAATCAGGTACCCCACACATTACTTCACCATATCTTCTCACTGTCTCTCTCTTTTTTAAAGTCCTACCGCACTTTGGGCCCAATCTACTAAAGGTTTGTGTATATTAAAACACGTGCAAACTTGATAGCACGCGTAAAGCTGATGTACTAACCGGGTGCACCAAGAATTGCGTCTGTCAAATGAGCAAAATAGCACGTGCAATCCATTCAGAGTTTTTGCCTTCATGAATATGCAGAACACATGCAGATTATCAGAACGCGCAAAATACTGGGAGGAGGAGATGCAAATGTAATCATCAAGCACCCGCAATGTGATTTATCAAACCTGCGGTCGGTGTTTTTGAGTCTATATTTAGCATGTTTGAAAGGCAGGTGCAAACTGGCACAGCGTTACACACAAATGGCTGCAGTCACTGTGGCGAGAAGGAGGCATAGGTGCAATGACAGTCGATGGAGAGAGAAAATCTTCCATGCGGTGTCAACATATTTGGACTGTCAGAAATAAAAATAGTAGAGACATATCGTCTATCCAGTAATGCCATTTTTGAGCTGCTGAATGACCTAAGGGCTGATTTGGAGCCAGTCACAAAAAGGAGCCATGCCATATCTCTTATGGAAAAACTCCTTGCAACAATGCGTCTTGATCACTCCAGCGCACCATCGCAGTGATAGTAGATCACCCGCAACGCGGCCATAAATAGCATGTGCAATTTTTTTGTTTGCACATGCAATTTAGCGCTCGTTATTTGGGATCTTAGTAGATCAGGCCCATAATATCTCTTCACCCTAAAGCTACATAGGTGGGTTATTCCCCTTTAAATGTCCCCCCTTTTCTTTCCTTCTGATTACACCCATTCCTACTCCTCTCATTGCTCCACAGTGTGCCCCCTGGCAGTGGGACCCCACAGTCTGGTGTACCTACCACATATACTCAAGAAGAGAAACACTCCCCTCTATTTGATGTGTATTTTGAAGGAATCTAGCTAGACTTGGAATAAAACATCACTTGTGTTCAGTGTAACATTCAGAAAATTAGAAAGTAGCTGTTTGCGTCTTTTCTCGTGTTCCTTCGGGCCTTTTCTCACACACTGACACGCAGGTCAGACTGAGGTAGAGATCACTAGCAGACCACCTTGCACAGGGAAAGCCTTCCTCTTTATCCCCAGTGAATATACTATGTGTCTCATGCCCTCGGGTTATACTGACCCCGGGAGCACCAAACAGACTCCACCAACAACATGATTGGTTCTTCCTGAGACTGGACTTAAATAGCATTAACCACCACAGTGCAGCTGTGCTAGCACAAACACACTCACTCCACTTGACATCAAACTCGACTTTGTCACTCCGTCATTCAGATCCTGTTTGGACACACATTTGGTTCAACAAAGAGGAGTCAAATATGGCCTGTGCCTGTCTGTGTTGCGAAAGACAGAAACAGGCATACTTAAGAGGGAATAAACCGCAAAACAAAATCAGTTAACCCCTTGCCCAAGTGGGATTGAGGAATAAATGAACACATTGTTACCACTGGATTGCCAGGGGCTCTAATGTTTGATGACCAAACAAAAAATCTTAGCTGACTGTGTAAATCTCTGTCTGAACCTGTCTACCCTCAAATACTTTTAGCTTCTGATAGGCATTATTATCAGATTCTGTTGACACAAGTGTCCCGCACACACACACTCACACACAGACACACGTAGATACAGATTCATAGGCAAACACCAATCCACATGCAGGGGCAGATACACACACCAGCAAACCTATGTAAAGGTGCGCCTGTTTTTTCTTTGAGGACAGATTGAGATCTGAGGGATCACATTTATTTTCTTAAGTGGTTCAAGTGATGTTAGAAAGACCTGAGATGACCAAACCAAACCGTTTTATGGCCAAAGCTACAGCTTCATTGTCTCTGTGCCCATTTAAACCCAGGACACACGCACACAAAAAATGCAGATATGACTCCCCGGTCTGCTAACATATCAGGCCCATATCCAAGATCTGCATTGCTATGGTCCAATTAAAGCTCAGTAATCAGCCTTCTCGTATTCATGCATGTTACACCAATTATACAGGCATGTTTAAAATATGTAATGCAGGTTTTGACTGTATTCTGTACAGTGTGTGTTTCATCTTGGCTTTAAGAAATAATTTTATACTGTAGAAACACCGAACAGGAAAAAAAAAGATGCTTCTATGTCTCCAGTCTGGTTTGGTAACAGAGCAAATCAGTTAAGAGAGGGAACTGAACTATGGGCAATAAAAACCAGATGGAGAAGCTGGGAGTCTGTGGGCAGCAGGGAGAGGAAGCGACGAGCTGGGTCAGGAGTGAGGACTGATGGGTCAGTGGAGTTGGGCTCATCTTGAGAAGACATCAAGAGGAGGGTGGAGCATTTATAGCACCCCAGAAAGCAGCGGAGGGATGGGTGCTTAAATAAGCAACAGCAGGACACACACAAACAAGAATGTGAAAAAAGGAGAGGTAGAAAGTGAAAAGAGGAAACACTAATGGTGGATAAAGATATGTGTCTGTGACAGTGCTGTTTGTGCAGAATGGGCCTCAGCCAATTGTCTGGCTCTCTGTCCTGCTTTTCCATCTTTCCGGGAACAAGGTCTCGACTCCGGCCCACACTCTATCTCCTGCATGGAAACTCTCCTCCCTTATGAAACACAAATATAGATTATGAAATCATGTCCGTCATTTCTTTCCCCCACAAATGCAGAAAAAGCAAAGAAAGCACAAGTCTTAATGAGGGGAAATGACTCTATAAATTTGTTAGTAATAACATAGCGCCTGAACTCACATTTAATGTTACCCAGTTCAAAGAAAAGTGAACACCACTATGCACCCACCCCCCATGCCAAGTCTCCCTCCCTCCCTCCCTCCTGCACCCACATGAGAGTGCACCACAGCTTGGCTAGCATCCACTCCCCTTTTTTTTTCCCTTTGCGAATGGGGGTGAGAGGCTGTTACCGTGTCAGTCGGCATGGCCTCTTATCAAACCATCAGGCTACCCTCAGATTCTCTTTCCAGATGGAGGTGAGATAGGGCCTCAGAGGCCCGGACCCCCGCAGACACAGAGAGCATGGAGGCCTCCCCTGATCTCCTACCTGATGGAGGTGCTTTAATGTGGGCTCAGGTTTCACTTGTCTCCCCCTGCCTGGCTGGGCCTGCGCTGGTGTCAGGATGCAGGCGCGTTCAGGGCTCAACAGCCTTGGTTCTGATGGGCCGCCGCTGCTGCTGCTGCTCCACTTCAGAGTTTAGCTCCAGGTCAAGGTGTTGTTATGGGACACAGACTCACCAGGGTCCATGTGATAGACTTACAATAAAGTATACTGTAGGTGCAGTAGTTGGTTCTGTGCACAGGTAGACATGCTAACCCTTTGTGGAGCTTTTATGAACACTTGTACTGTGCCTAAAGCAAGAGAGAGGAGAAGAGAAGGAATCCTGTGATAAAAAAAAGCTTGGAGGAGTAAATGAGTGATATTAGTGGAAGGAACTTCTGCGCATTAAGAGAAACAGATCGAGAGAGACAGAATGGGGGGAGGAGGAGCGAGGAATTTGGGGTTAGAGAGGAATCCATGCACCTTTTTATTGTTGCGCAAACTTGTATGTAAGACTTGCATGAACATCTGACCTTTTATTAACATAGTTTCACATTAGCCTGAGGGCTTTTAAGTGATAAATGAATATTTGAACGTGTACCGCCAATTACACTTTTTTTTCAACCTTTTTGATGCCTCTGCCTTTGTATTTGTGTGCATGATTTGAAAATGATGCACATTCACATGTGGTTTTAAAGGTTTGAAGCTTGTGTCAGTGTGTGCAGAATATGTCAAAACAACCTCCCATCAGGAATAGCTACCTCAGATTCCACCCGTATCATTTGAACATTGGCACACCTTGGCCGGACTCGGGGAAACTCACCTCCATTCCACAGAGAGCCCTCCATCATTCCTCACAGGATTAGAGGCAAAAAAAGAGAAACAAGGAAAGAGAGAGGGGGGGAGTTCAAGGGAGGGATTGATCTTTTACTTTTTGTATCTGGCAGAGTCTTAACTACAATTTAGCTTGAATAATACAAGCCTTAAAATTGATACCATTAACTCCTTCTGTCTTTCTCCTTCTCTGTCTTGGTCTGTTGATTTCAATGTCACTTTGAGGAGACAGAGGAGGCGATGCATGGTCGTGAAGCAGAGTTTGAATGAGAGGAAAGCTCAGAAATGGCCCGTGAGAAGCAAAGACTGTGTCTGACACACTTACAGATGCATGCAGCCTCTCCATGGGACTTTAATGAGTTTGATACATGAGATTTTCCTCTTTTTTTTTTCATCAACAGTCAACTCCACCTAGTGGTGTTGGAAATGAACAGATTCCTGGCTGCAGGGTAGAACAAACTGTAATGAGAGAAACCTTGCCCCGAGAGTTGTTTGTCTCTTTACCCTGAGATTGTTGGAGAAGGAAAGATAAATACTGAGGTTTTGGATATGAATCCTCAAAAGATACAAATGGTGCAGATAATGTTGCCTCTGAGATCTGGCTCAGTGCATTGGTGGTGGAGGCTGCCCCGTGTGAGAGAGTAGACCGTGTCAGTAGGTCTCTGCACCCCCTCTCGGCCTGGCATCTGTGAGACTTGCTCACACTTGCTTTCACCCAGCATGTGTTTGCTCAGATGAAGGAAATTATGTAATTAGCCTTTGAGGGATTGTTTTCTTTCACTCTTTACCCCCCTACCCCCTCCTGCTCTCTGCCTTTACCCCTCATCTGTCTGTTTTTCTCTCCCTCTACTTTTTTACACTCTTTCTCTTTTTAAGTCCTATGACAGCAGAAGATGGTTACAATTTAAACCCAGCCACACCCTCGCTCACCTCATTTATTAATTGCCAAGACCATCAGTGGAAGAAAATGAGCGCTTGTCATCTTAACTGTTGAAGAGCAGCTTTGTGTAACATCAAAGAGGGAGTTGTGAAAGGTGTATGAGGGAGTGGAAATGGAAGCTGTGGGTGTGCAGAGGGGGGGAGGTTGTGCCGGGCTGGTTTGTGCGCTGGGAGATGGGTGCAGGGGTACACACGGGCAGGATCGGTGGAAGAGGGGGGGGGGGGGGGGGGGGGGGGGGGGGGGGACCTGGCATTTTGCTCTCTAATTCCAGCCGGCCTGGAGGCCTGGAGCACTAAGAAGGGCCTCACTGTTGCTCTCTGGATCAGCCAGGTATTGCTTACATAAAAAGCAAGTGAAAACAGCTGTAGGGATAATTAGCTTGATTCTCCATTACATGCCATGAGGGCCAATAACTAAAAAATGGAGTTTTGTTTGGGTTAGAGCAGCAGCCCCAACCAGGAGGAAGTTGTAAAAGTCAGGCCGAAAAAAAAAGAAAGCGAGAGGGGAAAAAGGAAAAATGTAGGGAAGAAAGAGCGAGCTCTTGAAGCAATTGTTACAAGGAAGATGTTCCCGCTTCCTGGGATGGTTTGATGTAAACCATACTTTCTAAGGGTTTTAAATGACTAAACGATTGGACTGGCATGTGCCCACTGCTCCTTTTTTCAATAAGAAAATACATCAACTGAGTTTGTAGCAGATGGGAACTTGTGACGTCAGATTATTGAAGTAGGAGCACACCAAATTCTAAACTCTATTCATAATTAGCTGTAATGGATTACATCACCGCCTCCGATGGAGCAATAGAGATGCTGCATGATTTTTTTTTGTAACAATAGAGAGCAATTTTCCTAACATCCATAATTGTATTCAATAATTAAGAAAGGTGATATGAGGAGTGATTTCTTCCGTGTTTATTTTTACAAAGCTTTGCTCAAATTTTCTTCATGTCTGACCTTGTTCAAGCAGTCAGTAGACTGTTTAATCAAAACACAATATTCCCGCAGTCAGATTCCAGCCCTGCATTCACAAAGTGTTGCAACAGAAAGAAATATATTTGACTATTTAGACAAAACAGTGAGAAAGCTTGCCCTGTTGTCATTTTCCTCTACCCACAACCCAAAATCTGCCCCTTTGAACCAGAAATGTCTTGTTCTACATGTGTCGTCTTGGTAGAGTGAGGTGAGTTAGGGGGAGGTGAGGTTAGGTGGACCCATTTTTGTACTGGTAATTTAATTTGCTGTGTTTCTCTTTTTTTCTAAGGAGTGAAAGGACACCAACCACAGGGTAATTCCAAGTGAAAGAGCAGCACTCTAGCATTGGTGGTCCCAAAACTCTGCAAGGATCCGTTTAACAGGCAGTTTACATTAGTAGCACTCAAAGACAAGAAGGAGCTCACCCACTCACTTACAGACTCTCAGGCTTCACATCCAGTCCTCAGGACTGTGACAGAGAGTGGAGAAGAATGACAAACTATACATTTCAAGGAAAATACTTCTGGACTAACACAAACTTTATTATTATTATAACCTTTATTTAACCAGGAAATGCTCCTTGAGATTAAAAATCTATTTTCCAAGAGAGTCCTGGCCAAGATAGGCAGCAGCACAGTTACAGAGTTACAATTTTACAATAGACATAAATACAAATAGCAGATGCATACAACAGCTACACAACAGGTACCTCCAGAAAAACAGCATGTCACATTTAAACAAAACATCTACAGACAGATGCTTCAGCCTCCAAGTTGTTTAAGGACCGCTTAAAAGCATTCAAAGATATCAAATCAGACAGTTTCAGATCCTTTTGTAAGGCATTCCAGGTCCAGGGAGCGGCAAACCTAAAGGCCTTTTTTATCAGTTCTGTCCTGACCCTCGGAACAGATAGTAATAAAAGATCCTGAGATCAAAGATTATGACTTCCTGAAATCTTTTGTGCAATATATGCGAGGAGGTAAGCAAACTTAAAGCCTCATTTAGACTATCGATCAACTTTTGTGTGTAAAGATCCACATTTCTTGACACAAAACGAGCATGTTGAATCAACAGAGGCCTACCAGGTGGCAAAAAATATTTTATTTTTCACCTCAGCAGACCTCTGTTTCTGCAAAGGGCAATTGACAATTTTGATAAGTCAATCATCTTCCTGTCTCCAGACGCTGGCTAAAACCAGTATTAATATGAGAAAGTGTTCACCCCGTCCACTCCCACCATCAAGCACACAGAGAGTGGAGGAGTGGGGAGGAGGATGAGGGTTACGCAGGGAGTAGAAGATAGGAATGGCTGATTGGTGCTGCAGGGAGATGACGGCTGGGTGCTGCAGAAGAGAAGAAAGAAGAAGGAAAATATGTTTTGAAATTTGAAGGCATGTGTTCGTATGGCAGCAATTTTATGAGTAATTAGGACAGAATATGATAACTTGATGTGAGGAAAAACCTGGGATATAAGCCATTAGTGTGTTTTTTTTCACTGTCATTGAACCTGCTTAAAGTGAAGTGGTTTAATATGATAATTGTGCTGGATCTGTTGGAGTGTCAAGAGATATTGTTAGTTTTATCAGTAGCTGTTTCTGTGAAGATCCAGGTCATGATTACAGTGACATCTATCATATTCCTAGCCAAACAGTTTTTATGCAGCCAAACTTTTGCACACAGCCAGTGTCTGTCCGATAAATGAAATCTCCATGTGTGTTTACGACCATGTGTCAAATGTCCTCTCTTGTGCGCTATTGGATAGAAAAATTATAAGCAAGAATTTTATGTCAAACATCTTTCCAACACTGGAAAAATATCAGTTGGAATGAGTCATCTGAAGGAATTATGAGAAGAACGGGATTTGATTTCACTTGCTTTCAATGTTCTTCTACATATTTTAACATTTTCTCTTAATCAGATACAGAACAATGGCTACAAAGTGCTTCAACATGTACAAATATACTCTTTTGTGCACTGCAATGTACATTCAGCAGGAGTTCTTTTTTTCTGTCTTTAGCAGCTGATGATGCAGAAAATTGTGGACAACGACCTTTGGGCTGAAAAGGCTTAAAGTGGCCTGTTAGAGCCATTTGAGCTCACTAAATTATCCGGAGCGCGGTTGTAGCTGTCTTGGCTAACATAATATGCTTTGCTTTGTCACATGTTTCCAAAGAGGGCATAATCATGACCACAAATGCAGGACTTACACTCCGGCACATAAAATTCCATATGATTTTCACACTCTGTCACAGCATGCCGACATGTGAAATAATCAGAGGCTGATAAGCGTACACACACACTCATGACCGCATTCAGCGACACACACTTCCTCATTAACAACACGAAACACAGGCGTCACACGTGAGTTTGTGTAGTGAATGCGTCTGTTGTGTGGAGGTAGTGAGGTGTTGACAGAGAAGAAAGAGGAGCGATCTTCAAACACATCCACACACAGGTCATGCTCTCCATTATGCCCTGCCGGGGGACATATTTGTTGATTCTCTGGCCCCTGAATCATTAATTTCAGTGCCGACGACGGCGAGGAAACTTGAGAATGGCTTCTCAGCATTCATGCACAAATTCACACACACAAAAAAGTGTACATGCGTAGACATGGATTGGGTTACGCATACGCACATACATGCACTGTGTTGCATAACAAATGATGGCACTATAATTGCTGTGCTTGTTTATTTACTCCTGGCTGTAATAGATGGACCTTCTCTACATGGCAGCCAATCAGAGTGAGACGGAAGGAGTGTGAGCACAACTTGCCTTGCACAACTGGACTCGCCAATTTGACTTTCCTTTTAGTACACACACACACACACTTGAACGGAAGATGCAACCAATAATGAGGCCCTACTTTTCCTCTCATGCTAAAGATGCTGCAGCAATTATGTGATTTTCTCAGGTCCCCCAACATGCAATGTTTTTATTTTAGTTCCCTAACTATGCACGTCACTGAGTGACTGATGATAACGTCTTCAGTGATTGGTAGTTATTTTGGGGCCTGTTTGCTCAGCCTATGAGGCGCCCCCAGCGAGCTAGACATACATCATTGTTTCCTTTTTTTCCCCCTAACCTAACCCTCAGGAAAGAAGTGAGTTGTTGCTGACTGCTGTGCGGCCTGAATAACAGACACATTCCGATAGACTTTTTTTTTTCTCTTTATTAATGAGCACTTGATGTTTGGGCCGCTGCCAACTGCATTTAGGGCATTCTTAAGGAGCTCTGGAGGCTTGCCAGACAGCTAGAGGAAGAAAATGGTCAACCTAAGGCTGAGGAAAACTAAATATCTGCAGTGGACTTGAGTGTCGGAGATCTCTTTGTCCATTACTAAGAAATGTATTCATATGATGTAACCTCTTAGAAGACAATGGAGTAAATTAAAAACAAGTTAAGTCCCTTGGCTAAATGATGTATATTCATATCCCTGTGTGGAGTTAAGCATTTGTTTTTCATTCTTTGCGGTTGACTCTCAGACTGACTTTCTTTTTTGTCTCATTGTTTCCTTCCACAGCTGCCTGTAAAGCCAGGTACCAAGAGGTTCAAGAGCTGCAAGTATACACAGTGAAGCACCCTAAATCTCTCCACCATCATGGCCATCAGACATTCATATACACAGATATACACATCCTCCAGGAGCCAGCATTTCAATTTAATGTGGACAAGCTCAGCTGGTCACAAATTCTCCATCTTACCCATGAATGTCTCCTTCACTGACAAACACATTGGCCCACTGAGTACTTAAGCCCGTTGTGGGTGAATGTCCCTCAGCAGAGCATCAGTCATCAGCGTGGAGCTTCAAGGTATTGGCAAGCGGTCCACTGCCTTCATTTCCCTGCCTGTTTTCAATAGACTGGGAGCTGGATTCATTTACAGTACTGCGGTGCTACAGAGTTCTGGCTCCATATCAAGCGACAATCACTCCACCGCTGTCGACTACCAGTGTGGCTAAGCTGAGCCAGTGGAACTAACCGTAAACCCATGCCAATCCTGGACTGGTTTATGATGGCATGAATGTGTTTACATCTGCAGCTAAATAGCGAACTTCTGTAAATATCACAACATGGACCTCAGAATCTGCAATCCACAGAGACCTTCTCAATGTACCGTGCCAAAGGAGACAACCCTGTCTGCTGAAACAAATTACCGCAATGGGACTGTGTCTGAATTGTTTGGACTACTCAGTCAACTGACAGTCTCCCAGTTCCTGCAGAGAGATCAACAAGAAAAGTGAATTTGGGCTTTAAGATGCCCCACAAAAAAAAACAGTTTGAGGCTCAGCTTACATCTTCTCAAAAGAATCAGGACCTTTTATTAGAGTGGAAGGAAACTCTGCTGACCTCAAATCAGCCACCTTACTGTAAGAAAAGTCTGTTTTTACGTTTCTCCTTGTGTTCTTTTAGCCTGCTGTGCATTTGTTTAATGAACCAATATCATGTTCTGTCTGCTTTTCTACTTCTGAAACAGAGTGCCACTCAACTTTTTTTTTAGCTGTGTGTGACTTCTTACGCTGATGATGATGATGATGACGTATTATTTTGTTGTCTGTGTATTCCTGTGAATCTGAGTGGCTAATCAGTTTCTAATGAAGTGACTTGCATTTGAAAGCACTGTGTCATTATATTTTTCTCACTGTACTGGAGGTTAACCTGAGGTGACTTTAAAAGGGTACAGTATTGTTGTGTTTTCATTCAACAGTATAGCAGTGTTTCCATTTTCCTCTTACTTAACATGTACAGTTTTTGTACAGTGTGTGTGCGTGTGTGTGTGTGTGTGTGTGTGTGTGTGTGTGTGTGTGTGTGTGTGTGTGTGTGTGTGTGTGTGTGTGTGTGTGTGTGTGTGTGTGTGTGTGTGTGGTTTCATGCCGCTCTCATAACCGGGGGGTTCACAGCCTTGACTTGTTCCACGGTGTTTTGCAGCGGTCAGCTTGTTTCTGTTGTTTGAATAAAAATTTGTTTTCACTAGAGCTGTAACACGTGTTTTATCAGGAAGACAATAATGTGAACACTGACATCAGCGGTGTTATTGGTCAAATTTGAATGCAACAATGGGTATTTTCACAAGATTAAAGTTTCACCGCCAGTAATGGCAACTACAACAATAGACTCTTGGACTGCCCAAGAAAGAATTCTCCCCAGTTTTCATGGTCTACCAATTCTCTCTCTCCTTCTCTCATAAACTCAGCCAGATGTTGCCCAGTTTTCTTCCTAGGGGAGGGGAGGAGAGGGGGGGGGGGGGTATGGAAGAGGGAGGCGTATCGAGGGATCAGAAATGTGGCGGAGCATGTTTTAAGTGCTCTTTGACACAGTCCCTGCCTCCAGCATCCACCATGGTAACATTAACTGGGAATGGACCTCTTGCTCAATTTGCAGGCGCTTCACACTTACTTCTGCCACAGGTATTCAAAGTCACAAGGTTATTTTTACCCTTTTAAAGAGATATAGCCTACAAACACTGCAAAAAAATGACAAAAGATGACTCTCAGCATCTTCTGTCACCTAAAGAAAGATTAGGACAAAAAAGTGCAGTTTTTTTGCTTTCTTTAAAACAGACCAGGGGCTTAGAATAAAACTCCTGGGTGCAATACCTCTGTTTACCACTCTGCTCTCAGATTTATAACTGGTGACAGATATGACACTCATCACTGTGTCCTGTATGAGAAGGCTGGTTGGCCCTCTCTTGGGCAGAGGAGAAACAAACACTGGCTTTTGTATATTTTTAAAGCGCATGCTGGAAAGCTTGAATTGAATACTTTTTATTATCACTGTGATAAGAGTTAGAACATTGTAAATGAGGATCTTTAACATCAAATCATTTCTGACATACTTGTTTTCCTTTTGTTTAAAGGTTTGAATGAGTGTTTGATTTTAAACAGATCTTGGACTGAGTCTACAGTAAGATCAGCACGATGAGAGTGTCCAAATGAATTTCTGCCCCCTACATTTTCTCCTCCATCACCTGAGGCAACTCTTTACTTAGGCATACTTCCAGATCTTCAGGTGACTGCCCCCTCCCATTAATTTAAGCATGGTTTTCCTTTCTTTACTGACTGTTATTCTATCTCTATTTCCTCTATCCACATGCAACTCTATCTAGAACAATAGAAAGTGACATGGTGTTCACCTATGAATGCCTTCAGTGTGTACAGGCTGAGAAAAGTACAGTGACATACGTGAAACCATTACACACTTTGCCCTCTGACACTCATCTTAGAAAATATTGAGCAGAAAGCGGGCGGATTCCTTCAGTGTGTTTTGAGATAATGTACCATAAAATAATAATTACCATAATGACCGTAATGCTCAAAGGCCTTGTGGTGATGAGAGAAGTCTGTGTAAGCATACGATATGGACCTACTTGTCTTGGTTTTACTGAGTGGTAATTCGATCCGCTGCCAGTGGAAATCCTAACTCTGCTCTGGTATGGATAGGGTAATAGCCTCGGGTGCTTTATAAGTTTATTTTAGGTAATAGAGACGCTTGTTTTGTTACAGCCTGTTCCGCCCTTCCCTCTCTCCCTCTCCGCGATCTTACCTACACTCAAAATTCCTTGCTTCGAGAAGTTGGTGACTTGAGGAGAAAAAGGGGGACTTGTGGAGAAATGTGAAGCGCATGCGCCATCTGAAGGCTTAGCGCAGCGCATCCATGCTGCAGTTTGGTAGTAAGTGAGAGGAGGCGACTGAGGCAGGTGAGGGAGAGAGAAAAAGAGAGAGGGAGGAAGAGTCGGTGATACTTTTCTGCACTTCAGCACACACAGACACACACACACGGTGTGGGAAGACGACAGGCTCGGAGCCTGGGCAAAGCTGCTGTTGTTCGCACGCTGTTCTCTTTTCCTCCCCCTGGCACCGCGCGCACTCGCCAAGCCGCACTGTTTGGAGATAGTCCGCGCGGAAAGTTTTTTTTGGGGAGCATACTGTCTGGAGCCGATTAATTGTGGCATCTGTTTTTTTTTTTCTTTTTGCAAGGCGGATGACTTATTGTTTTTGCATGTGAGGACTTTAAAGTCGGGCGGAGGAATTGTCAAAGTCGTTTTTGCACAGAATGGAAGGTAAATTGACGAGTCGTTTGTGGCGAGGATCACCGTGTGGAGCTCTCCGCAGGTAAAACACGCAATGACCTGAGCGTGCTCGCGGTTGGATTTAATGTTTCTAGCAAGTTTTCCCATGCTTTCTGGTTGACAGAGATTAGCTGCAGTCTGGAACAGCTTTTATTTGGATAGGGACTATAAAAGTAGGCCGCTTCCAATTAGAAGTTAATCGACATCTGACGTTTACGCCGCTGCAACTTTGGCTTGCCGTAGATTGTTTCAGTTGTTTAAATTCACCGTAAAGTCACGCACTGATTCGTTTAAGGAACTGATTAATTCCTTACACTGTTTTGGACATTTTATACAAACCCACTGCTTCTTACAAGCTCTCTAAACTGTTGGGCGCACGGAGCGCAGTCACCGATTGTTCACCAAACATCAAACCGGAGGAAATCTCGTTTTACACGTAATTCACCCCAACCAAGCACTTTCCAAGAGGTCCGGATAAAACGACCTGACTTGTGTGCAAAGCAGCGGAAAAGGAAATCTGAAATCCACCTGGCCTGCTCTGGGATTATTGGTCTGATATCGTCTGCAGAAAGTGGATTAGAACCTCTGACGGACTGTGCTCCCTGGTGAGTAGCCTGCAGGTCTCCTGCTTCATCCACTTTTCCATCCATGCTTTAATCATGGTCTGATAGAATAGGAAAAAATGTGTTTCAGTGGGATACGTTTGGAGTAATACTGCGTCTTCTCGTATGTTGATAAAAGTTTTTGCCAGATGTGATTTGAGAAATAAACTTTCCCTAACTACTGCATCGCCTGTGGCCCGCATATCCCAGTCAGGTCAGGTCAAACATAAAATCTTAAACACCAATGTTTTAATACACCGAACATAAAAACAAGACTGCTTTTGCTTTCCATCGTTAACGGTCCAATTAAAGTCAGGCAATGTCCATTGTGTTGCTTCTCCTCATCAAATCCTTGTACCTGGCTCCCTCTCCTGGTTTTTGAAACAACAGAACAAGCAGTTTAAGAGACCACTCATTCAGTGCTTTCAAATGCGGACAACATTTCAGCTGTTAGTAAGATTTGTAACGGGGAAATTCAGTTTGAGAAAATGTGACAGTTTTTTATTCATTCGATGTGTGAATTAAACACACATACAATGGGCCAACATTACACATTCACACCTATCTGGAAATTATAATCCTTTGTGAGACTCCACAGGCTAAAAGAGACAGGCCAGACTGTAAATACATTCTCTAGAAATAGTCCAGTCATTCATGAAAAAGTGTCTGTAGTCAACACTCCTTTTACCTCTGCTCTTACTCATAATCATTTATAACTAAAATAATGAAAAATCTATTAGAACTGTGTTTTTCTTCTTTTAAGTAAGAAAAAAAAAGTGTGATTGTGATTTTCTTAAATTCCAGTGTTGGATTAAATCGATATGGACACCACATCGACCATATAATAACATCTTTAATCATCCATTCATAGCAACCTGATGTTTCATTATCATAGTTAGCCTCGCCCTGTAATTTCCGCGTATTATTGCCACTTCTACAGTCAGAAATTATTTGAGTATTCGTCAGTCTCTTAGTTAAAGCGGAAGAGCAGTTCTCTCGGGTCAAACTGTCTCCAGGGGTCACGGAGCGCAGGAAAAAAAATGTGTTAATCATATAAAGCAAATTTGCAAAGAGTGATTAAATAAGTGCAGCTACTGAAATGATTAAAATAGTGGTAAGAGATATTAATTAAAAATGAAAGCTTAAAAGTTCTGTCTCTCTAAAGGAATAACTACCGCTCTCTGCTCTGATTGGCTGAGACTGAGCTGTGGAATGTCAGATAGGCTAATTGCGTGCACCTGTGGCATAATTACAGGGAATTTAAATATGCAGGAGAAAAGTGTAAGCCATGCTGTCGATTCTCATCTAATGAAGTGCACTGCTTGGTGAAAGAAAATGTATTTAGAAGGAAGAACTATTTTAAAATGATGATATTGAATTATTATTTTTTTTTTACCTGTGGCAGCTTGATTTAGTCAGTTGAAAAATGAGTGTCAAACCGCCGCCTTCTCTGGTTTCAGTCTTTAATTTATGTGAATGAACTGAGAGGATTATAGCAAAACTTCAACTGACACAGCGCGAAAAATGAAAGCACATGCTCGTGCGTTTGTGTGAGCGCGTCCGCTGGCAGAGTGCTGGTGAACTTGGCCCTGTCTCTAATGAGCATTAGGGCAGGTCCAGGTCTGCACGACTCCAACCTGGAAAATAACACAGCGTGACAAATTAGAGCTGCTCTCAGTCCCAACATTCACACACGGCTGGCACACCGGCTTAGATTTAAAGGGTAATTATTTTTACTCATTTTCTGCTTACATAGCCCAACATGGCAGCCAGACTTTATCAACCAATGCCACGCAGTAGTCTGCAGAATTGTAATAATTATTTCTTACTTTTAATTTCTCGTCCTTTCAGGCAAAATGCGTCATCACCAGGCCATAGACTGTTATCCGCTGACGTGGCTGTTTTTAGTCCGATTTTGTCAATTGAAAAATATGAAAACTTATAGAAATGTAATTGACGGATACAACCATGATTTATATCCTCACATTCAATTTCCCAAAAGACGCTTTTTGTCAGATGCAGATTTTTTATTTTCAACATCCAGGTTTTTAAACTTTAAATCCATTGGGAATATATTTAATGAGCTTAAATGATGCAAACATTTTTTTTACAATTTATAAAAGTATAAAACTATACAAATATTTTTGAAAGTTCTTTTGTCTTTTTAATTGAAGAAAATTAGGCATCCCTACAAAATAATGAAATCAGGCCTGCCACGGATTGAAAAGTCAGGAATAAAATTCATATAATTTTTTCTTAAAACTTAGCACATGTTTTGGGTTTATTTTTTTCCCCATGTTACCATAACAAATTGCAAACCTAATTGTGGGTTAAATGTGAGGCAATTTAGTTTTGAAATCTATGTGAACATTAATCTTGTGGTCCAAAGCAGAGTCAAAATAGGATACACACACTCCCATCACCAGGCCTGCCTCTGTCAGTGTGTCTCTGCCTTTGTGTGTCTCTTTTCCTGGGTAAAGTGGACTGTCAGGAATGTGTCTAGATGGGGTTTCATGGTCATTGTGTCTTCTCTGGCTGCACGTCTATCAGTCTGCTGTGATTCACACTCAGACCTGCTGCCAAGTCACTGCTCTGCTGTGCGAGCACTGATGGCCTCAGGGCTCCCATCACACACAAGCACGGTGCTGTGTGCATGCAAAAAAAAGCAGAGTGCAGACATGCAGGCGTTTTTTTTTTCCCCCTGAATTCCTTTCATACATTTTTAACAACATTGACATCTGTCTGTCTTTTTCTGTATTGAGAACAATAAACTGTGTGTCAGAAAAACATCCAGACAGGCAGAGTGACATGCATCTCTCCTCCGTCCTTCAGATCAGCGGCAGTATGAACCTGAGGCTGGGCTGTGCGTGTCGGCCGGTTAGCTGGCCCTTTGGCACCGTGTTGGACTCCAGACATTGTGTGTTTGCCCTCACACTCCTCACACTCCTGATGCAGGTGGTTGTGGAGGCCAACTCGTGGTGGTATGTATTCCCTTTTTCCTTTACACATCTCTGTGTTTTTATCTTTATTTATGAACGTGTGTTCTTGTTATTTCAACACTGAATATGTCTGCTCTCTAAGTGCGTTTACTTTCTTCTCGGTCATAGTTGCGTCACATTTTAAATGTCATCCATAAGACCAAGGAAGGAATCACAAAAAGGCCAGAAATGTAGGATTATGTAGAATGGATCAAGTGTCAGAAATAAAACCCTGTTGTATTCCTCTTTTACGTAGTTTTGGAGTCAATTTGAGTCGTGTGTGTGCGTGGTTGCAAAGCAGGCGTCCTAAGCTTCAGTTGCACCACATATGCAGTAACACAACATGCTGACTGTAGCACATTAGCTTCCCAGGAATACCTTTTTTTCCTACCTTATTTTCTTTATTCACATAATGCCAAACCAAAATTATGAAAATGATAGAAAACATAGAATGCTGAGGTTTATGAGTAGTTTTTTAAATATGTGCAAACACGAACAGTGTGTGACTTAAAATATGTGTTTGTGTGTGTGTGTTGGTGTGTGTAGACCCAACGTCCGGCTGCTGTTAGTAAAGTCTATATTTGCTGCCCTTAAACACACAGAGTACTTCAGATTGGGGCAAATGCTGTTTACCAGTCATCATAGAAGCAGCACTTAAAGCGAATCGCAACTCCTTCCATCCTGTTTGTGTTTGTGTCTAATAGTGCACTTGTGTGTAATTTAGCATCTAAGAACATGCAGCATTTACAGGAAACTTAACCACTCTCTGTGAGAATTTTATTTACTTCAAATGAGCACTTCAAAGCTAGTACTGACATCATGTGGTGATGGTCTCATTTATATGAAAATTATAATTTAAACAATTAATTTCAAGAGGATTTATACGGATAAACATGTTTTAAGGGGCTTAGCTCAGTGGGCGACTACATTAAAGTTCAAATAAAGTGTTGGATTACCCGCCCAGCTGAGGACTCGCACATTACCGCAGACCTTTTTGGAAAGTTTGGAGCCCAAACTGTGTGTGTCTTTCAGTTTCCTCTCTGAGAGGACACAGGTGTGAATGATTTAGAGAGTCAGAGCAGTGAGCCGGCTGACTGTATGTGTGTTTGACAGTGTGTCTGAGCGCGCAGAATATGTGTATGTTAGGTTTTTTTCCCTCTGTGTGCACTTCTGTGTATATTTTGTGTGTGTTCCGTTTATGTTCCCTGGCTGCTGAGTTTCCCCAGTCGATCAGGTTACACTGGGGGCTAATTGTCTTTCTCTTTGGGCTCAGAGATGGGCTGCTCTAATTGTCCTGTGGCCGGGAACCAGATGCTCATATAGTTCTCCCCTCTCTCTGTTTCTTCTATGTCCGTCTCTCTCTTTAATTTCTCATCTTTGGTCTTCTCTACTTCCTTTCTGAAAGCTGACAGAAGCTCTTACCATAGATGAAATTACTGTATTGTTTTCTATGTGGTACCAGAAAAAGTAAACAGCTATCAATACTGCAGACATGAAATGTGCTTCAGCTGCTTTCAAAATAAAAATACAAACATAGTATGGTTCCTAGTTTGTGTTCAATCAGCTACATGTTATCCTAAAGAAATCAGAAGACCAATCAGAGGAGTTTGTTTAAGTTAAATATTAAGAGAACCACATTTTAGCTCTGTAAAATTACATGTAATTAACAGGGTTTTCCTTCTTTTTATTTATTTAATTTTTGAGGAATACAGTACGATTGTTTTGCCTCCTGAGTTATTAGAATTTCAGAGTTAAGACATAATTTTTTGTGTTACTAAAAAGTTTTAATATGTAACCTTTGTTGAAAAGTCGCATATTAAGACGGGGAGCTCATTGATTAAAAAAATGTAGAAGTAAAATAATTCCTAGATTGTTTCTCTTAAAGTTTTCTCTTTGTAAACTTGCTTTTACTTCATGTAATCTTTATTTTGTTTTTAATTTAACAGTTCTTTATTTTCTCACTTATTTCTGTCCCCATCTTCCCTTTTTTGCTTACTTAAGCTTCTGTTTTTCTTTATATTGTTGCTCAGAAGTTGCACATGTCAATAAATAACTTCCCCTCATTTCTCTGATTAGCATAACTTCATCCATAAGAGATAGAAATGATGAACTCAAACCAGCCGTTGATTGTGAATCTGGCCTGAAGAGGCTCATACTTTTGCTACCTAAGGGCAAATGAGTGCAAACAACTGCGTTACTATGTCTTCTCCCCTCATCCAGGTCTCTGGCCATGAACCCTTTACTGATCCCTGAGGCCTACATCATTGGTGCCCAGCCTCTGTGCAGCCAGCTGGAGGGCCTGTCACAGGGCCAGAAGAAGCTGTGCCAGCTCTACCAGGACCACATGCAGTTCATCGGTGAGGGTGCCAAGACCGGCATCAGAGAGTGCCAGTACCAGTTCAGACACCGGCGCTGGAACTGCAGCACGGTGGACAACTCCTCTGTGTTTGGACGGGTCATGCAAATAGGTAAGACGGGAGCCCTGGATGTATGAAATGACCTACATTCTGTTCCTTTCCTTTCTTAATTCACCGACCCCTCTTTGTGTGTGCGGGGCTCCTGATTCTCAGCAGCTGTGTGGAGGGAATAGTTGGTGGGTTAGGTTGCTGGATAAATCACATGTGGCTTTGGCCAGCTAAACCAGCTCCTGACATGCATCAGGAGGGAGACAGAGGATCTGCCTTTCCCCAAATGAATGGGAGACAACCTAATCTCTTTTAATACACCCAGACACACACACAGATACACACACACACACTGTAGCTGGACTGTAGCTGCCCAGTATTTATAAGTACTGGGAGTACAGTAAGCGTATGCACTGATATATCACCTTGTCAGAGATTACACAGTCTGTGTATGTAATTGTGTGTGTGTGGGTTCACAAAGTGTTCAAATGTCTTATTGAAAGTTCAAGAGCTTTATAATCCCCTCTTTAAGCTAATTCCACTTTTGGATCTTTTCATCTAACATGTCTTTTTTTAAAGTTTGCTTTGGACTGGAGTCTTTTTTTTACATCAGGGGCTTGTGTCAAGGCTGTTTACCTTTTATTGTTCATAACTCTCCAGCTGAGTTAAAGTGAATCAGTACACTGTCAGTGTTGTAATCACAGCAGAGTTAGAACAGGGCTGGCTGCATTATGGCTAATTCTCTGTTGCCTTTGTGAACCTGAAAATGCTTGTGGTGCTCACGGTTTAAGTCCTTTAAGAAAGTCATGCGTTTTCTGCATTTGTTTAAATGTTCAAAATAACCCCCCTAAAAGGGAAAAAACGCACATTCTACACCAGCTAGGAATGCTCATATGAGTCAGGATTGAAAACAGATCTATCTTTCTAGTTGTCTGCTGTCACCTCAATACAATTAATGGAATAAATGGTGGATGGAATGTCTTTGCGGTACACTTAGCTTTAAAAATAACTTTTAATGCACTCAACAGTTACTTGACTTACCAGAAATTATGTTGCAATTTCCTTGGGTAATACTGTTTTCTGGGTGGCTATTTTTGTTTTGGTAGAAAGCAGTTCTGCTGAAAAGAGCTCTGAAGATGCTCCTGAGTAATCAGGGACTGTCTTTAGCAAAGAAGGTTTTCTAAGTGAGAAAATAATGCAACAAATTATGCTGGCCTTACACCAAACAACATTTCAAGTGATTTTAAGGTGGTCATAAGACTCAATCTAAACAGTTTTTTTCTCATCTTGGCGCTACAACAAAATCAGATGTTTGATATTATTGCGCATCTTTAGTCTTGTGCAAATTGTGTTCAATAACATGAACCTTGTCGATAACCAGTAGCTGAACTCTCACCAGCACCAAACAGGAAGCAGCTAACTAGCAAAACAAACATGAATGTGGAGGCGAAAGAACAGCGGTTCTCTTGGGCTGTGGAAAAGGAGGAGAAACTGGCGAAGTTGTGGAGAGGGCAAGAATGCCTCTTTGACATGTCCTCCTATTCAGATTCATATTCAGACAACTTTATTTATCCCAAAGGGAAATTGGGTTTTTGCTGTCCACCCAGACCATACTTGCATGTTTGTACCACCAGTGGGAAAGGAAAAAAAGGGGACAGAAAGTGCTGCAGGCCATGTGATCCCCAGTGCTATAACTAGCTAGCTATTTAACTAACTACTATTGTAATTTTGCAGTTAGTGGCCCTGAAAGATCCTCAGTCTTTGAAGTGTCATTAGTCCGTGACTAGCTGACACATAGATGTCAGAGGGTGTCTGATGTTAGTCTTTTTAAAGTTTTAAAAAGTTTTTCACAGTCAATGAAAGGCATTACAAGTCTCTGACTCTGCTGGTTCCTCGTCTACAGATCAGTCTTCATAGAATCCTCATCAGCCTCTGTTCTCCCATCCCTCTTCTCCTATCTCTCAGCCAGCTCCGGGCCAAATAAACATGTCCTCCCCTCTCTGTAGCTCTAGAGCTGTCTGTCTGAAAGCCTGTCCCACCATCCGTCTTCCTGGTCGACTAGACTCCTGGTGATTTAAAACTGAGCTCTGGGAGGTGCTGCTGTGGTTTGAGTCAGAGCGTCTCTCCCGCCTGACTTGGCGAGTGTGAATAGTGGGGTACAGGAGGAGGGAGGCAGCAGTGTGACAGGTTGTCTGTCTACAGGTCCACTATTAGACCAATATCCTCAGGCTGGATTAAAAGTTGTACTTGTCCCATAAATCCCCCCTCTCTCCTAACCCCCTTGCTCCTGCTTGAGTTTTCCACCTGAAGATCTTTCAGACTTTCCAAAAGGTTTCTTTATCTCTCTTTTCTTTTTTCCTCCACTGACTTTACTGCTTTTTGTGCTATCAGGGGCATGCTTATGTCTCCCATTTCCATTTTTCCTCTTTTTTTTATTTTTTCTTAATGTCTTTTTTCTTGACTTATCTCTTTCAACGTCTCCTCCCTCATCTCCTATTCTCTGTCCATCTGTTATTGTCATCATAGCAGGCTCTCTAAACGTTTGACCCAGCAGGTATATGAGCTTTACATTCTTTTATTTTGTAGCTGCCTCCTTCTGTAATGTCAACACGCAGCCTCATAGTTTGGTCGGCTGTTTCTTCTTTAGTTATCTCCTCATCTCTTCTAGTCTGTGGCTAAGAACTGAGGCAGAAATGGATCCAGCGTTTAATGACAGAAAAAAAAACTGCTTACGTGTATTTTTTATATTTTTATGGCCCCAAACCTCTTTTCTCCATAGAGGAAATGTTGAGGGCTGAGACAGTGGGAGTTAATGAGCAATGGCTCCAGAATCACTCAGTCATGACAGATGAAGCAAAAGAGCTGTTGTCACTTTCAATTTGGGTGAAATTGAAGCTTGCTTGTTTAGAAGGATCTCTGTCACTGGAGGGCGCTCTCCTCTCTCTGGCTGGAGCCCAATAACAGCAAACCAGATTCCACCGCTCAACGTGTTGGTGATGAGGAGCCTGCAGCACTTGGCTGGAGAGCTCTGTAATCTTACATGTATGGTTTATGCTGTCATATGACATCATATCTCATAACAGTGTGCAGATACTTGAAGCTAAATGACAGTGACAGAAATTCAGTATAAAATACATACACACATATAATCTACAAGAGTGGAAGCAGAGCAGCTAGACATTTTTCACTTACTGTGTTTCTTAATATGTCAGATGTGACATTCTGTTCCTGTTTTTGTGTCCACAGGCAGCCGAGAAACGGCGTTCACTTATGCCATCAGCGCAGCAGGGGTGGTAAACGCGGTGAGCCGTGCCTGTAGAGAGGGGGAGCTCTCCAGCTGTGGGTGCAGCCGCGCAGCACGCCCCAAGGACCTGCCGCGAGACTGGCTGTGGGGTGGCTGTGGAGACAACCTCATCTATGGCTACAGGTTCTCCAAGGAGTTCGTGGATGCACGCGAGAGGGAGAAGAGCTACCCGAAGGGCTCGTATGAGAGCGCACGGCTGCTGATGAATATTCACAATAACGAGGCAGGAAGGAGGGTAAGTGTTATGAGCATGCACGCTCACATAAAACCACAGACGTTTTTTAAAATGTCATCACATAGGCAGAGCAGAAAATTACAATCTGCAGGCCCTGGAATGAGACTAACTCCTGATTAAAAAACAGCAACAGGCTTTAAATGTGAGATAATCCAGGTCAATCAGACAGGTCTCAGCTGATCATGTGTGTAACAGCTCTGTGTGCACTCCCCCCCTGAGGCTTTGATCTGTGGGGAGATGGAGTCATTGGAGGCAGATCTGGGTTTTCTTTTCCTTTCCAAACATCTTGAAACAACCTCAAAAGAAAATATGTAATACCAGATATCTGTTGCCATACTGTTCTCTTTTAACTTGGACAAAGAAGTAGACAAGGTTTAATTCAATGCATCACTGGAGATATGGACAGGATCATTTAGCTCTTCATGGCAAAGTTACGCCTTTATGAGATCATGAGCAGCAGGTTGTCCAAATATTTATGCAGACAGGTCATGTTAGGAACATTAAGCATGCAACATTTGGACATAATTTTGCAGTTTTCCTAAAAAATGTGGGTTTTTAAGTTCCTTTTGAGGTTATTTACCCAATGATTTCTCTCTGTCCTTCTCAGACGGTGTCCGACCTTGCCCACGTGTCTTGCAAGTGCCACGGGGTGTCAGGCTCCTGCAGCCTGAAGACCTGCTGGCTGCAGCTGGCAGACTTCCGCAAGGTGGGCGACTTGCTGAAGGAAAAGTACGACAGCGCTGTCGCCATGAAGCTCAACACACGTGGGAAGATGGTGCAGATGCACAGCAAGTTCAACCCCCCCACCAGCCACGACCTGGTGTACATCGAGTCCAGTCCAGACTACTGTCTGAAGAACCAAAGCACTGGCTCCCTGGGCACAGTGGGGCGCCTTTGCAACAAGACCTCAGAGGGCATGGATGGGTGTGAGTTGATGTGCTGTGGCCGCGGCTACGACCAGTACAAAGCCCAGATAGTGGAGCGCTGCCACTGCAAGTTCCACTGGTGCTGCTACGTCAAGTGCAAGCGCTGCACCAAAATCGTAGACCAATTCGTCTGCAAGTGAGAAGAGAGGTGCAGCCTGTGTGTGTGTGTTTGCAGACGATGGGCAAACATCTGTTTGTATCCATGAGCAGCAGCGAAAAAAGGAGTTGAACAGAGAGAATGGAAGAAAGAAACTATATAAATTATATTTATAGAGTTAAACAATTATGCCATTGCAAAAAGACTGACTCTTTTTCTTTTTAAAAAAATGTTATGTCTTCGGAAACTGAGAGTATCATGAAATATTTATTTTGAGATTGTTGTGTTCTATTCTGGCCCAGTCATCACCAGCCGATTTAACCCCCTTCAAGTGCCTAAAACTGGCTGGGAATCCTCACCCTCCCCTTTCTGAGTCCAAAAAATACCAATTTTCTTGTCAGATGGGTCACACTGATTGCAAAATTGGACTGTGCTTCCCATTTTGTTGATTACAAGGCGAAGTCGTCTAAGAGGTCCTAGTTTGTTGTTTGAAAATGACTGTTCTGAGAGGCCTGTGAACTGTAGTGTATGGATTTTTTATTTTTTCACATGGGCCCAGAACCAAACCAGCCTTCACGTCCTTACTGAACTCTGCCTGTCACATGTAGAGTAAGGAAAACTGTTGTTTGGTACAAGTCCCTGGAGTACAATAGGTACAATATGAGGGCTGTTTTGGGGTTTGGGCCATTTATTAAGCTTTCCCCGAAGCCTTAGAGGCCCCCAGGTGCTGCAACAAGCCCTCCACCATTATGCACTTTGATACAGAGGCTTAAACCTAACTGTATGTGTCTGTTCAACTGTTTTTAACTACAGTGCATCAGCAAATATATTTACTTATAGTCTACATTCTTTTCCATATTAATTCAGATTATCCATTTAACATTATTCTACAATACTTAACATGGTTTAAATATATATGGGCAATGTTGTGGTTACAGTGGTGAAATATTCCATGCTCTGTGTATATAGTATGTCTATCCAACCAATCAATAAACTGTATTTATTTTCTTACACAGATCTTTAACAGAAAAGCATCATCTCCATCATAGATTCATATTTAGTTGGACAGCCCAGAGTCTTCATGTCACTGTTTTAAACATTGTTTTCACACTAATACAGCTTTTCACTGTTTTTCTAAAGGGAAATGCACCTTATTGTTTCGAAACACACGTTCTGTCTTCTCACTCATGTTCAGATTTACTGTTACACATTTGTATTAATATACACACATAAATATCACAGATGTTCAGATTTGATCTTCAGCACACTTTTTCCAGTACCACTCAGTTAACTGCTCACAATCCCTGTGATGATTCTCCATAGACAGACTATTTCTACCAATCCAACTATGTATATTTATAAGCTTCTCCATGAACTTTGAGGTTTGTTAATGTGTTATAGCGGATATTTTGTTACTTTTTACAAATTGGCTCAATGCTCTACTTTGTTTCAATAAATATCAAATGTAAAAACAGCAAAGTATTTACTCACAGTATTCATTATCCAAATATTATACCATAAAAGTTTTGTACGTCTCTGTCTATTCTCTTGACATAAGCCTTTACTTACTACGTAAACATTTCTGAACATTTTCTACAAATATGGCTTTAATAGAGGTTTGATAGCTGATTCCACACAATAACATCTTTACATTTTCTTTTAAATCAAACACCATTTTTTGAGATTTTCCAAACTGGTTCCATTCCTTCACTCAGTCTCCTCGCCTTGGGGCAGATTCACTGACAGACAGTCAAACCCACATCGGATGACAGCTGTTTTAGGCCTGTAGTGAACAAAGACGAGGAGAGTTCGCTTGAGAGCTTTGGACGGCAGCCTGAAGATTCGGTGTCTCTCGAGGGAACGGTTGAGGTCGTATCATAAACGCAACAATCCAGAGACAGTGGATCAGTTAATGGAATGATTAATCATACTGTGTCAGGAGGAGAGGAAGAGGGGGGATTTTCATGATGGGGGGAATTGTGTTTTTCTGGAAGTCGACTGGGCCTTGTCAGGAACTGCCGGAGCTGGAGAGGAGATGCAGAGAACAGGAGAGAAGATTGGGTAATGGGAGACTGGGGATTACATGGGGGCTGGATGAGGGGAATAAGAAAGAGCGGGGCTGAAGCAGAGAGAAAGTGCTTTGAGGGAAACAGAGCTGAAGGACTGCTGTTACACTTTTAACAGTCCTGACATTGGCGAATATGTACATCTGTAAAATGACACCAACTTTAGGAGCACAGCTCATATGTGACCCTGTCAGTTAGTTGTGTGAGTGTGTGTGCCTTTGCATTTGCACAACTTGCACTTAACATACAGTATTTCATTTTGAAAGTGTTTGCATTTCTGATTAGTGTCATATAGGCCAATTCACCATTTAGGTGGATATTTTTGTCAGACACGATACTTTGGGTTGCACGCTTGAATGCAGGAATAACCTTGAGGTTTTAAGTCACATAAATACAAGGTATAATACATTTTTTGCTATTTAACTTATGCCTGACTGTAAAAGAAAACCACAATTGATAATGAAAAAATGAAGAGTCTTCAGGCCAAGTGAAATAGCACCCTATATATCACAGATGTGTGCTTAGTTGACCAAATGATTAAACATTGTCAACCTTCCTAGCTGAGTTATTCTGTTACACAAATGATTGTTAGTGTTATTATTGTAGGCCAGAAAACTGGTCATATGTTGCAGCCACCCACTACTAGTTGGGTCTGTAGCATAACTACTGTAATGCTATGATGCTCTACTGCATGGATGTAAACTAGGTAGCAAGTGGCATGGCACAGTTTGGCAGTATTTTGATGTAGAAAATGGGGTTACACTGGCATATAACCACAACCGAAGCAATGCATAATAAGCACAGGCATGTGGACATCAATCATTGAAGACTTGTGGTGTTCGCTCTGCTAATATTATCCACACTGAGCACACCGATGGGAAATCTTTTCCCTGCAGACTCTCATTTCATTTCATTTATTTGTTTATTGAGTTGGGACAATGCACATCAATCAACATTAATACATTGAGCATCAATGTAAAAAAAAAAAGCACAGATGCTACATGTCATACATAGTCCCAAGGCAGGTACCTACACAAAACAGACACGGTAAGACTTTAAAACCACACAGCTACAAATCATACGATAGACAATTACAAAACAAAACGCAGGCAGACAAATCAAGACCAACAAAACACAGGCAGACAAATCAAGACTAACAAAACAAAGACAGAATTAAGACTAACAAATCACAGGCAGACAGAATCAAGACTTACAAAACACAGGCAGACAGAATTAAGACTAACAAAACACAGGCAGACAGAATTAAGACTAACAAAACACAGGCAGACAAAATCAAGACTAACAAAACACAGGCAGACAAAATCAAGACTAACAAAACACAGGCAGACAGAATTAAGACTAACAAAACACAGGCAGACAAATCAAAACTTACAAAACATGTGCAGACAAATCAAGACTTACAAAACATGTGCAGGCAAAATCAAGACTTACAAAAAACAGGCAGACAATGTCAAGACTAACAAAACACAGGCAGACAATATCAACACAACAACACAGTTAAAAAGATCAATGAATAAAAAGCCCCTGGGAACAGGCATCAGATTAAGGATTAGTATTTAGGTATGGGTACATGTCTGATTTGTTTTTAACCAATGTTTGAGTTTTTTTTAAAGAGTGAGTAGTTGTCACAGTTTCTGATGTGTGATGGTAACTTGTTCCAGGTACCACCATCTGAGTGAATTTAGTTCTATGCCAAGGTATACTACAGTCTCCTCTGGTTAGAACTCTAATTCTCCATCCATCATTGTTTTTTTTTCTTCAGATGTCACTCAGTGGCAGGGGGGGCAAGACCATGATTAGCTGAGCTCACTTCTGACTGTTTTCTGAGTGTTTCCTTGACTGAAGACTTGTCATTTAAACGACAAAGGAAATGAGTCACTTCAGAACATCCCCTACCTGATAACCTGTTAGCTATCTTTTCAGGTCAGACTTCCTGCTTGGCATGACAGCATGTCTACCTGACATCACACAGCAGGTCTTGTCAAGTTAACTGACACATGTACAGACAAATCAGTACTGAACTTTGAGTAACATTCTTGCGGCATTAAAAATGTTTTTCTATTGGTTAAAACAGCAAACACCTTGGCATTGACATTGGTTGACATATATACAGACAAACCTGTTGCAAGCTTGGTGCATTGTTTTGGTATTTCAGTGGGTTAAAACTGGGCCATTCAGCTATTATTATGCAAGAAATGTATGCCATTACAATTTTACTGTTTAACACTAAAACTTCTTGTCCGATATCAACCTTCAGGCACTTCTTAGAATGGTATGGTAAGCTAGCTAGTTGCTAAATGCTAACAAAAGCAGTTCAATCAGGAGAGACACAGTTTGAAGACTAAAGGTTTTTTATTACAACTGAATGAAAAATGACACTTGACAGAATCTTTTTGACGGAAGGACTCTATGGGGATCATTTTGTGAGCATAGGATGTGTGAATTTGGCAGCAGAAGAAATCCCCCTAGAGTCCAGACACTGGTGGTGGTGGTTGATGAATTCTAGGAATTGAAGACTTGCAGGGACCAGGTGGAGATGGGGAGGTGGAGGGGTGCGCACCATCAATGCAAGAAGGAACTAGCTGGAGAGGGAGACACATTTAAAAAGGCAGCAGAAAGTTGATAGGCTGACGATAAGGGCGTGCCACTGAGTGATTGCCTCCTGTCTGAACTTTTGCTATAGCTACATTTTTCAAGTAAGCAGTTTGAACTTGATAAGCAGTTTTTTCTTTTTGATTTTGATCTTTCATTATCTTTTCAATTGCAGGTTAATTAGCTATCAGAAACTTTTCTTTAAATCACATACATTTGTTAAGTCAACAATATGGGACACATCAATAGGCTAGCAGCATCTCAGCCTCCCACTATGAGCAAGACATCAAAAGGACATGGCTGCCATGTTAATATGGTGAATAAGAACAGCAAAGATACAAGGAACAAGTAAAGTTGGAAAAACATTTAAAAGGAGACTGACACCAGAGACAGTTTTCTGTCAACAGCAGTTTATGAGGATACGAAATGACCCCTCAACCTTATATTTTTTATGTACATGAAGGTTATAAACTACTTGCATGTGCCAAGATGCTCCTTGAGTGTCAGAGTGAGACTGACTTCATACCAGAAGGACTCCTGCAGGGGTCATAAACAAAAATCCAGGTGCAAAGCAAGCAGAGAAACGTGACACCCACATGTGCTCACAGGTAACACTGTAGAGAAGCAGGGATGCTCACTAAATGTGCAGATGAATGCGCGCACCCCTTATCTTGGCAGGCCTTCCTCCACCTGCCACTTTTTCTTTTCTCGAGCGGATGACGTGGGCGACTGTGTAAACAATTTAACCCCTGTTCTGCGGAAAAAAACACTGTCTTTTCTTAGCTGTGGTCACAGGGTGAAGAGGTTGTTTTTTAGGTTTTGCACACACAATTAAGCTTGGGAACTTCATGATTGCAAACACATCAAAACAAGGGTGTTCTCAGCTGGGTTCAGAACTGTTCACACTTCATTTGAGAAAACATCAACCTGTTTCAGTACAACATTTTTCCTATATCCATCTCACATTGTTCTCATACTTTATCTTTTTTCACAGAAAATAAATAGAAACAAATGTTTACAAAAATGTTTTCTTCCCCGAAAGGAACAATGAAGGTTTCATATTTTCAAAAATGTTGAAATATGCAAATTCCTTCAAATGCTCTTAAATGCCTCAGTTGCAGCTGTGTGCGTGCATGTGTATGTTTTTGAATCCCTGCAAAGGTGATAATTATGATGATGAATGAATGATGCTGGATACAAACTGAGGTTCACTCGGCCTATCAAGCGGTTTTGCTCTATTCTTCTTCCACGGCATTAAAATTCCTTCGTGGTCTCTTCAGGACGATTACGTGACAAGTTGTGTTTTCCTAAAACAAAGCAGCTGCTTGATATAAGTCAACCTTCCTCTGCTGAAGCCAGATCTGCTGACCACAACTTTGCAGATTCATAAATATTTGGTTGATTCTCTTCCTGCAGTGGAAAAGGCTCAACTAATGTTCTACTGTAGCTGCAATATAGCAGGCTTCATATATTGATGTAATACATTTACAGCACATTTTACCATCTGTGAAACAAAACCTCAACTTGAACTCTGAACCCATCCCACCCTTTTTTTTTTACAACACTACATCATGGCTGGGTGAATTCCGCCAGTGGTCTTAGTCTTATAAATATCACCACACTAAACCATGAGACTAAGTTGAGAAGTAAAAACACAGATATCATCCACAATCCCATAAAGACACAATCTCTATTGATCACCGCTGGCCTGCTTTGTGCTCTAAAGCCTCTGCAAACAGAACACATGATCTGCTAGCGCTACAGCTCTGGCAAAACTCACCTCCTCAAGCCAAAGTGGAGCTTGTTCCATTCCCCGGCTCTTACTGTAAAACTCTCATAAAGCGTCAACAGGGCCAAAATAAGAGTGCTCCGCAGAGCTGCATTTAGAGCTATTTGGGAATTGTGGTTGTGTGTTTTAGAGAGAGAGGGCAGGACACCACACCGTGACGTCGCAAACAGTCTGGACTGGATCAGAGAGACTGGCCGATGCCACAGAGTTCGCTGCTCCCCGCTTTCTCTCACTGCCAGTTCTATCCCAGTGTCCCCCCAGAAACCACCCGAACCACAAGTTGTTTCAATGGGGCACAACTGCAGCTGAAAATAGAGAGGCTAAAGGTCAAAATTTCTCAATGTGCATGACTGAGTCTAGTGTGTGTGTGTGTGCACTTGTTTACCTGTCTAACCATGGACTTTGGCATCATTTCACATTCACCGACAGAGGACCACCAAAACAACAGAAGACAGTTTTTGTTCCCTGTGTGTGTGTGTGTGTGTGTGTGTGTGTGTGTGTGTGCGTGCGTGCGTGCGTGCGTGCGTGCGTGCGTGCGTGCGTGCGTGTGTGTGTGTGTGTGTGTGTGTGTGCTTCCTATACTGAGAAAGAGAAAAGGAAGACAGAAATGACCACTAAAAGAGTTGGTTTTTAGTTCACTGACTGCACTCATTAAAAAAAGTACATCCCACAGGTTGAACTGGTTACTGTGGTTACCAAGTTATGACCAATACACATCAGCACAATTCTTGGAGTTTTTAGTACTTAATGCAGTTGCCTAGCAGAAGAATAGGAGATCATTGCAATTGGAAATGTAAACAGTAGAATAGCTGTCGGGTCATGTGTGTATGTGCATATGTGTATGTGTGTAAGTGTGTGTGCAGCACTGCAGCTCGTCTCGCTTTATTGCTCACAGATGTGGAAACATATTCACCTTCATAGGACACTAAAGGATTACAATCTGTTATTCTGTCTTAATGTCACACAGAATGACCATCCTGCCAAATGAAGTTTTGGATTTTGGCTCTAATCGATTTTACAGAACGCTGATGACAAATATAAACATTATTCTGCTCTGACATTGGATCTGCTGCTCCAACACAACAGAGCAGAGGCTCTGTGCCTCTGTGTCTTTGTCCTCTCACTGCCCTTTTTCTCACACAACTCCATTTTGAAGCTCTTCTAAGTTGCCTACACGCTCACTGTCATCACATCTTTGCGTTATGGCTTCCTCTCAAAGTGCATGCAGTGTATTACACAATGAGACATGTTTACAAGCCCGGAACAGACTTACTTGTTTGTGGTTTGCAGAGGGATCCTCTCTTTCTTTTCTCTTCTCTAGTGGTTGAAGTGTGTGTGTGTGTGTGTGTGTTTGTATGTATGTGTGTATGTATGTGTATGAGTGCAGCTCTGCCCCACAGGGAGCTGAATGCCAGGTCAGAGCCAGTAGCTGAGTGATTCTGTCAGCCTGCTAAGCCTTGGTGGATTACACTAAAGTGGGCCCCGGGGGTTTCTCTAACATCAATGCAGCTCAGCCCGGTTATAGTTAAAGTTTTATATGTCAATCGTGAGCTTCCTTTTCTGTCTTCATCCTAGGTGTCTACTATAAACTTAAAATCTTCAACTGTGACGCTCTCAGCTGTTTATGACAAATGATTGAATGTCATGTAAGGATCTGCCAGACAAACAGCAACTAGTACAGAGACATAGCACTATAAGCACAAATGTGCAACCTGTTGCTCATCTGCAAAGACAAAAGGGATCCTCTTCATCGTTCACACTACAGAACAAGTCGTGACTGAGGAACTCATCATTAAAAGTGCATTGCATATCAAACTGAGGTGTCAAACCTTGTTATTACCCGTCTTTCTTACTCATCACAGGCTGTGTTAACCAATGAGAGTGGTTGACTCTCATGGGTCAGGGATGCCAGCAAAAGCAATGCCAGGAACAACCTGGTCACGTGTGTCATAGCAAATTATGTCATGTCCCCTTTTGGGATTATTTTTGGAAGTTATATTTTTGGGCTTTTTAGCCTTTATTGACAGAACAGCTGAAGAGAGACAGGAAACATGGGGAGCAGAGAGTGGGGGAAGACATGCAGCAAATGGCGAGGACTATAGCTTCGATACGTGGGGCGCTTAGACCACTAGGTCACCAGGACCCCGCCCTGGGGGTTCTAATTTGTATAATCACCTGCTCACTTGACGTTATGACTTATGTAGGAAACAATTTCTTTATTTCAACATTAGCGTACATTGCAAAATATCTTTGTCAGCTGCTTTAACCCTCCTGTTATGTTGCGGGTCAAATTGACCCTTTTTAAAGTCTATTTTAGGCAATGTATGCCTTCCAAAGTAGCTAAATGCGGCATAAAAATCTGGGCAGCATGTGACAGAAGAGGTGTCTCGTGTTCATTTATCAACATCACTTCATAAATAGAAAAAAAATTCAAAATGTAAATTAAAATAAACCAAAATATGTCATGTAAGACTATTTTATTTATATTTAGGTCTTTCCAATGTACATTAAAAAAAAGTTTTAAAATGATTGTTTTATGAAAGATTAGTGAGTTATCCTCACTGAACTATGATCTGTGAGGATTAAGGAACACCATTGCACTAAATATTGATTTAAATGTTTAGTAACGGAGATAGTAATGAGATTTAAAAAATGTTTATTGAGATTTTTTTGGGTTATGACACTTTTGGATCATTAAATATGCCCTGGTTCAAGTTGACCTTGGAACATTATTGCTGTCCCTAAGAAACGAATATAACAGGAGGGTTAAACAAATGTTGTCAAACCTAACTGAAAATTTTAATTTACAGATAAAAATCACAGTGTTTAAACTCTGAAAAATGACGTTGCTTTCCAAGTTTGACCTTGTATGACCCACTGTCTTGCATAAGTTTGATCTTGAAACATTGACAGAAGACAAAACTGTGTCCACTCATGTCATTCCTCACATTCTGTGGTACAAACCTGCTCTCACCACTTTGGGGAGTGAAAATATGGATAAACATTTGGAGGAAACAGCAGAGGAAACAGACAGACAGTGACTGATTCCTTCTCAGTCTCTGAGATGAAGTCATATGCTTTAATGCTCATATTAATGAAGCGTATCAGTGAAGTGTTGATGTTCAGGTTTAAGAGGGAACCCTGTGAGTCATTGGCCACTAGCAATCAATCAACTGAGAGCCCGTTCTTCCATCGCTTCCTGGCTCACCCATCCAACTGTGAAAGGGTCTGAAAATATATTTAAGAGAACAGATGAAAAATAGGAGGAAGAAAGCAGAGTCCACTTGATATAGACATGCAAATCATTATGTATGAAGGAAAATAAAGGAAATGTGGATTTCAAGAAATGGAAGAGTTGAGTATTGCAGCCCATAGAAAATGGGGCTCAGGAGCTGACTTCCCAAACTGAGGTTCCACTTTCTCAAGATTTTTCAAACAAACCTGGAAACAGATATATTTTGTAATATGCTGTATTGAAAACAAACACAGCAAATGAGCTGTGATATTACTCCAAGAGAGCATGGAGGCCCCCATCATGAAATTGTGTAACAGAAAGAACAATGTCACTGCCAGTTCCTTCGGTAGAGAGCAGCAATGTAAAAAATGCTCCTGCACAGGTCGCCCAGGATGCACTTGGACTGAGAACTAGAGAAGTAACGACACAAACACTCATCATAACTTTTACCATCCAAAGAAAAATGTAATAGACCGTTGAAAAACATATTTTTTCCGCTAGCTTTGGCCATTTTTCTCTCGCTGACTGACACCAAGGCTAGTTAGCGCCCTCATTAAAAAGCACTTAATGAAATAAGGTGTTTAAACACAGGGCTTCACACTGAGGTCTTTGTGGTTAATGAATAAACATGGTGCAGATGGAAAAATGGCATAGCTGGATATACAGGTAATGTCCCGCTAGATCCAATAAACCTAACACCTACTTTTAAAGGTGAATATCCTTCTGTAAGGGCCAGTGTCTGCTGGTGGAACATTCGCACTTCCTATTGGCTTTGACTTTTTCTCAGAGGGGGCTCAAAACGGCCGTCTTATTCCAGCATATTGTATGTCGTGTTTATTTGTCTGATTTGGCGCAGCTCTGAAATGTTGCGGTTACACATTAGAGGACCACACCTATGCATAAGCACTGAAAGGGAGATTTTGAATTTGTCAGGTTAATAGTTTTTTCCTCTTGTTTTCTTGAGAGGTTAATGAACAGTGAGTTGGAGTTGTTGCTTCCAGAAGCCTGTCTAGCCACACTGACGTCAGAGAAAGATGGACTTTCTTTATCCTCATGATCGCTAATTGATTTTGTTCAACAAGCTGACAGAGGAGACGCTCAGACACATTCCTCCTGATAAAAATGAGAAAGACTAAAAGCATAAATATAAGATAAAGAGTGAGTGAGATAGAAAGTGACACAAACAAAACAAAAAATGAGATATGAGATGATGCAGCGGTCCAGTGCTTCGGTAAAAACATTTCCTCCTCTTAAGGTCAGACAATGGTTAGAAAAACTATGGGTCAGATACGATCAAAACACCACAATTTTCCCTTTCATATTTCGTATCATATTGGAAATTTCCAAGAACTGTCTATCTGTGCATGCATACTTATCAACCCTTGTTGTTTTTGAAACATGGTTGTTGTTATAAATGGGCCAAAATCTGTTTGCAATGAGTATTGCACAATGCGTTGTTAGATTTGTGTTGTGATGTGATGATGTGTATTGCGGTGTAAATGTGAGGCTTTTGTACATGAGCGCCTGCGGTTATTTATGTGTTATGAGAAAGAAAGAGAGAAAGAGGGAGGATAGGGCTAACCTGTCTATGCAGATGAAAGTTGGCACACTACTAAAGAACACAACATAATTCAGCAGTTCATTGTTTTTGCCCGCTTTCCCCCATGTAATCAATCTCTCAGAGCTCCAGTGCCATAAAACGCTTGATTTCAGGCTTCAACATGATGAAAATCTGACAAATTATTGCCCAGCATGTGAAACAATTAAATGATATGTCTTTATTGCAATGTTAACTCACACAGTTCTATGAAGTATTCAAATTAAATGGTTATAGCAACTTAATAAGATTCAAATAAAAAACGTTTTAAGCGTTAATTTGATTTTATAACAAGGAGCTTATGCAATGGAAACTTCAATGAAACAGTCTAAAATCTTTGCCTAAACCATGTTTTGGAGAAGTCTACTGTTGATGTGTTTGCACATACTGAATGCTTATAGTAGCTCAGTGACCCGCTCAGTGTGCTGTGTAACTCCTGTGCTGTGGGGCCCCCCTTCTACAGCCATTTGGTTCTGCAGCTCACATCAAAGCTGATGGAAGGCTGGCTCACAGCCCAGCACCATGACAGACTGGCGGGAAGCCCGGAACTCAAGCCCCTGGCTTGAGGCCTACAGGCCTGGGGCTGGAGGTTGACAGGGCCCAGCTATGAAGGCCTGATGAATGGGTTCTGGCACCAGGCTGGTAATGTGTGTGTGAGGTTATGTGTGTATGAGTGTGTAAGTTGCTCTCAAGGTCCCCCTTTAGCTTGATCTGAGTTACAGAGGGAACCCAGGGAAAGGTTATGATTGGCCACAGTGTCAGGAAGAATGAGCAGACCAACTTTAGGTCTCCTTGCACCAAGAAATGTGCTCTTAGATCCTTTGACACATTCAGAAATGTTTGAGCAAACACACACTCACATACACAGTAACACACCTCACACAAAATGACATGCCACACAACAGCTGCATGGTTACATGTAAAATTCTCTTGAGTTCTCAATCTTAAGAAATGGAAAAAAATATGAGTCACTACCTACACCAAACATAATAATGCACATTTGAATCCAGCAACCTCATATATTTGACTTGAATTCATATAGTCTGGCTTGTGTTCAGAGCTGAGAGAAGTGCCAGATTTTTCATTTATTGGAAATACATGCATCATAATTTGTTGGGTTCTCTATCAGTTTTCCACTCAAGCTTATGCTGAGTGCCAAAAAAAGGTGATGTCACAGCAACCAAGATGACAGCAACTGCAAATGGCATAGAAACTGTGTTTGACTTAGGATTTCTTAATGAAAAATGGATGTGACATGGTGTATTACCTTTTAAACACATTTGGCTCTGTTGATTTTCAGTACAAACTTAGTGGCACTAATCCTATTTGCTCTCTCCTTCATTGATTATTAATGTGGGTATTTCCAAAGTTGCAATGACACGACTATATGGAATCTGAAACATATTCTTACCAAAAGAAACTAAACTAAACACATGTCAGATTGGTTTTTGTGGTAAAAGTAACTTGTTGACAATTCAATAAGGAAAGAGTCTTTCTAACACCAAAGCTCGACTTTAAAACATGGACCAAAAAAATGCAGCCCTGCAGCAATACAGAGGAAATACCTGCTCCCAATATTTACCTCACTGTCTCTCTTCTCCTCAGAGACCCTCACTTTACACCTTTATGTGTTTCACTCTCACACAAGCCATCATATTTCTGTCCACCTGGCTCTCCTGAGCGGTCTCTGGGATGTCAACAAAGAGATTTTAGATTTCCTGTTTATACAGACGACAGCCAGAAGTATAAGTGAGAACTGTCCACAAACAATACATGGCAGAGGTCTCATCCTGTCCTGGAGGAGTCTCTTAACACTGTTAAAGGTTGGCGTTTGATTGGGCCTAGCCGTCACTGTCTATGAAAGCTATGTGTGTGTGTGTGTGTGTGTGTGTGTGTGTGTGTGTGTGTGTGTGTGTGTGTGTGTGTGTGTGTGTGTGTGTGTGTTTAGCGCTCTGATTCCAGGCCACACTCCAGTTAAGCCTTCAGCTCATCACTCGTGCTGCGGTTCTTAATGACTGCTGGAGCTCCACCGAGTACTGTCTGCCTATAAAAACAAGCGAAGACTAACTAAGGCAGTGTGTTAACCTGATGCATTCGTCGTCTGCCATCAGCCCTGGGGCAAATCTAATGAGAAACGATTAGATTAGAAAGGTATCCTGCTCTGCCACCTCTTAGGACGAGACCATGTTGGATGGCAAAGAACCAAAACACACATATTTGAAGTTGAGTAAAACTTTTCAAACTCTTGAGGAGAGAAACCTGAAATACACCAGGTGCTACAGTTTGAATGATCCTACAAGGACTGAGAACATTGTGTTGGGGTCTCAGACTTAATAAATCTGAATCCAGCCTTCCAGTATAATCAATAGACTTTTTGGTAACTCCCACTAATGAGGAAGTAGCCATCACAGCCTCACATACAGGTCTGCCCAGGAACACTGTTTCCATCAACGCCCAGATCAGACTGTTGTGCTCACTTCGCCCCTCTCCCGCTGCTTTTACCAAAGAACTCAGGGTTAGACCAGTAAAACCAGTCACCCATCCCAGCGACAGTCCAGTTTCAAGCCTGCAGACATGCTGCAGACCAGTACAAATAACTCACTGTCTGCAGAAGAAACTTTTTTCCCCTCCTGGAAGTCTGAAAAGGAGCTGAGGGGAAGTTGCTTTGGGAGCATAGAGCATTTTTGGGTCTTGTCCATCTCTATAACGTGGGGATAGTATTTCATTGCACTTTACCTTTTTGAATGAAAAGATTCAAAAAATGTTAGAAAGCTATGGAAAAGATGACACAAGCTCATATATGCAGTAGTTGTGCAAATGTGTGCAACGCAGCGTGTGAGCACAAATGGCTTTTATGCATATTTGTGTGTGTGTGTGTGTGTGTGTGCATGTGTGTTCAGCCTATGCATGTGTGTTTGTGTGAAAGCGTACATTCATGAATGTGTATGTTGGATCAGGATGTTGAAGCGCTCTGTACACTGGCCCGTATAAGGTGCAGGTGTTTTCGGTCAGACCGTGGTTCCTCAGTCCTTACCCGAAGGGTTTTAAGAGACTGACATTCCTTTTAGACCTGTCCCTCTGCTCTGTAGCTCTGGGGAGACTGTGCACCAACTTAACCTACTGCAGCCACCAACTCTCAGACTTTATTTATCCTTCATTTACAGTGTTATTCTACACTGCATTCACAGCACTGCAGAGATCTACTTTCTTCCCCTTAGGTGCAGCTGCATCATCATCAAATGCATTCTGTGCTATAAAAGAAGGGATAACCTGTAAGAACAATATTTCATCCTCATCGTCTGCTGCTTCAAACCTGAGGGAGGAACAGACACAGAGGAGGACATGGTTGTCTACTGCACTATGGAAATATATGACTGTTCCCCTGAGCAAAGTGGGCTTTAAGAGCGCACAAATCACCACCCTGCATCCTTGCATGCTTGCATACTCACACATGCACTCACAAGTAGCTACACAGGCATGCCTTCCAAGATTTTGCACGGTTTAAGATGAGCCCTTGACCATTCATATAGCCAAGGCATATTTAAAAGTAACAACTCATATCTATCACCAAAGGAGGCAGAGGAGACTGCGGCTACTTTATTGAAAAATTCCCGAAAATCATCTATTTCTGTTTGCCTGTGAACTCCTGGAAAATGAAGTTTTTCCCTCCTATGGTTCAGCCTAAGTTGTGGTGAGGATAAGTGGCTATCCAACACTATCAAATGATAAATGAGAGAAGGAATCAGGAGAAGGAGCTGTCAGTGGTGTCCCAGAGAAACATGATCTCTCCACAGGGGAGATCTCTGCAGCCTCGTACAACCTGATCGTTTAAAAGCCACAAACAGCAGTGCAGATTAAAGTGATCAGGGTTGGCTTTAGCACACTGGCAGTTCTGCTATAAGTCAAATGGTATGCAGAATGATAGATTCAATGTGACAGGGGAAAATTAAATGAAGCTGCCACAAAGAGTGCCTACAGAGGCTTGAGACCACAGAATGGCTGTACATTTTTACACATATCAAAAATATCTTTCATTATGCTTTTCTCTCGCATACATGAATTATTTATAGAGGGAGGCCCATGTGCTGCTTGAAAAAGCAAGTACAGTGTATTTAGTCTGTCTGGTTTTGTTTTGGGTACCTAAAACCTAATCTACAAGTTAAGTCAAGGATAAAAGATTTAAGGGTGAGATTTACACTTTAGTATAAACCTGTCTGTGGACAAACCTGTTTTACTGTTCTGGGAAACTCCGTCATCAAAGGGCTTTGAGCCATATATCTGCTGTGATAAGAGTTATCTTTGCACGGGTGTAGATCACACTTAGAGTTACTGTACATGCACTCTGTTTGCCTTACCAGGTCAGACATCCTCTACTCCTGTACCCAACAAATCAACTTATGTAAATGCACCGATACGCTGTGAGTGCAGGAACACAGAGGATATTCAGGCCTCACATTTGTTTTACTGATAGAGACCCGAGGTGAAAATCCATATTTCTTTTATTACATGTCCAATTGCTAAGAATGTGAGCTAAAACATCCCATATGCAGGCGGCTTTCATTTCTTTTTGTATAAAGTGCTTTTGATTTATGAGCCCACAATGTCTTTTTCCTGCATGAAATAAATTACAGAGGTGAATTCCAAAATAAAAAAGGAGGAGAGAGAGAGACAGAGAGAGAAAGAGAGATGTAGAACCACAGAGCACATAGGAAGAAAAAGACCAGGGAAGTCCTCAAATCAAAGGTAGACATGTCTGCCAAGTCTGGAGTGCGTATCGGCTCTGCAGGTTTTTATAAGACTGAATGAATATGTGGGTGGAAAAAAAACCCAACAGCTCAGCTGTTTAACAGCTTTGCTGTTTATCTTTCCAGTGCTTAGATGGGAGATTAATGAGGGAGGTGGGTATTCATTTAACATTTATAAAAATAAACTGTGGTGAATTTTATCAGAGAACGTAGTTCAAGTTATGAAAACATTTCATTGCAGGTGTTCAGCTGATGCTCTTGTCCAGAGAAGATAAGCACAAGAGTTTATTTAACCACCAACTTAATTATGTGTAAGAAGGATATTTCTACTTGTCATGCCATTTCTTGTTATCTTACCGTCTCTTTCCTCTCAACTTTGCCATTGTTGCTTATGTTTTTACAGACAGGTGTTGCTATCTTTTTTGAAGTAAGAATTGCATCTTGTTTCAAGACACTTATCAAGACAGTATTGATTGCTTCATTGGCAGCCAATTTGACTCCTTACAAGCAAAAACTCCTTGCTTTTGGTTTGTAGTATCTTAAAATGAGATTTAATTCTAGGTCAGTGTGACTTATACTTAGAGTGACAAGATATTTTGACTAGAAACAAGAAAAATGTACTTGTTAAGAGTTGATTTTTTTTTACAGATAAAGGTGACACTATACTTTTTCTGTGGGCCAGAGAGGGGCAGTGTTCAACCCAGGAAAATATTTTTTATAGTCAGTTTTAAGACTGTTGGGAAAATCAGCGAGCTGGTAGCCTTGAACACTGTAATAATTTATTTCACAGCAGGGAGATCTTATCCAACCATGTGTCATCAACTAACTCACATTTTCACTCTGCCCCCGCTGCCACACACACGCCGAAAACACACACACACACAAGCACAGACGCACGCACGCACGCACACACACGCATGCACGCACGCACGCACACGCACACACACACACACACACACACACACACACACACACACACACACACACACACACACACACCTTCTCAAACTAAGCGACTTGGTGACCTGACTCCAAAGCTGGTCGTGTTATACTAGGAGCCCCGTGCCTCCACACAGGTGTGTTCGATAATTACATGTGAGCTCTGTTTTTGTCAACTGTGATAACCATGTGTGACAAGAGGCACACTGGCCTGCTGGGTACAGTTTCTCTACCACACAGGCTTCTCATGACAAAGTGCACACAGGATTGAGCAAAAACCTGTACAAACACACCTGCCCTGTCAAGTGGAGACATGGCTTTGACCAGGGGGTCCACATGAGCACCATGGTCAACCAAAAAGCCTAAAATCCCAGAGTAAAAGAAGCATAACAGAAATTGGGAGGTGTGCTGAAGCAATTTATGCCGCCTTTCACCCTCAATTCACCTTCACCCAAGGGCGTAATTTACATTTCAACTTTTGGGGAGGCATCTGGGAACTACCCCAGACTTCAAAATTATGGTCTGATTCATGTGTATGACACACTGCATATGCTATGTAACCTTTTTGGCACTCAGCACTAATTAGTAGTACGTAAACATCAATTCTTAGAGACGGTTGTTGCTTAACTTGACACCTGACCTGGAATGTGTATAGAGACATGGGCAAAAATTCTAACTGAGCGGGATATGAATGTTGAGGGAAACATTAGGAAAGGAGATTTTGTTTTTCTGTAAAAGAGGAAATGTATGCTTGTCGTTAATTCAAAAGTCTAGGCAGGATTTGAAGTACCAACCATTATTTTCATTAAGATTGGGGGTTTAAAATATGAATGTCCATAAGCTTGACAGTCTAGAGCAGGGGTTCCCAAAGTCTGGGTTGGAACCCCCTGGGGGGTCGTGAGACAGAAATGGGGGGTCATGAGATGTCTTCCAGGATGTCTTTTTTAAAATTATCTGAAAATATGTATTATTATTATTAGCATTATTATTATTATTGTTATTATGTATTTTTTTGTATTTATTTATTTTTTCTTCTCTTTGTTGGTTTTGTGTTACTTATACATAATTTGTTAACTTGTGATGAACAAAGAAATACTAAAATAATGCAATAAAAAAAGTTGAATGACAAAAGTTATCTTAAAGTTGTACATTTTACCCATTATAGTAAAATATCGACACAAATAGTAGCTAAACTTGAAATAAAACCTTATGTGAACCTTTTTTAAAACGTAATTATACAGTCTATGAATAAAACCTTGAAAATAGAAAATGTAATGAGTTTTCTGCCTTTTTTTGTCACCTGATTATTTCTAAATTTAGGGTTAGTGAACAGTTAATGATCAAAAGCATCAGTAGCAGTAGGTTAATTCATAACGGCACAGGAAACAGCCACATGCTCATATAGGTAGGGTAAATTTCTGCAGACCAGCTAAATGAAGCCACGTTAAATCACTTTGAGGGACAGTGGGGGTCGCAAGTCTTTGGCACCTATATTTTGGGGGTGGCTGGCTGAAAAGTTTGGGAACCCCTGGTCTAGAGTCTAGAACCCTCATGCTTGGAATGACTTGAACTGATACCCATAGTCAAATCTACCAGACTGGCATTTTGGATTTATGTGTATGGAATCCACATCCAATCCAAATCTCCTTTTGTGAAGGAAATCCTTGATTCTGTTGTTACAACCATGTGTATTCTTGTTAAACTATACTTTCACTGTTTTTCCTCGAGCTTTATGTATTTAACATGTGTTTTAACTGTTACACCAGATTATCAGTAGGACTTTGCAGATCCTTAAAAGAAGCAGAGGGTTGATTGTTTAATGAAACAGGCATTTAGCGCTAGCAAACCACACACATTGTTTACAGCAGGGAGATTGTTACAGAGCGCATAAACATTTGCTGGCCAAAATTACCATTCTGACTCAACTTGTTACCCTGAGTGCATAAATACAAGGCTTATTAGGATCAGGCCCATTTCTTCTCCATCAACACAATACAAGGCATTTTGGATGGTGAGACTGGGCTGGGCTGCTCTGAATGGTTTACAATGGAATTACTTTCACAGATAAACAGCTCCAGGCTACTGAGCTGATTGGGAGGTGCTGAATCGAGCAGGATCTGCATCTTACTCCATCCCTTTACGGAGGCAGTCAAGAGGTGCTGTGATGAGCTTTTAGAGGGTGTGTATGTAAGGGGTACCTTTTCTTTGCTATATTCACATGCAGGGGCGTCGCCAGGAATTCTGGGCCCCCTGAAAAGATATCTCAGTGGGCCCCATCACCACAGCCAACCCTACAAAATATATGCTTAAAGCTATCCTGGTTAACTGACTCAAATCTAAGCTACATATCATTTCTTTTTTTTATTTTTACAATTTCTCCACATGTTATTGCACAATATTGACCTTCAGACTGTCCACCTCTTTAAACATGATTATTTGAATCCAAGTGACTTGTTGAATAACAACAAGGGGGCATTGTTTGGTATAATCTAACCTCATGATGTAAAACAAAACTCTAAAAACCTACAGTTTTTCAGCCACATTTGATACTATGAAAATCTGACAATTAGAAGCGTTTTTATGAATAGACAACTGTTTAAATCACACTAATAGCCCATTGTCAATGGGTTTTTAACTTATTAATCGCGCACCCACATTGATTGATCAAGGCTCACGGTCTGTTCTGCAGCCGCTGTCCACTCAGAACCCCAGGAGCTGCTTGCTGTTGACAGACAGCTGCGAACAAAACGTAAAGAGAGACTCCCCTTTTTTCCAGAAAGAAATTCTGAATGTTTGTTTATTTATTCAAACGATTTTTGTAATCGTATTGCAGTTAGAACAAAAAAAAAAAAAAAAGCATAGCAGAAAACATTTTATTTCAGGCCCATGAAAGCCCTCCTCCCCACTTGGGCCCTCGGTAGTCAGTCCCACTTTTTCCCCCACCCTGTTCACATGGAAGCCACTAATGTAGTGATCAGGGTGAAAAGCTCCGAGGCTTCTTTTAAGTCAGGCTGTTGTGTTCCAGGCTGTATGTCTTATAAAAGAAGGTTATGTGGCAACTATGATTATTTCATTTCTTTGATGATCAACTCATAAGACAACAGGTAGTGAAAATCTGGAGCGACATGGTACCACACTTCACAACCAGCGCATTAGCATTCAACTACTTCCTAGCTTACATTACGTTAGCTATTCTAATGTTAACTGCCTTTCCTATTGTATAGCACTTGTCAAATGTTAAAAATAGATTTTAGTCACTACCTAGCTTAGTGAAGGCTAATAAGCTACAAAGGGCGCAGTGGTTGTGCTAAGCAGTTAAAGCGCACAGCAATATACAATGGCTACAGTCTTTGTGGCAGTGGTTGCTGATTTGATTCCTAGCCTCTACCCTTTGCTGTCTTCCCCTGCTCTCTACTCCCAACATGTCCTGCCTCTCTTCAGCTGCCTTATTCTAAAAAAAAAGAAAGAAAAAGAAGCAACAAAAGACCCAAAAAGTCGCCTGAAAAATGTCTATCAAGTAAACTAAAGCTAATGTGATCTTAGCTAATGGGTTAGCAAATTTGCCTTTGCTAGATATACGGTAAATTTCCCTCCATTTTTTACAACATATTTTTTCCATTCAGTTACCAATCGATTAAGAAGAAATTTAATTCTAATTTTGACTCATTGCATCAGTTTATACAACCTGCAACACAAATGTACAACGACTTCAGAGTAATGGCTGCAGTTTGGGCGGTCATTATAACCCGATATGGCTCTCTAAGGATTGATAAATCTGTGTTTTGTATTCTTCTTTGACAAAAAGAGAATCATCATAATTACAAGATGGTTTGGGATGTTTGAATTACTCATTCACAGCTCTGGTCTAAACTGGATCAGATCACCAGTTCAAGGTCCAGTAATGGAGGGAGAAAATATGGCCCAGTGAGAATGTGAAGAAAAACAGGTTACAATATAAACAAGAAGACTCATTTTTAATCTTATAGGTAATTTGGAGAAAGACTCTGCAAACCCACACAAGCAGATGTTGTGATCTGGACTAGACCAGGGAGGGGACCTACTTACAGTAACACGTCAAGGTCACCAAAATGTGTGTTTACACTCATTTTCAACACATTTCTTAAAAGATGACAGCATTTCTGGAGGATTACTGCAATTCTCTACACTCAAGTAAGCTGTCTCTGTAACGTGTATCTTTCACACACACAAACACACACACAAACATGCACGCAAACACACACTTCTGCTCCCTTCCTCTTGTCCCTGTCTCTTCTTTTTAACCCTCTCTCTCCTTCTGTCTCTCTCTTTCTTTCATTCTTTCTTCTTCCTTTCCTTGCCGTTCCTTGTAATGACACACTGCAGGCGTTTTAGATTACACAGCTCATTAATAATACTTCACACACCACTAATAAGCATTATGAATCACAAACGCTCATATTTCCACCCACAGAACTGCCATAAATACCCACATACGCACTCGTTTGCCTGTGAGCCATGACAAGATCATGTCTTGTATATTATGGCCCTGATTATTTTTAATTACAACATTGCCTCTAACTGTGAAAGTGCAACAGTTACATAAACGGCAACCCTAATCAGCAAGCTCCCTGGGCCTTCCCTGAGATTGTGGATCTAAAAAAACAAACAGATGGCGTCACAGCCCAGTTTGCCTCCACCACAAAACACACATCAGCGCCCAACATTACCCCAACTGTGATGTCATATCCTCTTAAATGCTGCAGACAGTTAGGGTGAGGGAGACCAGGAGAAACATGTGTATGAAATAAACACACATAAGTGCACGTTTTACACATGCTTGGATAGGATAGTGCAGATTAGATCAGAGATACAGAAAAGGGGCGTGATGGTGGTTAGCATGAGGGAGAGTGGGAGGATGCACAGGGCTGTGGTCGGTGTCAAGAGCTCTCTTACGGTCAAGAGGGTAATGATGGGTGAAGGAAGGGTGAGAGAGGGGGTGAATGGGGGACACTAGGGCATATAAATGTCACATTGCTGCAGTGATTTTTCTGTCAGGGCCTGTGGTTGTAACTGAAGCCTTCCTTTCACCGCTCTGCTATGCAAAAGAAGGGCGTCGAAATCCCAGAGCCAGGCTTATACAGAACATGCGGCTCATTGGTCTGGCCAAATGTGCACGAAAACACACACACAAACACACACAATTAGAAACATTTACACTCTTGATAAAGCACTGACACACGGTTATTCAATACAAATACATATGATACTGGACATTACTGAATATACAATGTAGATTTATTATATACTGTTTCTGTTTATTAGTTCAGTACACACTGAATGAGAACGCAAACCAGTAAAACAGACAGACAGACAGACAGACAGACAGACAGACAGACACACACACACACACACACACACACACACACACACACGCACACATAAACTAATGTGCCAATAAGAGCAACCATTTAGTTCTGTCCACACTGAGTTCATAGAGAGTTAGCAGGAGCAGCTCTCCAGCTGGGGTATAAAGATACAAATCAAACAAGACAGACTGACACACACATACACATGTACACACAGACTTCTATAAAAATCTTGATGTAACCACACCATGCCCAGAGACGCCATGTATGAAAAAAAACGCTGCATCAATAATCACATCAACATCCAGCCTTCATCAGAACAGCAGAATTTACAGCAGCCATGAGGGAGCCAGCAGCCAATAGTCTCTAACTGATTGATTGGTCCTCCATCCAAGACAAACACTCTGATGCTGATGAACTGTGATGCGAGGGAACTCTTAAATGCTCACAGTACTTATAGCGGTTCTCAATCCCAATCCTGCGCAGAGACCAGGGGACGTAAAAAGGCCAGGAGCCAATTGTGTTGCTCGCTTTTCGCTACATCCATGAGACCACCTACTCAGCCGTAATCAGTCCGCTATTTCCCTCCATTGCCTCCCTGACCTCCAATCTAGCTTTCCTCCTCCTCTTTACCCTCCCTTCTCTTCTCTTTCTTTCGCTCCTGACTGTTCATTCTGTTAAAACCTGCCTTTGCTCTAAAAACAGCCTGGGTGCATTTGAGTGGCAGAGGCGAGGCGAGGCAGGGGGGGGGGCTCCTGGGTCCCCATTTAGCCACTTCCTGTTTGAGGGAGCCAATATGTATGCCCCTCCAGGCCATTGCTCGGCTTGCCATGTGTAACCCAATGAGGCTTTTTTCATGGACTCGGCGGGGCTGGCAGAGCTCAGATCGCAGCTACAAAGACTACGCTGAATATGTTAAAGCTGAAAAATCTCCCTCAGCTTGTTTGCACAAACACAGGATGGAATGCTAAATATATGCCTATGATTTGTTCTGGTTTTGTTATTTGATATTTGGCAACAGAGTGTGAGCTGAATGTCTGTAAGAAGACTGATGAAGCTGGTGCATTAGGAGGACTCTTCTTTTGCTCTGTGCTGCATGCTAGTTCTTATCGAAGCAGAAAAATGATAGGGAACAGTTTTTAAGGAACTCTCATGACACTCACATGCACAAAGATTATTAGTACAGCTGGGTGTCAGGTCCTCAGGCTCACCAAGACGTCCATAAGCACTGGAGGCTTTTCTTCCTGTCCCAGCATGGGGTGCTAAACTAACTCTGTGCATGAGTGTGTGTGTGTGAGGAGTGTATGTTTTCAGCTGGCACCTCTCAACCTTGGCAGCAGCGTGTCTCCTGGCACGCACAGTAACAAATTTGTCTTTGGGGTTTGGTTCAGTTCTAGTCTCTGATGTGATGGTGTGTGTATGTGTGTGTACGTGTGTTCGTGTACGTGCATGTGTGGGTGAGGTAGTTGAGAGGTCTGGTCATTATCACCACTGCAGCCAGCGATCGTGTGGCCAGAGCAGAAGGAAAAAAAAGGTGAAGGAGGTTAGAAAGGGAAGTAGATCTGAAGGGAAGAGAAGAAATAACGACCAAATGTTGCAGAAAAACAAAAACAAATGGACAACAGTTATGATGCAGTTGTTTAACCCATGTAATAAAGACCAGCAAGTGCAGAATGAAAACAAATACCAAATGTTCATTTTTCTCTCTCTCATTGTTTCTCTAACTTTACATATTCACTACTGTAAGTCTATCCTCAAATAATACATATACATAATACGAATACATGCACACAGTAAGGTTTCACTCTGGAATGCCGACAAAAATCGCGTGTGTGTTTTCCCAGCTTGTCTTAGCTGTGGCGTGTTGTGGTCACCCGGCCTGTGTGTGGTCCTGGTGTGGTCCTGGTGTGGTTCAGCTGCTCAGAATCATTTCCATTTAAACATATCTGTGGTCCTCAATGCGAACCACCAATGTTATCCACTCCATTGGAGGAGGCTTCACCAAAAGCTCTGCCCTCTGTGTGACCGCCTCTGTGTGTGGATGTTGTGTTCCTATACGTGTATTGTAAAGGCTGTGTGTTTGCACAAATGCCTGAATGTGTGAATATGTGTGGGATTCACTGTCATCCATCTTCCGGCATATTAGCAGAGGAGATTTCTCATGTAGGCAAGATAATGGCGAGCAAACAGGGTTAGAGTGGTGTGTGTGCTGATGGATGGGGGTGTTTTGAGCTGCGGGGCCCCCTCAGGGCATTGTGTCCCAGTGATCAGTGACTCCTCTCTCAGGGGTTCCTTCCCACCACAAACAGCAGCACGGATCAGATCATTGAGAAGGAATGTGGACGCTCATGAAAAACCTTCAGTGATGTTTCTCTATATATCGCTCTGTTTTTGAGTGTGTCTCTTTTGAAGGCTCAGTGTTATAGGTGTGTATTCCATGTTGTCATTTGCTGAGGTGGGAAAAATAAACATGTATTTTTTGCTCAAGCTTCAGTGCAAATATGTGAGTGGAAAAAGAAGACTTGTTGAGGTAAAGGTAAAACAAGTCAACACACAGTATGAAAGTAGCACAAACCTCCACTGAACCTCCAGTTAAATTTGAAAGGCAGTTAAACTGACAGTTCTAACTTAAAGTAAAATAATAATAAGCTAAAAATAGAGGCTCAAGGAGAAAGGGTAATGCAAAAAATATAAATGTTTGCTTTTCATCTTTTCAATACAGTCACAAATCACACAGTTGTGGCAACAAATCTCTTTAAAATGTACATTAACTGAGAGAAAAGAAAGGAGCCCGCCATCCCGCCCAAAACCCACAGACTTGATTGTGTTCCTTTTTAAAGAGCGTATACTGCGATTACAACGGATTCCCGACTAAACAAAAGCTGCACATCAAAATCTTGGACTATCAAAAAAGGGACAAACAGACAGACACAAAGAACCCAACAGAAGCTTTTTTATACAACTAATCCCAGTAAGTTTCCAGTGCCCTAAATGTTCAAACAAAACCTGCAGAGAATTTTGTGTTTATGTTGACCTACTGCAGCTTAGAACTGATCAGTCCTCTCTGGTCCTCCTCCCTCCTCTTCTTATGCTAAAATCTGACTTGAAGGACCAGGTATATTTTGAAAATAGAAACCAGATAATGCCTTATATTGATAGGACCGCTGGAGACTGGAAAATGGGTATGATATTATGCACTAAATATGAGATGTAGGATCAGGACGTGTTCCTTCAACCAGGATTTATACACTACCAACTGATTTAAACCAGCATCCCTTGAGAGTAAACAGTTGTCAGGAAAAATATACTCATAACAAATTATATATAAAAAAAATGTTAAAAAAAACATGCTGAAGGTTTCTGTGGAAACTTTCATTTTGTCAAATGTCGGCTGTCTTTAAAAACATTTCACTTATTCAGAACTTTTTTTTTATTATTCAGAAAGTGTGAATAAATTAACTTTGGTCTGTGAGCCGTAACTTTGTGTGGCAGCAGTGACAAGAATAAAAAAGTGACTAGGAAAAAATCCAGGGGTTCCCAAACTTTTCAGCCCATGACCCCCAACATATACGTGCCAAAGACTCGGGGCCCCACTGTCATTCAAAGTGATTTCATGTGGCTTCATTTAGCACGTCTGCAAAAAGTGACGCTACCTACAGTACCCTACCTGCTGTCATGAATTGATCTACTGCCACTGATGCTTTTGATAATTAACTGTTCACTAACCCTAAACTTAGGAGTCATCTGGCAACAAAGAAAGGCGGAAAACTCATTACATTTTATATTTTCAAGGTTTTATTTCAAGTTTAGCTCCTATTTTTGTCCATATTTTTTACTAGAATGGGTAAAATGTACTTTTTTTTAGATAACTTACAAAAAAAAATTATTCTGGAAGACATCTCACGATCCCCCATTTGTGTCTCACGGCCCCAGAAGAGGGTCCCGACCCACACTTTGGGAACCCCTGCTTTAGACAATGAAAAATCTCCAGCTAAAACTCCTCACATAAAAACAGAAACCAAGTTTTAGAATTTTTTAATCTTTCCACTTCGGAACATTTGCGTGACACAAATTTGTGTTTCCAAAAACAACAAGAAAGTCTTCTAAGATGACATGCAGTTTTAGTCTTTTGATCTAGCGCATCTAAATAAATTAGAATATTGTGGAAAAGTGAAATACTAAGTTATTTAGGAAAGTGAAAATGTAATATTTTCCAGATTCATTAAACATAACTAATATATTTCAAGTTACCTTACTAATCTTGTGAATTAAATACACTTTTTTGTAACTTTTGAGATGGACCGTGTTTTTGTTTTCCCCCTTCATATTGTTTTTAAATGCGTTCAAAAGTATCCATTACTGTTTGACAGCCCTTTTCACCTGCACATCTATCATATAAGAGTAATGTGCAGTGGGATATTTGGAAAAGGCTGCCTTTTAGCATCTGCACGGGTAGTGTTTCCCCTGCTTGTGTGAAGGGAAAACAGCTTACAGAAAACAGAGATGAGCATTTATCACTCACATCACCCCCGAGGTGGAAACCAGGCTAGCTGGTGTGGCATTTTCCCAGAGAAAAGATTGCTTTCCTGGAGTCTTCCTTTTGTACACATATTGCATGCACTTTCCCATAAGTCATCTGGGAAACAGGAAGGAATCACAGACTGGATTGGATGCATGCGTGACCCAAAACAGCTTCACTCCCATTATGCAGTGATAAATGAGCCACCAGCAAGTCGGAGAGGCTGCTGAGCACAGAGAAAGGAAGAGCAGGAGAACTGGAAGTGATTAGAGTCAAACAGTGTTGCTCAAGGGACCAGATCAGTGAAACAGTAGAGAACAGATCAGACCCACAAGGACTGTGTGAATTACCTTATCAGAGGAGGAGGAAGTGGGGGTTTGTGGGACTGGTTAGCTGGAAGGTGAAGAAGGAGACAGCAAAAAGACTTGTTTGTTGTTGAGCACAAGGACCACAGCAAAGCGATCCCCTGCTAGCACTGACAGGCTTTCTGAAATCCTCTGTCATGTTTTACTTCTTGTTTTCATCTGCACACACACAAACATATGAGAATCCTATTCTTGCATGTACAAATGTGTTTGTTTGTCAGAAAATGTCAAAGCATAGTTTGTGTCAATTTCCTAAGCAAATGCAGATGTTTGTTGTGGTTGGCCTTTGATTCCAGTGTCAGGGTCTTTGTTGTCTCTCTTTGTGTGGGGGAGAGGCCTGCAGGGTAGGGGGCCTTCATGAATGACAGAAAAACAAAACACACACTCACACACACAAATGCATGCTTCTGCTTATGCACACATAAGCCTGCCACATCTTTGCTTATGTGAAGCCAAAAGTCAGCCAAACATAAGAGCAGGAACTTTCAAATCTGCCAAGAACAATAGAAGAGTCTATAGGGATGAGCACTTTTTCATTGTATTAAATCCATTGTTCTCCAGCAAGAGCCTTTAAACAACTGCTTTGATTTGCAACATCATTTTATTTCAAAAGTACACAAACAGGACCAATATTCTTCAATAAGGCAAAGCTCAAAAATTAACAACCACTCACATCAGAGGACTCAAAATCTCATAGTCACAGTTTATGGGTATCACTTGCAAATCATAAATAAAACTATTTTTTCTTCATTTATAGACATATTTCTTATCTCATCATGAAAAAAACATCATTAGACAAACATTTCTTTACAACCCTGGCCACATAGAATCATCTTCAGTGTTATTTTTTTATATCCTCAGAATCATTGTTGTCCATTAAGTAATCAGAGCGGGCCAGGGGGAGGTGCACCTGTCTCTCTCCACATGTTGGTGTTACGTGGCTCTTATGCCCAGTTCCAAGCCCCGCTACGGACCCCGGCCCTTAGCTGCTACCTGAAAGGACTGAACATAATGGTGTGAGTGTCACCTGTGCAGTTTATAAGCTACTATGTGCATTGTAAGTATTATTACTTCAGAACTTTGTCTCCGTACAAAAATCTCTCTGTGCAGCTTGTGTGGTATTGCTAAAGCACCTTAATGACGTTTACTTGATCAGCTATCCACTTTCAATCCTTTCAAATAAGTGCCTGGTAGGGGGAGGGGGGGGGGGGTTCCTCAGGGCGAGGGGCTTTGTAGGTGGTGAGTTGGAATTGGGCGCAATGTAAAAAGGGGCATGAGTATTTTCTTCTGTGGCATCGCTGCGATTCTTTTGCGTTCCGAGCCAAGCCGATCCAAGTCAAGTGCTGGATGGGGAGGCGTGGCCAGCTGTGGTCACCTGGGGATCAGCGCTAGGAGGACGCACAGCAGTGTTGCTGTGAGAGACGGGGAGAGACCTGTGGCTCCTCCGCACTCCATTGAGTTCTCCTAAAGGAGGGAAAAGACACAAGGACATGTGGAATATTTAATAACAGAATGTCAGATACAAGGGGGGATAAAGGAGTATGTATTTTGTGTGATCTCTGTGTGAGTCTGGCTGATACCTCCGGGTGAAAAGGGTGACAGCTATCCGGGCGCCTCCTGTCCTTTTGCATCTTCAACCTCTCACACTTGAGAGATTCATTATGTGCAGCTGAAGTTAAGGCAACAACAGACAACGTGTACCCACTGCAGGGTGTTTTCCTGCTGTCTTTGTTTATAATGGACAGGCATGCATACATTCAAGGAGCACTGTTGAAAGAGGTTCTTATGGAAGAAGTAATACTTTCAGCCAAAGCATGCAAGACAAAGAAAGTAGACCCAGAGCTTGTGTTTGATGAATTTTCTTTTGTCTCATAGCAACAGAAAAGCAGGCTTTATTCTACAGTAAGCACTCTGCAACAAAATAAACAGTGGCAGACATGTATATACAGCATGACTGGACTGTATAAAGTTTCAGGGGAACACACATTGCAGGAGTAACTCGCTCATGTATGTGGTGACGCGCTAAGCTCTTTTGAGTTTGACTGGAGTCTGAGCTGTGTGTCTGTTATTGATCAGTTTCCCATCACAGAGAGACTGTTGTGTAATGGAGTTCAAATACTTACACACATATACACACTCACATATGCACAATGCACCGAGGCAGATGTCTCATAGAGGGCTGTCTTGGAGCTTCGGCACAGAAGTGTCATCTATTTTATCCACTGAGGGGGGGAGAGAAGGCAAACAAACCTCCGCAAAAATTAAAACGCTCAATGCCTTTAACGTCTCAAAATATCAATAAACAAAGGCTAAAGCTATGTTATTGTGGCACATGAACTTATGAAGGAAGGAACTACATTTATCCACAAAAGAAAAACATTATAAGGTGATACTGTTATTCTTCTCAGTGGGGGGGCAACAGCCTGTGACACACCAGCTGTAAAGCACATTCAAGTTGCCCTCAAAACCCATTTTTTCACTCATTCTGTTTTTCATTTTCTCTGGAGTCGGTTTATTGCAAATTTCCACATCAATTTGAAATTTGAGCCGTGACAATTATTACTATTTTTGTGGCTTTTAATCCCGTTTTCGCAAAGCCCTGTGAAATGTAGCCCCCTTTATTGAATTCCAATTCACCCCGGTGCCAATTCCACTCATTCAGGCTTCAAAGAAAAAATTACACTCTTTTGCAAAGTCATAACCACTCCTCATGTCTTTGGCCAGTGAAGGATATACATGATTTCGATGGGGTCCATGGTGATTGGCTCAAACATGCCGCAGTCGCACTTGTTGTCTACCACCACCATGAAGAGATTACTGCTGGGGATCTGCTGGATCACAAAGGACCTGTCAATCACAGCACAGACAGCCAGAAAGAGATAAAAAAAAAAGATGAGGAAGGGAGAAGAGAGGAAGAGAGTTTTGTTGGCAAGCAGACAAGGTGCATGGGTATGATGTTAATTTCCATGTGTGTCAGAGGATCTGTGTTATGAGTGTTCACATTCTCCCCCATCATAGAGGAGATACTCTGGATGCATGTCAAGAAGACGACTTGACTCGCTGCCAGCTGTCAATAAACATAAAGAGACAGACTCACACTAACACACATACACACACAAAGATAAAACCACACACAAACTCCTCTGACTCACTCTTCTTCCTCATTCCTTTTCCTTCCTTCTCTTTCGTCTTTGTTATATACCATCCGAAGCAAGCGCCAATGAAGTGTTGCGAATATAAAACACTCCAAAGGGAGACAAATGGGAACCACACTTTTGTGCTCACAGCTTCCCATGACTGTGTTTTACTGGCCTGAGGGATCAGGGCCCGCCTTGGCCTCCTGGCCAGTGATTTATGAGCGCGGATAAGCTTTATGAAGAAGAGAGGTCGTAAAGATGATCTCTTCTTTCTGTCACCCTTTCTTTCTTTATCTCTTTCCTCCTCCCCTCCCCTCCCTCTCCTGCGCAGCAGCTGGGTGATTTACCAAGTTCACTGTGAGGCATTTATCAGACACATTTGAGGACTTGCACGAGCGACAGGGCGAACACACACACAAGCAGAGAAACTGTACACACACGCACTAAACTTTTATGAAGTAGAACAGGAGCTTAGACAAAGAAGGAGAGGCCTGATAGTTCAAAACAGACCAAGAAACTACAGGAACATCTCAATTCTTACTAATTCAATATTATGACCAATTTAATCTGACCACAAACTGCCTCCAATCCCTGAGTAGCACCGACCCACCGCACTCTAATACAGTTATCCCGCTGTGACCAACCATACCCCACCAAACCAGACCAGCAAATACACCAAGCCAGTTCCAATCAGGGTGAATTAGTATCCGCTGATGTTTAATAATCTGTGCTCACCCCTGCACAGCGCCATGCCGGCCCAGCTCAGCCCGCTGATAGAAAGCAGAGCAAGTGTTCTTGGAGCAAAGACTTAAACACATCCTGACAGCACAGCTGCTGGCCTTGAACATACCCGGTGCTGGGAAAGGGAGCACTACACCGCACATACATACATGCATACTTGGACACGAATACACAGACACAGATATTCATGCATTCTCCCTCTCTTGCAAAAAGGGCAAAGACTGTGCTTTCTTCTTGACGTGGCGTCCTGTTGCTGAGGCTTCAAGTGCTCGGCTCACCCACAGAGTGACTAACAAATGTATACAGAAGAAAACATGCAGTTGTTTCTCAGAGAAAAGATAGAAGAGGATAGAAGAAAGGGGAAGAGATCCACAAAGAGAGAAGATAGCACTAATAAAGAAGAAATTCAGCGCTAACTCAATGTTAATTGTTGGGATGAGACACAAAAAGGGAGCATGGTCTTCTGAAAGTCCTGTCACCAAACATCACAATCTGCAGCTGGAGCTTCTAAAAATTAATACAGCTTATCAGCACTGTTTTGAGATGAATTAAAAGCCTGACATATCAAGTGTCAGCTCTTTCCCTTTAGCTCATTTTAAGAGCTGAGATAATATGATCATATTTCAGAATTCATTACGCTTTGCTTTCAAGCAGATCAGCGGCAACATGTATCTATCTTTCATGGTTAAATCACTCTGTGCTCAGTTTCAGCTAAATGTAATATTTGTCTTGGTCCTGTCGTGAGTTTTCACGTTTTTCCAATGATTTAATCATTGCATAACTAACCATAACTGCACAATAACTGCACACACTGTATGGTTTTCAGAAGTATCTGTCATCACAGTTAGGAAATTTGACCAGTAATTACTGTGTATAATTTAACAATTACTAATTCACCGAGCTGAGATCGCTCCAGTTAAACCTCAACAAACACACTCGCGGGTTTTCAGTGTGATGCTGTCATTTTATTTCCATTTCTCTGTACTCCTGAGGAAAACAAGCAGCGTGATCCCAGGATGGTTTTTTGTAATGTTTTTGACACTTTTATGTGATTTCAGAGGAACTCTAGGAGAGATTTGATTTGTTGCAAATGCAGCTAAACACTTATGACAAAAGATACAGGGTGAGTAACAAGAGTCATGAGATGTTTCAGAATAAATAAAAAACATATGTCATCAAGCAAATAAATTGTGATTAAAAATGTCAAAGAGGGACTATTTGCTCGATCTAAAACTTCTCAGTGAGCACCAACTGGGACTTCAGCGTTGGATTAAATCAGGCAGAATGTCTGAGCCATGACCTCTACCAGTTTTCAACCAGTAAAATTATGGTGAAGACACTAACGTGATGGAAAACACATTTTTGTTTAACAACTTCTATTTTGGGTGAAAGGAGGAAGGAAGGAAATGACTGTTGCAACAGTTTTTCTCCATGATAGTTTTCCAGCTGTAGTTGAAATAGCGTCTATTCAAAAACCCATTTTCAACATGTTTAATTGTCATACAAAAAATCACAAACATGGCAGAAAAAAAGTAGTTTTAAACATTCCCCATCCCCGCCGTATATAAACGCACTTGGGCTATGAATCCAAAATTAAATTCAGCTTCAGTCATTGATTTTTTTCCCTTATTTTTTATTGTTTTGTGTAACCATAGTATTCAACTTATAATCCTTGTTAATGTGTGTGAACATGTGATGCACACACGTTAAACATACGCAGATTTCCTGGTGAAACATAGTCTTAAAAAATACTTTTAAAGAACAAAAATATATTTTTGTAGACATCTTTTTCAACAGAGCCAAGTGAGTATTTCTCTGTTGAAGCAACAACTGAAAAACGTTTTTTAACTTTCATTAGACATTGATTCCACATCCATGATTAGATCATATTTCACAGCAAAGTCTGTTTCGAGTTTACACTGAACTCGGTAGGTAAGCATACCCTCCTAGAGTCTTTAAAGATGATATCTATCACCTCTTTTGCAGAGTTTAAGATTTGGTCTGTGATTAATGTGTCTCATATTGTATCTGTTTTAATTGATCTTTTGTTTTGTGAATGATTATATGTGTTTGTTCTTGTTCTTGTCTTGTTCTTGTTTGACCTGCCCCCCATCCAGGACTTGTACCGGTCCCGGTCCCGGAAACAGGCAGGAAGTATCACCGCAGAACCCTCACACCCTAGACACAAATTTTTCAAACTCCTTCCCTCCGGCAGGCGCTACAAATCACTGTGCACCAAAACAACCCACCATAAGAAGAGTTTCTTCCCCCAGGCTGTCACTCTGATGAACACTAAACCATAACAGTGTCATACCTGTCGCCGTGAAATAAACATGGATCAATACTCTGTGTAGACTGTGTATAAAAATGTAAAACTACCTCTGCACTACTCACCACTGCACTATTATCATATGCCATGCCTATTTGTTGTTCTTGTTGTTCTTTTGTGTTTATAGTTGATTTTATTATTATTATATTTATATTTTTATTTGTATGCCTTATTCTCATGCCTTTGTACAAAGAGAGCACAGTCTACCAAGACAAATTCCTTGTGTTCAAGCATACCTGGCCAATAAAGCTGATTCTGATTCTCTGAAGTGCATGCGGTCTCGACAACCACAACAGCAATGAGGGAATTGAAATAGAGGCTGAATTGACTGTACAGGTGAGCAGGGTATCACAGTCGCCACCCAAAAACTTGTGTACGACCTGGACTATGTCTACATGTCCAAAGCTTGATCCGCAAGGCAACTGGACTGGTAGAAATTCTTGAAGACGTTTCACCCCTCCTCCGAATGGCAGAACTGAAGAAGCCTTTCGGAGGAGAGGTGAAACGTCTTCAAGAATTTCTACCAGTCTAGTTGATTTACGGATCAAGCTTTGGATTACCATGACCTGGATGACTGAGAACCTTCACAGACATATGTCTACATGCCAAACTGATACTCACTGCAGTCAGCTATCAGGTTCTGTAGAACTCTAGTTGTGCGTAAGCATAGAAGTTAAAAGGACATAGTATTTGCACATCACTGGAAAATACTCAAACAATAACACTACAATGAATAAAGTTAATGGAGATGAAAGACAAGATTATATTTTGAGACACTTTCATGTTAACATCAGATTTTCACCGCTTGAAAAATGATTTGAATTAGGTCTCTGATGTCTAAAAATGACCATGAAATCCCAGTTTGAACTCACTGGCAGAAATACGCACTAGGTTCAATAACATTCATTCAACTTACTTTAGAATTTTAAATTGCAAGCTGATTCGAACTTAAAGAACAGGTAATGTAATACATACAACTGCCAGATAATATAACTGATATTCAGATACAAATCTACTTTATTAAGTCCCTATGAAATATTCTAAAAGCCTGCTCCACACAGACCATGACACAATGCTTTCTGTTTTATTGCTGATGTCAAATGCTTTATTTTCTCAAATGCAATTTGATTGTGCAACTACATTTGAATCCTTTTAACAAGTTGTTTTCGAAGCATTCAATTTCAGCCTTATGCGTCGATGTAATAAGAGCAACTACTAAAACAGAACCTTTGTTTCTGGAATGCACATAGTAACCAATGCATTTCAGGCATCGCTAACAGATGAAAGCACGTCTATGTATGTGTCAGACTGCAGCTTTGAACGTCTTTCTTTCAGGACGCAGATCATCTGGGACGGTCCAGAGAAAGAAAAAGAGCATTTGGAGCTGGAAGATATACGACCGTAGTATTGTCGCTAATAGTCCCCTTGAAGACCTTCTGTGGTTAGAGACGTGACACACTCTTTGTCCTGGATCTCATGTTACAGTGGAGAGAGGCTGGCAGGGCATAAATGGAGATTAAATCATCCTATAGAGATCTTTTCAGGCGTTATACCATCTGTAAGATTTCATTGTTTCTAAGCTCTGTCACTTTGTCTCGACCATCAGGAGGCAATGGACAAACACAAATGATATCATGCACACATATAGTCATAATGCAGTAAAATGAGGTTTAACAGGACAGAGCTTAGGGTTTTATTTCCTGAAGCATAAAGCACACACACGTTTCCTGACGAAAATATGAGAGGAGGCTTCAGTCAGCCTGTAACGGGAAACAGATGTTTATCACCGATATGCTCTATTGCTAATATGCGCAATAAAATTCCACATACCCCAAATAAAAACTCTATTCTACTTTGTCAAATTCATAGAGCACTAAAAAAGATTTACTCAAAGGCATGTTGCTCGGAGCACGCAGCCCTGCCCACTAATCCCAGCTCTGGTGTCATCATCGGGGATGAGGCCATTCTTCTCTGAAGTGCGCGCTTCCGTTATGTGCATGTGTGCTGTTAGTGGGTGAGAAGAAGCTGTAACGAGTGTACATAGTTGTATGTGTGTATATTTGGGGTCTGACTCCATCCCTAACCGCATTTCCATCCTAACACCCAGGGCAGTGGTTACCCTGCTGACCTTGTGGCGCTGTATCGACAGCAGACACACCGGGAAAACAAACACACGCAGACACACAGGGAGGGTTCTGAGCTTCCCTGGCAGCTCCACAGCTGGGAGCAATGAAGGGCCCATCAGAGGGATACAGAGAACACCCCACAATTGCCTGACAGAAAAGCCCAAATTGTTAATGGGGACCACACTCATTTTCCCATTTTTAGAGGAAGCTTTTTTTTCCACCTCTCCCTCATTTAAATGCCTCGTATTTCAAACTGCCGCAGGACAGAGTGAGTGTCCGCTTGTGTTTGTGTGTGTGTGTGTATGTGTGGGTGTGTTTCTGATGGATTGCTGGGATAAAAGTGTTTCACCAGACAACAAATGATTTAAATGTGTTCCCTATTATGAGGCATTTAGCAGATAAAAATATCTCCTCATGGTGAGAGTTAACAGGATTAATCCTTTTTCATTGTGTGCCTTGTTTATGAAGTGCAGTAGCCATCTGATCTCAGAGGTGTTTCATTCAAACAGATACTTAGACAGTTTCTCCTGTGTCTTGTTGTGTGCTCATGGTTCTATCTATGTTTGTGTGTGTGTCTCATACTTGATGCATCCATCACAGTCCAGGTTGCCCGTGTTCTCTTTGATGGTTCTCTCAGAGATGAAGGCTGGGTACTCTGTGTCGCACGGGACCTGCATGGTGCGACCCATCCTCTGAGCTGTGGAGAGAGAAAGAGGGTGAAAAAGGCAAAAAAATGAGTGAGCAAGTCATGGAATGTTCATTTCGAACTCAAATATGTATTAAAAATAGCCATGCAAATTGATATGTAAGCAAACACACCACATCCTTGCAAATATACAAGTTTGAAATAAAGCAGCGATTCTCTTGTCCTGCTCTGAGACATTTCCAGTGTAAATCTGGGCCACCTTGTTGTAGGCAGCATTGCTTGAACTCTCCTGCCACCCAGAGGTTTGAGAAAAAACTACAAAATGAGAGAGAATCTACTCGAGTCAAAGCAGGCTTATTAACGCAGAAGCTTATATATTCTAATTAGCACAATAAATACAAAAATTGAATTCTTTTTCAGCTTTTTTGGCACATTTTCTCCCACACACAGATTCCTAAAGATGTCAGGTGATGTGTGGGGCTTCAATGTAGAAGTATTATTACTAGATCTCAGCAGAGCAATGTTACTGTGTGAAAAAAACGTGTGTATATATGGTTGTAAATATGCACACAACTATGTAACTTACATGTAAAAACGTCTGGGATTGGTTCAAGTTGAGAGACTGTGTAGATTGAGTTACGGGCTGCTAATTTGGGGTGTTTCAGCAGTGTGTCACAGGCCTGTGTCTCTATTGTACAAAGATAGAGAAAGTGCTGCTAAGACCTGAGGCCAGCCAGCTGTGAAATTGTCTCAAATGCTTGGCAAGCAACGATGCCCGGCTTCGCTTCGTTCTGGATAAGAGTGTGCAAGGAAAACATTTCATAGACTTTCATTTTGTGGTTCTTTCTCTCTCCCTCTCTTTCTGTCCTCTCTCTAAGCTCACAAATAAAATATTTTCATTTTGGTTTTGGTGAAAATTAATACCAAAATGTGATGCTGCTTAGTGAGGCTTTAATTGCAGATAGGCAAACAGTATTTGGGACTTAATAAGGTGCAAGGAGTCACAGCATGCAGAGCTTGGCTTTGAAAAAATATGAGAATGTGCGTCTATCTGTGGGAGAAAGTGAGACCGAAAAAGAAAGGAGAGACATGAACCGAGAGAAGGAGAGAAAGATAGATACAGTGGTTGAGAAAAAGAATGAGAAAGAGAGAGAGAGAGAGAGAGAGAGAGAGAGAGAGAGAGGCCTTTTTCTCCTGTTAGAAAGCGGATATTGCTTCCCACCACTACCAATATGACACACATCCCTAAAGATCATAAAACCATCAAGTATATAACCCCCTCTGGACACACAAGCAGATACACACAATACACTCACACACACATGCACACACTGGGGTCACTCGAGGCAATCTCATGTTCTGCCATTTTTACTTTTAGGTTTTGGATTATGTATCTTTATTCTGTTTTTCCAGCAGCGGTCACACTGACTCAGAGCGAGAGGAAGTGGAGGAGAGATGGTGAGGACAGAGAGGAGGTCAGTGCTGAGGACACTGCGTGTTTATTCTGTGTGTAAGAGGACGAAAAACAGACGCAGTATTGGTGTTTGCTTTGGTTTTTGGATTATTTATTTAGATGCAGAGATAAAAGCATCAAAATTGCATTTTATTTCTGTAATTTAGAATGATTTTTGTTGGACAGTAAAAAATGAAAACGAATGGTTTGATATGTTTTGTCTTCTCTGTGAGAAATACAAGTTTAACACACAAATATGATTTACAAGAATTGCTTTTTTAAACATATTTATTGTGAAGTGTAAGCCTTGAGGTGAGACTTATTCATTCAAAAACAACTGAAGAAATATTTGGTGTTTGGGAACTAGAATGTCCTTGAGAACCGGTCAAAATAACTCATGTCCACAAATGATGCAATTCTTATAAAAAACTTGTAAGTTTCCAAGTGAAAAAGACTAAGCTGGGTTTTTTTGGTTGGTTTTGGTGTTTTTTCCTGCTTGAGTTTGTAAAGTTTGTACTTCAAAAAAGAATGTTGTTTTTTTCCGAAAGAAACAAAATATTCTTGTATTAAATGTGACACTTCAGATCATGAATATAAAATGTAATGAAATGACTGAGATCCACATAAAATGATATACAAGTCTGTAAAGGCAGCTGCTGTGGAGGTTAAAAAGTAGATTCCCAAGATGCTTCTAATTCTGACAAAGCGCATCAAACTTGTACAAATATGTACATTAATTTTGTTACATGCAGTGCTCATAATAGCTACGTGTTTTTGTCAAGATGCATTGTAATTATTGGTGGTTGATTACTGTTGAGGATCTGAATTATTCATCACTTAAGCATCCCGACAGAAAGTCTTCTTCTCAACTTCGGCAGACATTAAAATAACACAGGCGAGCCGTTTAAGCAGCTTTTACACTAAATACCAAACAGTCTTGTGTGCATGCAAAAAAGACTTGTGAAAAATTATATTTTTTTTCTATTTTAAAAACACAATATGGGCTGTATTGTGATTGTAAAATATTTATATACTTACTTGAGCATGTGTTTGTGACAAGCAGGCCACAGACAAGTGTGTCCTTACCTTTAGCTGTGAGGTCAGAGTACCACCAGCTGTACAAGTTAAACTCCACCAGGAATCTAAATATGAAGAAGAAGACGCTTAGTCATAACAACGCACTCTGTCACGCTTATACAACACAAACTTCAACACTCTCCACTGCATTCCAACCATTTTTCCACACAGGATAAAAGTTTCTCAAGAGCCACAGTTGGGCAAACTGTTTATTTACACAACAGATGATTGACTTAGCTTCAAAAGGTACCATGGCACAGATAGGAATCTTTGCTTACTGGCAGGTATCCTAGTCACAGTTTCGTCTTATTTATTTGCGTCTTATGCCGCAGAGTATTTCAAGCGAATAAATCATGGAAATCTCTCCAGAATGCACAGTTAAATATTTACAAAGACTTTGCAAGCTGGGGCAGAATCTGACTCTTTTCATATGAGTGAAGTGGTAAATCATCTCCAAACTTTTCCTCCTCTTCAGTTTTTGGTTAGTCAGTCATGCTTGTAAAAGTATCACTTTGTAAAACAGGTTGTGTGGTTTGTTAATCTCGTAATAAAAATGTGATTTTACAGGTGATTTGGTCGAATGCTTTCTTTTAGTTCTGAATGAACACAGGTGTTAAAAAAATGCTCACTGTGATACTGAATTTCTAAGGTCCAATTTGGGAAATAACTCAACGCAAAATAAGATTTGATCTGAGAAAAATAATAATTTTACAGAATGTTCTTAATATACAAAATGTAAAAGAAATCCTGGATGTACCGAAAATATGGTTTTAAAGTTGGTATTCCCAATTTCTAATAATAATAATAATAATACATTTTATTTATATAGCACCTTTTAAAAACATGTTTACAAAGTGCTTTAAAGAGTGCAAGACATAGCGAGTGAAAACACTAAAATACATAATAAAGGTAAGGAGAGCTAAAATTAGTTAAGTAAAATCAATACTAAAAAAACATGCAGAAATTAAACAGTCAGTGATGAGTTAAGAAATAAAAGCACGTTTAAAAAAGTGTGTTTTTAAAAGAGATTTAAAAGAGGACAAGGATGTGGCTTGCCTGATTTTGTAGGACGCTAAATGATAAGTGCAGTTTTTGTTAACTTAGAAATTCTCAAGTAAAGCATCAATCTAAAACAAAAAACATAAACAAGATGTGCAATACCTCGAGGCGGAAAAAAACTGACAGTCTTTAAAATTAGCTCTGACAACTCAGTGTTCCCATGATGCACCATGGCGACAACAGACCACCCAGACAGATTCTAAAACCACAACTTGGCATCACAGGAAACATCAGGTCGCCATTACTGCTCATGATCACTGACGATCAGAACAGCATGCATGTGGAGACACTCGTAAACAAACATACAGCTTACATATAGTCACAATCACAACCTCAGAGGCCACCATACGAGTCAACAAACGCACATGTATGAAGGGAGCGTGTTCATTTATGAAGAGATAGAAGACACTCACACACACCGGCACACACACCGGCACACACAAACACACAAGTCTTACATGACGAGCTCAGTCAGGAGCCACTTCATGGCTGAGAAGACCGCAAAGTAGGGCTAGAAAAGAGAAACAAGGAGAGAAAAAATAGAATTTAGACGCTGCAAAAACACAAGATGTAGTCAGAAATCAGCATGTGAGGAAAAAATGCAGTACTCACATCCAACAGTGTGTGTCCACTGTCACTACTCTCAGAGTAAACCCAGCACAGAGCCTGGTAGTCATACAGAGTGACCCTGGGTAGATAAAGATAGAAACGCGAGTACAGAGGGTGAGACACACAGATCAGAAATAGAGATAAAAGGAGGTAAAGGTAGACAGACTGCTTTATATCGATTTAACTTCTCAAAGGTAATACACTTGACAGGCAGATATAGCCTAGATAAGGTGATACAAGCCTTGATTCACACTTTATCTCTACTATTACATGCCTGCGGGGACTGCTCCACAGCTGTGTGGGAGCAGGAAGGAAAGATCCCACCTCTGCTTTAACCGCCGCTTTACCTGCGGATAATATATTGGATGGATGTGGCGAGAACGGGAAAAGGAAAGCAAGTGAAAGCCGAGAGCTTCCCCAGAGGTTCCTCAAAGCGATGTAGGAAGGTGGGTGTGTGTGTGAGTGTAGATGATTTGGGGATATTGGAGGGGATATCGGAGGATTTAAGGGCTTAGCAGACCCTGAGGGTGTGAGGTCTGGCTCTGTCTGGGTGAGGTTATTGAAGGGGTTCCTAATACACACGTACACCCACACACACGTCTACACACTGGACACTCTTTCACATAGCCTGTGGACAAGTTCCCTTTATACTTGACAATACTTTGTGTGTGTGTGTGTGTGTGTGTGTGTGTGTGTGTGTGTGTGTGTGTGTGTGTGTGTGTGTGTGTGTGTGTGTGTGTGTGTGTGTGTGTGTGTCGTGTGAGTGGGTTCAGACTATCCGCAGCCCTGGGCGGTGTTCAAACCTCTGTCACAGCAACGGTGACACACAGCTCCAAAACACACCGACAGGAACCAATTAGTGCTAAGCCGAGCCAAGTAATGGTGTTAGCAGCAAACTTAGACCAATGTAATATTTGTGTGTGTGTGAGTGTGTGTGTTTTTGTGTGTGTGTGCTTGGTGTGCGCGTGTGTTTGCACAGATGTGTGATTACTGAAAACACGTCTGGGTGTGTGAGTGAGCCCTTCATTTGCTGTTTTCATGGGAGCATAACATCACATTCAGCCCCTTTTTATTGATTCCCCTCTCTATTGCTCGTTTTAAAAGATGGATAATCCAAAAAAAAAACACAGAATAATTTGTCTGCATTTGTCTTCATCTGCGGCCTCAACGCTGACTCATAAATTCGAGCTGGCAGCCTGTTTGGACTTTAAGTGCTGCAGTTTAAAAAAAACTCCTTTAATGATTTTTAATCATGACACAAAAAAACTATGCTGTAACTACGCGCATTAATTCTCCACAGATGGCACTGCGCTACGACAGATCGCACTGGATTCATTAGAGTTAAGATCGAGAAGCCCTATTACTTCACTGACACAAGAAATATTATTCATTCATCATGTGTCGCGCTTAATTTGAAATAATCCCCCATCATCCTACTTTAAAGACAGTGAAAGCACTTGAAGGCCTCTTTGTTTTTATGAGTGGAACTGTAAAACATAAGCTGTCAGATTTTTGAGGTTCATCCCTATGATAAACAGGCGTGGTTGTCTACTTGTGCTATGATTTGTCACCACGATTTTTATGCACTGAGACATTGGCCTAAAAATCTCTTCAACCACATCCCAATGGCAGAGAGGAATGCTGGGTAAGGTCCTGATACAGTCTTGGAAATGTGGTTGTGAGTCAATACGCAGTTAAATGAAAAACTGTGCAATACGTTTTTGAGAGACAAATGTTTCATCGTACAGTTTTGACTCCCCAGTGAAACTTCAATATGTGTCAGCGTGTCTGTGTTTCTGCTCACCCGAGGAAAAGTTATCCTCCTGGGTTAAATTTCCAAATTAATCGCAGAAAGATGCCACCCACTGCTCCTGGCCTTTTCCACGAGGCACAGCTCTACGACAAGCAGCATATGCCTGAGTATGTCTACATGTGTGTGTGACTTCGAGTTCCTCCTAATGCCTTCATTTCAGGAGAAAGATTTGCTGTAATCCCCAAATGGGGAACTCTACTGAGCGAGGGGTCGGAGTTCAGCGCTGAATAGCTCAACACGATTGGCCGAGTTAAGAGCTGTCATCACACTCGGAGACGTGTTCTCATTCTGCGGCCCTGCTTGATGATATGCACATACATTTACACACATACTGTACACTTACAAGCACTTGTGCTGGCATGAAGAATCACACACACACTATACACACATGCAGTTTGAAATCTTACCTCTTGAACGAGCCCATCTGCAGAAGCTTACTCATTACAGGTCCCTCTGCTTCTCCGAAAAACTTCCCCGTCTGAGAGAGAAGTGAAATAGACTTTATTTGATGAAACAAGATATGAAAATGCACATTTAGTCGTCACATCTAGTAAAACCTTTGTTTTTATAATGTTAAAAGCTTGACATTTGCTGAGTCCAGATCAGATTGGATGAGAGGCACCATCACTTACAAAACCCTAAAGCATAAGGCCTCATGTGTTTCCAAGCATTGCTAGGTTGTTTTGGGAGTCCTTGCTTAGATTTTACCAGGTGGACAAAATAAAAAAGAGGAAGAAGAAAGTAACAATTCAACACAATGACTACCTTTTAAGGGACATAAGGATGAAATCTTCACATATGACCCACTACGTTTTGTATGATTGGAAGGATGACACATAGGCAGGGCTGGAGACATTAAATATGATTGGCTACCACATTGTCCACTCTGCAATCCTAAACAATGAGTTGACATTTGCCTTGTCAAAGCAGCACTTCTATAGAAATCAACTATTTGTGGTGTGTTCAACTGCATGCTGCATTTCAATGTTGAACTGTTTTATTTTTTGTACTTTAAATGATGTCATTGCTTTTTTTGGGGGGGTCTGGGATGTTGCCACTCTGTTAAGCTACCTTTCAAAGTTAAACATTAAATGCATGAATACAACATTTTTTAAATTGTTTTACACTAGAAGTAAAAGTAGATGAGATTATTGGAGATAACCATCCCAAGTTTACGGTAAGCTCCTAATGTTTACCACATCGGCCACCCTTGTCAAAAGAGTCTGGCTGCGCCCGTGCACATAGGAGGCAGTTCCTAAATTGTGTGAATGTGCTGACCTGGGTAGACCAACTCAAGACCCCTCGTAAAATTATAAGTTTTTAGGAATCTCATGTGTCTGTCTGTATGCCTGTCCTCTCCCTCTCTAGCACTTTCTCTACCAAACAAGTCATGGCAGTAGGCTGTCCACCAAAGAGTGTGGTTCTACTCAGGGTTTCTGCCTGTTGAAGTGTGGGTTTTCTCACCACGTTCGCCCAGTGCTTGCTAATACAGGATTATTATTATTAGGCTCAGAGGTAAGACTAGTTTTAAAAGTAGAAAGCTATTAAACACAGAGACATTCGAAAACTGTTTTTCTGCATTAGTCTATTTTGGTCTATTTGTTGTTTGTTAGTTTGTATGTTCTTGGCATTCTCCCAAAAAGACAGTTACTTTGACATTTATCCCTGCTTTTCGTACAGATATATCTAAAAATGAATCACAGATATCTAAAACTTGTTGACAGTGTCTCAGCAAACCACGAGAATGTTTGGAATTTTGTTGGAATCATTTGTTATTTGTCTTGTCCCAGAACAATAAATCAAACACACCCTTTCATTGGTACTGTGTTTGGGAAATAAAGACAGACACGCAAGCACAGTTGCGTCCCAGTGAGCAGAGTTATTGTCACCTCACTCCCAGCATGTCGAAGTTTCTATTTGTGCTGTTGGAATAAAACAGAACGTCATGAATCATCAAAACTTATTCTCTTACCTATTTTACCTGGGAGATTTTGCAACAAACATATGCCTGCCAAAACCCCACAGCACTTGATATCAGTCAGCTGCAGCATGCTGATGGTAGTTCATGGTCTAGTTAACCAGCAGCACTGAAAGGCAGCTGGGCTCCATACAGCACAGATCAAAACACAGCATGGACGGTTCAGAAGCAAGTTGGGTTGACTTGGAAGCAAGTAATTATTAATAAAGTGTGAAGTGTGGTTTCAGATGTCATAACTTAGGCAGATGTGCTTTCTTACCAAAGTGCAAACATGACTGTTTTTGAATATGGGTTTTGGCAGGCAGTAGTTTTGCACTCTTTCATCATGTATCACAAACTAAATCTTTCAGTGGTACCAGACTGTACCGGCCTACTTTCACCCCTGGCTAGGTCAAAATAAATAATCTTGCTCTTTATTTACAACGTTGTGATATAACTGTTGTTCTGCTTTGTAGATAAAAATTTAATCAGTTATGAACATTATCTGGTCACTTGATGAATGTTGCACTATAAAGCAGAACTTAAGATGACAAAAACCTGACAAAAAACCTTATCAAATGGAAATCGGGCACCAACCAGTGAGAGGCACGTGAAAAGAACATGCAGGGCGAGGGAAGGGCAGTGACAGCCAGCGGACTGACTCCTTAGATGAGCCAAAGCTGGAGTGACAGCATGTCTGGTGACAGCTAAGCAGAGGGTATATGCTAGGACAGCAGCATGTCTCATTGTACTCAGTCCAAACAGTATTCATGAGACACAGGAGACTATTATATAATAGGAAGACCAATGTATGTGCTAGATATGGTATGTCATTTCTATCTTGACTTCATATAAATTGTAAACACACACTTGGCATAAAAACAGCTGTGTTTCCTAATGTATCCCGAGGATGCTGGTATTAAGCTTGAAGGCAAGGCTCAAGATTTCAATTTTCTGCTTGTTTTCTGCTTGCATCGATGTGTTGATTTTAAGTATAACCACTTAAGAAGAATGCAGCCTTTTCACTGGTTTTAACTATTTCCTGGCTTTAGAGTTACATATGCCTCTCTTTGCCATTGGATGTCCTACCAGAGTATAGTCCTCTGCCACCAGAATAAAGCCGTTGTTGTCGATAAGGTAGCAGTTGATGTTCTGTCAAATAGAAAATAAAGTGTTAAAGCAGTTTTAAAAAGTAAGACTAACAAAATGATGTAATAGTATATAATGAGAATATAAATGCTGACTGACCTCGTCGTCACAGCTTATGGAGCATTTTCCATCTAAGGCTGCACACTGAGAAAAAAAGAACATGTTTTGTTTCTTAATTCATTTTTCTTAAGTCATTTTTTTGTTTTGATTTTCTGACTCTCTATAATTGAGCTTTATATATGTTTAGATGAAAAGTGCTATACTGTATATAATGTTAGGTTGACTTAAGTGACTTGTAGGTGTCTAAATCTATTAGGATGAAAAGGTGAAAAGGAAGATTTTTTTTTTCTAAATATAATATTTCTAAAATAATATATATATTTTTAAAATAAAAAATAAATAGATAAATAAGAAGGTAAGTAAGTAAGTGAGTGAATCATTGAATAAATAAATAAATAAATAAATAAATAAATAAATACGTAAATACGTAAGTAAGTAAGTAAGAAACTAAGACAGTAGGTAAGTAAATAAATAAATAAATAAATAAGTAAGCAAATAAGAAGGTAAGTAAGTAAGTGAATAAATAAATAAATAAATAAATAAATAAATAAATAAATAAATAAGAAACTAGGACAGTAAGTAAGAAAATAAATGAATAAATGTGATTGGAAATTATCTTTTCACTTTTTAAAATATTAAAGAGATCAAATGCAAATTCATAAAGTCATCCTAATTCAGTGGTTGCTCAATAAAAAAAGTTTGCTGCATAATTATAACTAAAATTCATAAGGTTAGAAAATATTTTAGAATTAGAAAAAAAGTAAGGACAGACTTTACAGATACTAGAATTTGTCTTTTTATACCTCATACATGTGTTTGTGCATACACACCTGTCTGCTGGCTGTCCAGAACTTCTTCTGAAAGAACTCCAGTTTCATCTGGATGCCCACAGCTGAAAAAAACACAACACAGTCACTTAGACAGGGCAACAAAACATACAGTAGGTTCTCTGTTTTTAAGTGCAAGTGAGGTCTTTATAAGTTTTGTTATTAATCCTAACACATACAGTTACATCACAGAAAACTCCTGCCAAACAAATGGTCAAAAGGGGCGATCACACCCTCCATCATATATATGTGTCCGTTTTATTATAGAGGGCTTATGGCTTTGATGTTATACTGTACTCTCTGCTCTCATACAGTTGTTGTTAACCACAGAATGTAGTTTCACACGATTCTAAAGCAAACCTCTTTCCCTGTACCCCCATGAAATCCATCCATTCCTCAGTCTGCCTCCCTGTTGTTTTCCCAGCAGCCATTTCCAGGCCGTACACAGAGCCTCTCTTACGTCTATAAGCCTCATCACAGCAGGTCCTTAAATGCACGGATCTGAGGATCTGACCAGAATTCCGTGCCTGGAAAAATCCCAGTCCCTGACATTCAACGTGTCAGCTTTTTCAGAGTCAGCTGAGGAAAGATTGACACATTCACCACAGGCTCTAGCACCAAGGGCTCCTCTGCTCCTCATTCTTCCTCCACTCTAACCACCACTACTAAGATAAAGAGGGCCCTAGCTTTGTCTCTGTGGGGGTTTGCTATGATTTTTGGGGTCTGTAAATCTCCCTGGGAGCAAAACTACCAGCTTCATCGAAAATGCAGACGCCTCAGGTACTGAATGCAAGAGAGAAGGGCTTTGGGGTGGATTTAATAAAAGAGAAATTAAACTACAGTAAGGATGATATACTGTTGGGACTAAGTAGATTTTTTCAACTTAACGTATTAGGCCAGTTATGAGATAAAAAAAAATACAGTGAGTGCAATAAAAACAATCTAATGTTGTGTTTACATCAAATGTTTGAAGGTATTTTTACATTTAAGGAAGGGAAATTCAAAGAGACAGAAGAAAAAGTGTTCAGAAATCACACTGTTATAAGCACCCGAGGGACAGAACTTCACAGAAGCAAGTGATGGAGCTGTATGCATGCAAAACAAAAGGTGTGCCAGTGCATTGGGAAAAAACTGCCTCCAGACTGCAACAAAACAAAGTTGATAACAATGAAAGTCATAGATTTTATCACGCTCCATGACAAAGCCTGTTTTTGAAGCTGAAAATGTGATGCCTCGACTATAAAAAGAGAATCTCGGTTCTGGCTCCACACAGTGCCAAGTATGGAGCCAGACATTTCCCAAATGGATGCTTCACAGCTGAACAAGAAAATATCGGCTCCAAAAATAGATTTGTTCATTCATGGTGTTTGGACTGAATATTCAAAAAAATATGCATCATGCATTTGAGAGTGGAAATCTTGTTATTCTTCAGTACATGGCAGCTGGTAACAGATTTGATCAGATTTGTATCTGCAGTTCAATAATTTGTTATTGGTTATTGGTATAAAAAAGTAGTTGTCTCCCAGGTTCCTCTGAGTTGTGCCTTAGACGGCCTGCTGCTGTGGACTTCCCAGACCCCAGCCGCAACAACTACTACTACTTCCTCGCTGACTCTCTCTCTTATTCTCCTCTATCCCTCTTTCCAACCCCAACTTGGTCGAGGCAGATGTCTGCCTAACATGAGTCTGGTTCTGCTCGAGGTACCTGCCTGTTAAAAGGAAGTTTTTCCTTGCCGCTGTAACTTGCTAAATACTGCACGGTGCAGTGCTAATGGTGGATTGAGATGAGATAAGATTGATTCCTGTCAGTAAGAGGGGACTGGATCTGATTCGGTCTTGATGTTGGGCCTTTGTTAATAATTCAACATGGAGTACGGTCTAGACCTGCTATGTTTGTAAAAGTGTCTTGAGATAACCTTTGTTGTGATATGGCGCTGTACAAATAAAGATTGATTGGTTGATTGATTGATTGATTGATAGATAGATAGATAGATAGATAGATAGATAGATAGATAGATAGATAGATAGATAGATAGATAGATAGATAGATAGATAGATAGATAGATAGATAGATAGATAGATAGATAGATAGATAGATAGAAGCCATCTTTCATTGCAACAATTATTGTTATTTTGAAAAATGTTGATTTTATGTGAAAATACTGAAGACCATGCATACATGGACCCAAACAGTTCATTGTACTGGCAGTATACTGCAGTGATTCTCGAATTTGGGGCCCCGGGTTATGATGAGGGGAGCCAGGCTTGATAAAAACAGTGTGCACAGTTCTGCGCCGCTAGCAAAGCATAGATAACTTTTGTGAAGGCTAGCAATGATTGACACCAAACGTTACAACTACCAAAAGCAATGACAGGAAATTGAGACCAGTCATACCTCACCCAGGCTTGATCTGCAACAAGCAGTTTGTGTACCCACCGTAGTTTTAGCGTCACTTTCACTTGCTCCTTTCCAAAATCGGCATGTGACTTTTTCAGTTCAATGTCACACTATAAGGTTGCAATTCATTGCCAAAGAATTCCAAAGATGCAGGAATATTTTTTGCAAAGGGTGCGTGTGATTTCATTCCATGTTCATGCAGAAGGGGGGACTTGAAAATATTTTCATCTACCAAAGAGCAAAGAGTAGGAATTTATTGTTTATGTACAGGTCTGCTCCAGTAGTATTTGTTGTAATGCTAGTGCTGGCAGTAACTGTAATCTGACACAGACACAGAGAAAGGCGGTGACGAGTTACAGTAAGCCTTACAGGAAAGTGAGTGCACATGGAGATTTAAATCAAATAGAACTCGGCACTTCAATCTTAGCACTAGATCTAAAAAACAAAATGCATAATCAGTGAGAAATATTTGACTGGATTACTCTTCTTTCTGTGTGATTGTGCATTTGCGTGATGGTTAAAGTGCAGAGGGGTACTGCTGTGGCCTGTTTTAGCCCTTGCCCAGAGGAACAGGTGCAGATTATCCCGTCATAAGCTTTGCCAGATCCTTTCAGCAGCCCACCATTTCTACACCCACATGGAAACCCAGAGGAGGACGGGCTAATTTAAGATGCTGGGCAACAGCAATGGAAACACACATGGTGCAAAACCAGGGAGAGCCTAGATCATTAAGATAAGAAAAGATACAGGATTATCTGGTATGCAAAGGCTGAAGAAAGGAAGTAATGGATTATGAGGGAAAAGATGGAGGATGTCAAAACTAAGATGTCAAGTGTGTGTTTGGAAATATGACCTTTTCCAATAAATCAAAAATCAAAAATTAGACAACACAGCTGATCTAAAACACAAAATGTTCCAGCTGTTTAAACATTTCAATAAAACAAATAATATTCTCATGCAGGATAGAATATCTGTTCAGCATGGGAAAAAAATAATGGAAATATAATTCCAATATGAGCAGTTCAGGGATGTAAGAGGTTAAAAGTGCACTGATGTTGGCTGCTAACTGGGAGAGGGCTCAGTATGAAAAGACAAAAGCCCAAATCTGTCTCTCTAATGCTCTGGAATTTTCTGTACTATGGGGGAACATTTAATTTCCCTAGGTATGATTTAAGAACTTGGGGCTATTTATGCTCTGAGCCGGGTTTATGAGTCCAAAGATGAGGAGACATAAAATCCTCTCCAAATCCACCCCATCACCAATCTGCTATCAGTCCAATCCAGGCAGGGAGAGATGACAACCCCTTTAAATCCTACAGGTATTTGGGATTGTAATAAGGATTGTACAAGCGTGTACAACCATCAGAGCATGTGTGTGTGTGTATGAGCTTGTGTATGGACAGTATCAAGGGTGAGCACATAGTGTGTAGGTGTGGATTTAAGTTTGTAGGCACATCTTGAAATCCAACGACAGCAAAAAAAAAACAACAACAACTCAACCCTCTGGGACAAGAATTAGTTCACACACAAGTGTCACATACCCACATGGCTGTATGGGAGATGTAGTAGTTTGAACATGTGTTGGTGCATTTTGCAGTGGCTGAGCACGCCAAGAAGCTGAGCAACATTCAGAGGACGAGCTGTTGTTAAGGATGCCAGCAGTCTACGAGTCTCAGTCTGCTGACCTCTCTCCATCCTGTGTGATTTAGTCAAGACAAAACTTCAGCATGACTTATCACTGGTGCAAAATTTAGTGATTGGAGTTATTCTCCAAGGATGTTTCTCTGTAGAAGCTCTTTGAACAAAAAGAAAAGATCATATGCAAATCATGCCCTTAAGGCCATAATGCTACAAACTCTAAATGCGTCACAGGAGATGCACATGTTGATAAAACATGACAGTCTGGTAAGAGGAGGAATAGTGGAGCATGTTTTCTCTCTCTTTTTGGTAACTTGATGCTTAACATTTTTAGACGTTGCATCACAAACACAACAGACCGTCAGTTCACATCAGCCATATGGGCCTTCAGCAAACACAGAGGCGTTATCACACATTTAAGGATGCAATCGCCTATGTAGGTGTACGTGCATGTGAGTGTGTCTATGTTAGTGTGTGAGTGCAGGTGCATGCCCCTGTGTGTGCAGTTAAAGCACCTTGATGTGGCATTCATTGCTCAAGGCTGATCTCTTCACACAATTACTACAATGAGTCTTTTAAATCTAAACTGGTGACATGTATTGACTGCAGCTCTTGCTGTGTATGACAGAATGAAAATAATTGTCATGCCCTTCAGCAGAAGAAAGGATATAAATATGAATGGACAGGAGGGCAAACTCAAGACAGGGTACAACAAGCCAAGGTCGACTTGTAAGCGTAATCATACCTATCGTTAAGAATGATTCGATCATTAATTTCTCTCGGTCTCTTGCTTTGTTCATTTTTTGCTTCTCCTTCAAATGACCCATGAGCTCATATAAGCTTAACAGTCAATCCATTTACGGGCAAGGAAAAAATAAAACCATGTATATTCACTGCAACAGCTTAATATCCTACTGTGTGCGTGTGTGCTTGTGTATATGTGCATTCGTGCGTTCCGTGTTGCTGTGCTGGGGGCGTGTTCTGCCAGCCCTTCAGCCCTGCAGCTCATGAATAATATCATCAATGCATGCCACAGCGAGGGGCGTCCACGCTGCGAGTCGAAGTGTTTGCGTACTTGTGTAGACACATCGCTATCCAGATCTAATTTTGTCTTCTTGTTTAACCGCCTTGGCAGAGCGATAGAAGGGGAACGTGAGTGTCAGCTAACGTGTATGTGTGTGATTTAAGAGGCACAGCTGTCCGCTGGGAGATGACACACCGTCACACTCACTAAATACAACTGGGGACAGGGAGAGCGAACAAGCAAAACAGAAAGAGAGAGAGAGAGATAGAGGGAGATATACAGAGAGGTCAGGGTGTTGTTTTGGGATTTGACAAAGGATTAGACATAAAATACAATAAAGGAAGAGAATATGCAGAAGAAAAACAGCATGGAGAAAAATACAAGAGAGGGTTGAGAGACACTGAGAGGGCTAGATAGAGAGATAGTGAGAGGGAGAGAGAGAGGAAAAAAAGAAAGAGAGAGAGAGAGAGAAAGGCAGAGCTTCCTAACTCCAGTGATTCCCACACTGGCTGGCTGGCAGGCAGTAAGCTCTGTGCTCTGATCGGCTCGCTCTGATGGGGTTTCTTGACTGTGCAGGCAGGGTTTGGGATCCTGAAGGCATCACAGGTTTCTGCTGCTGCTGATTTGGCCTCTTGTATTTCTGTGACCTATGACCGTGAGAGCCAGGACAACTCAACCTCACTGATGGCTGATGGATCATCAACCAATGACAGCCACTAGAATCCAAGAAGGAAGCTACAAAGAGATTGAATGAGAGTGGCCAAAAGACGACTGGCAGAAATGAGAGGTATGAGATCTACTGCTGGGAAGAATATAAACAAGAGTGCATTTGTGTGAGTGTGTGTGTGTGTGTGTGTGTGTGTGTGTGTGTGTGTGTGTGTGTGTGTGTGTGTGTGTGTGTGTGTGTGTGTAGATATAGAAGGTTGGGTGGGATGGCATCAGCTGCTGAGGCTGTTATGGTGTTGAAACTGTTGTATAACTAAGATTCAAAAGCTGCAGTTCTTTTTCTGATTTATAACACTTAAATGCAACATACATGTCAGCTTAACACTCAGACTTTTATGTTCATGGCTGCGCATGAGCTTTCCCTCTGGGTGTCATTGACACTGGTACAATGCTGACTCTAAGTGGCACTTGCAGTAGGTTGTGTGTGCGCACGTCCTTACAAGCTTCTCCGTGTGTACTTCGAGCTAGAGAGACACATCAGAGAACGAGCTATTCCCCTGTGTTGACCTCGTTCTAGAGCTGCTGTTGCAACGCTCTACTGATCATATGCGTCCATGTAAGCGTTGTACGTATATTAGTAAGTGCACACATGTGCGAGCACGTGATTGAAGGCATCCTTGCATACACACACTCTTATTCACTCAAAAAGATGGAATTAGCTCAGAGCGTTGAATGCAGTGCACTGAATCTCAACCAAGCCATGTGCTTATGTTTTTTTGTTAAACTGAGCAACATGATTTTATAAAAACAACACTGCCAAAGTACCAAACCAGCACCTGAGCTTAGACCTGGGAGCAGCTGTGTGTGATTATTTCTAAACCTGAACATCAGAATACACTGCAAAAACAGCATATGTGAGTTGAGATATTCATGAATTCAATCCTGCCTACAATAAAATAACGCTGTCATGAGGCATTAACAGTTTTATGATCAGTATTAGCTGCAAAGTTCTATTATGATTCAAGAAATAGGCTTATATAATCATAACAAGTGCCTTTTCACAAAGGCATAACTTAGGCAGAATCTTGTACGCTGCTCAATAAGAACGAAAATTCAAACATTCTTAATTAGGACAATTAGCTTAACGCTGTAGCTGTGCCTATGAAGATGCACATGCTGTAGCTTAATCTATGTGCTCAAGATCTATGCGTAACCAGCCAGCTAGTTGCATGAGCAGGCTCGGGTCTGAGATTCATTTCATCCAGCCTCGAGCCAGTCCAGCCAGTGCTATAAATACTGCTGTAATGTTCCAGGAGAAATGGACATGTGGAGTCATCTCAAAGGGAATCAGACACCCAATTTCTGCTGTATATGGATTTATGTGTGGGTGGAGTGTGGGTGAAGGGTTATGAGGCTCTGGTGGAGTCACCAGGGGCCACTGTCTAAGGGAGGGTGGGAGGTGGGAGTCGGCATATTAGAAAAGTTTACTTTCTTGTTTGTTAGATGAAGAAAAGCACCAACTGAGTCAACTGCAAGAACTCTTTTTAAACACTTTTTTTCTTGTACTTTTTATTTGCTAAACAAAGGATTGGTCAAACAATATGTACAAAGAAACGTACATAATACTGTTATTTTTGCTAGCTCTGGCTAACATAAGCTAACACATGTTTGTAGCGTGTCATTATTAACTTCTAATCTGTTGATTTTGGTGGCTAATTGGTATCTGATCAATGCATTGAGCACTGAACTTACCAAACATCATTCTACTGTTTTGAAAGCCAATGTCATTAATGATGTCTGTATCAATCAATCAAACAGATTTTCTTTTAAAAAGTCACTTAAAAAAATGCTGATGAATTCCTCATAGATGTTATTATATAATCACTGTTTTGAAAGTCTTTGTTTTATTAATTTTTGGTGCCATGTGTTTGTGACAATTTTGTTTTTGTTTCGATTATTTTGTAGTTTAATGCTACTCATCGATTATTTGCTCAGATACTTAGTTTATTTTTCATTTTTAATTCTTGTTTTTTATAATTGGCTGCTATTGCATCTTTGTTTTGTGGATAATGTGTGATTTTAAATAATAGTTTTGTTGTGTGGTCCCCAGGAAGACTAGCAACCACACTGTGGAAGCTAATGGGGATCCTAATAAATAAAGAAGTAAAGATATCAGACACTGTTCTGATATTAGTACCAGAGTACCTCAAATTTTGAGTCACATTATTTTTTCGCGATCATGATGATAGTAGAAGACTGTGACAGTTGAAAGAAGTGCTCTTTAGAAGAACAACATTTATCATGTGTATCTGATCCAACATTCTGTCTCCCTGTCTTCACAGCGGTACTGGTGTGTGCCCTCCTCTCCCTCTTGCCTTCATTACATGCCTGTCCAAAGGAGTGTAGCTGTAACAGCAACACTAAAGTAGTGGACTGCCGGGGTCGAGGCCTATATGACATCCCTCGACGACTGCATCCAGACACCCAAGAACTGCATCTTCAAGATAACCGCATCAGGGGTCTGGGATCCATGGCTTTCCGAGAAATACCGCTAGTTCGTGTTCTTGATCTGTCTAATAACTCTATAACATCAGTTTCACCGACTGCTCTGTTGGGTCTTCGAAGTCT